>NC_090657.1:169897806-170212306 GCF_040937935.1 Hyperolius riggenbachi
ATATTCTCTCTAAACCTTGTATATTGTTGTATAGTCGCTTAACCACCCTGGCGTTCTGATTAAATCGCCAGGGTGGCTGCGGGAGGGTTTTTTTTAAATAAAAAAAAAACTATTTCATGCAGCCAACTGAAAGTTGGCTGCATGAAAGCCCACTAGAGGGCGCTCCGGAGGCGTTCTTCCGATCGCCTCCGGCGCCCAGAATAAACAAGGAAGGCCGCAATGAGCGGCCTTCCTTGTTTTGCTTATATCGTCGCCATAGCGACGAGCGGAGTGACGTCATCGACGTCAGCCGACGTCCTGACGTCAGCCGCCTCCGATCCAGCCCTTAGCGCTGGCCGGAACTTTTTGTTCCGGCTGCGCAGGGCTCAGGCGGCTAGGGGGGCCCTCTTTCGCCGCTGCTCGCGGCGAATCGGCGATCAGGCAGCACACGCGGCTGGCAAAGTGCCGGCTGCGTGTGCTGCTTTTTATTTGACAAAAATCGGCCCAGCAGGGCCTGAGCGGCAGCCTCTGGCGGTTTTGGACGAGCTGAGCTCGTCCAGACCGCTCAGCAGGTTAAGTGAATTTTAGTTATATAAGATTGCATGTTACTGTATAGATTTGTGTAGATTGTATGTGAGGTTAAGCTGAGATTGAAGGTATAAACTTGTCCACAGAGGATAGTTAAAATTCAAACCATAAATCGGGTGTAGATAAACCTGATTAGAAACTATAGAAGAATCACATAAGCTGGAGACCAGGTTTGCCAGTAAAGTCTAATACTGACGTCACCATCCCTAGATAAACCTTCAAACTCAGCTAATCTCACTCTAATTTTTTTTTTTAGCTTAGCATAATGGGAAAGTCTCAAGGTAAGGGGACTCCCAAGGGTTATTTTTGATTCTGTGATGCTGTTTAATGCGGATATATAGATTTGTAAGTTTTAGAAAGAATCATGTTCCACAATTTGCTTTGAATCTTATTTCTGACTAACTCTATTTAGGAGTTTCATTTTTTTTCTCGGAGACACTCAGCAGTTGCAGGTGTCTCTCTGGACCAGGACATTTTGAATGGGCATTGCGGCCGCAGGATAACTTTTTTTTATCAGTCCCTCCAAAATGTTCTGGCCTGGCTACTAGATGTTTCTGAGCCTTTTCTTCTAATTACTATAAATGTGTTTGTCTATCTCCTCTCACTGTAGTTTCTGTGGAACTGTGATTTAAATTGCTTGTGTATGACTGGTTGCACTTTTTCAGCTAGGTTGTACTTTACATATGCATCTCTGGACATCTGCTCAGAGTTGTTGCAGGTTTCCACCCCCTCCCTCCATGTATTGGGAGATACTTGTGTTAATGCTTTTGTTTTTTCTCTTTCCTCTTCCCTGAAAAGACTGGGGGCAATGAGGAGAGTGGCAGGAAACAGAAACGAGAGGAGATCCCAGCTATTTGTTGTTTGTCTGTTTGTGTATGTGTCTGTGCACAGAGAGTATCCAAATATTTTTTTTAGAGTTAGGAATAAACCTCTTAATTTAATTGATCGTTTTTTTTCTACAGTCAGAAAAGTCAAAAGCTAAATTATTGTTGGAGTCTAAGGTATGCGGACTGTGGTTATGTAAATGTGCATGTGTTGTCTTTCTTTGTCTACTATAGGAGAGGGTTTGTAAATTGTCTTGAGGCAAGGCAGGTGAGATTGAATGTGTAATTGGTTTTCACCTCATATAATGAATGACCCATGCACAAAATTGCTGGCCATTGTGATGTTTTGAATTTAGTGTTTTGCAAAGGAAACAATTTATTTCGGGTGAACCAGATTTAACATGTCTTAAAATTTGTAATTTAAAGTTGGTTATAAAAAATTAACATACGGAAAGGCATGTTCCATCTGAAGTTTTTTGTTTTTCATGTGGGTTTTTTTTTGTCAGGTATTTTTGCATATACCTGAGAATTCAAAGCACACAACAGTTTTGCTGTCAATGGGTCAATTGGGTTTGTAAATATTCAAGTAGGAATTAAGTTGCTTTGAATGAAATGTAATACTTTTAGCTTGAGTTTGCACTCATGCCGATATGAATGCAATGTAGAGAGATTGTGTCCAAAATCATCTTGCTCAAATTACTAGAACTGATGCTCATTCTAGGTTTTTCATTCATATTGCCAAGAATAATGCAAACAATTGTGTGAATGTTTGAATACTTGTATGAAATTAGTGGTGATGAGTCCCTTAAGCAAAGTGACATACTTATATTTTTTTTTCACTTGTAATTGGGTAAAATTCTAACAAATGCTTTTACAGCAATTTCTTTGTTGGTTTCTGGTCTGTATCTGGTTACAATCTGAGGGGTGTGGGAAACAAACCCTGGTGTTGGTGCATTTGGGGAGGGTTTTGAACAGCAGACGTTGACCCCCTGTACCACCTACTGTGCACAGGGTGAGATGGGGTGCCAACTAAACCTGCAAGTGGCTGAATCACACAGCCTCATAACCCGGCCCACATCAGTGTTCTAACATGCCTGGAGAGGGTGGAGACAAATATGTCATGGAAAATACTTATTGGTTGATTTGATTGTAATTGTCTCCATATGTCTGTTTGTATTAATACTGTGCTGTATAAAGCAAGGTCAGAGAAATGTGTTGTGTCAGAACTCTATAGTACTAGGATTTACAGAAAGTATGATGTTAGTAAAAGAAATTTGAATAGAGACGAGAATAGAGAGAGTAACCTTTGTCCAAAATATTGTTACATAGCTACGCATGTGGTAAATAGGTTGCACACACCCACTAAGCTGTTTAACTTCTTATTACCATTGAGGACCTCTACATAACTGCTTTGATCGAGACTGAGCTATCATTTACTTGGCTCATGCAGTTTGACAAACCTTGAACTCTTGTCTGACTCATCTTTACTACTTTGCTTGCACAAGTGTTCTTTATTACCTGTTCACTTGGAGACCTACCTGTGATATCACCTGATTATGGAAGACTTTGGAGATCATCTGATCTGATTCTCCTGCAGTGATGCAGCCCTAGAAGGATGACCCTCTGCTGTAAGGACGAGCCCTTCCTGCACCTGCCCTCCTCCTGTGTTGGTGATGGCTGCTTCAAGCCTTTCTTTTGTGTCATCCTTTGGGAAGAACTCCGCCTCTGCTGTTGCAACTGTGAGGTTTCTCAACTGGGATGAGAAGTTGAGTCTGCCCTTCCCTGCCTTCTACAACCTGGCTGCAATTGCTACATCCTTGTTATAAATCTGTTTCCATTTCTTTTGTGGGTGCCCAATGCCATACAATGAAACTGCTAACAAAAAGGCACTGGGTGTAGCCACGGTGATTACACGGCCAGCTCTCAACCGCCACTGTCTGTTTGCCCCGAGACAGTGAGAGCTTGGCAGAAAAACATCTGCATTCATCATGAGGGCTTGTGGTGATGAATTCACCGTCCTCCTTCACCCTTCAAATGAACAATATTCTACTCTGCAATAATGAACTGACATTTCCTGGACCCACTCGAGGATCATTTTTTTTTCCAAAATGCATTAAGGAGTTCTAACCTTATGGGTGAGGTGTGGCTTTAGGCAACCTGTTACAGTTTACCACATTCAGTTTTCCATTAAGTTATACAGGGCTAGATTAGGATGATATACTAGCAAAGCTAACTACTGTTAATTCATCTTGTAGTTGTGTAACCCTTTAAACTGTATATTGTATTTGTGCACCAATGACAACACTAACTCATTGATCTCTAACATACATAGAGCTGTGCATAGTATCTAAGTGATCCCGCCCTTTCCTTTAGAAAAGGTTGGGATCAAAGGTTGGGTTGAAAGGTTGTAATAATGTGCTGCTTAAATCACCCCGATATTAAAATATATACAGCACATCACAATTTCTTAAAAATGACATCATTGCTTCAACTAGTCAGCAGCACATTCCTCCAGACAGTGCTTTACAGATACATTAATAATTAACACTCTAGAAGTTCCAGGCACCTTTGAGAGACAGAATACAAAACCTATATTTCAATACCCAGTTGGTATATTACCATACAAGCCACTGTGACAGAGATCTGAAGACTCAGACCTATTCATGCATTGTTGTTAAAAAACCTGGTCTATTGAGAAATTAACACATGTAACAAAGTCTACCTCTGCCAGTTGTTTACAGAATAACAAATCCTATTGTCTCTGCTGTCTGTACCATGTCTATGCTATTGTTTCAAATACTTTCTATCAGTGGCGTAGCTAAGGTGCTGTGGGCCCTGATGCAAGTTTTACAGTGGGGCCCCCCCAAGCACTCTATACATAACAATTGCCACTGCGCACCAAAACCTGCCAATGGCAACTACAGTGTCAGAGGTGCAAGAAGGGGATGGGGAGCAGTTTGTTAGTGATTACCACCATTCGAAGTATCTATAGAAGTGATAATTATGAGCACAGGACCAATAGAGAGCTAATACTGTAGTTGAGGGAGGGCCCTTCGGGGCCCCTCTGGCCCAAGGGCCCCGATGCGGTCGCTACCTCTGCACCCCCTATTGCTACGCCCCTGCTTTCTATGTGCACTCCGGTCTAATCTGGTTTTTCCCTAACATCAGGGTGTATATAAGATTGACCTGTAAATAAAGATTTCAGATGCTGTTCCACCAACTTAAGTGTTCGTGGTCCGTGTCTCCCAGCTGGAAGAGAGGGTATTCACTTGGATTGGGGGAGAACTTTAACCTGGGTTGCAGATTATTCTGCTAAGTCATCTTGTAGCTGCCTCAGATGAAATTGAGCTATCAGGCCTCTTCTGCGCTCCATGGTGCGTTCCACGCCGGCGCGCTGACGTCATCGGACGTCCTCCGGGCTGTACTGCGCAGGCTCAGTAGTTCTGAGCCTGCGCAGTACAACCCGTAGGACGTCCGATGACGTCAGCGCGCCGGCGTAGAACGCATCATGGAGCGCAGAAGAGGCCCGACCTGGCCGCCGGCCTGGCCAGGTCGGGTCGGCCACCGGAGACCACCGGGAGCCTGCGGAGCGGCGCCGAGGGCACCTCCTGCCTGCCACGGGCTGGAGGAAGCCCCAGGTAAGTGGAAATGGATTTTTATTTTTTTTAGATAGTCCCTGAACCTTCCCTTTAAGACATTTAAGAGCTTCCTGTTCTTGTTTATTAAGATTCTTCATTGCTTGAGAACCAGATCTTTGTAGCTCCTGAATGTCCCGTTGCACATTCCCTAAGAATGTATCAATCACTTGGTTGGACAGGGGGCAGAAAGAGCTCTTATTTCGTAATGGAGTGTCCTTAAGTCTCATTGGCCCCATGGTTGGTAAAGGAACCTGAGTAGGTTTCGGAAGGTTGCTAAAAAAACATTTCAACTTCAAAGTCCTTGCAAAAGACCAAAGATCATATTCCAATTGGAGTGAGTCCCCATCGTTGGTAATACTGAATGAGAGACCTCGATTGAGTACCCTAATCTGGATATCATCCAAGACATATGAAGAGATATTGATGACTAAGGATTCTTGCGTTCTCTGAGTGTCATTGGAGAGCCCGAGAGTTCGGCGCGTTTCTTTGTGCTTTTTGGCACGCTGATATTTTCTCCCACCTCTCCTAATCCGTCTGGAGGGATATTGGCCGAACTGTCCGAGGGCAAAAAATCGGATTCTGATTGCTCTTCCTCTGTAGTTGTTAAAGGATCATGAATGGGTCGAGGTTGTACAGGCCGTGCACCCTTTTCTCCACATACTCACTTCCAAGGGCCTTCAACTTCAGAGTCCCACACCACCATCCGGCTACGGAGCTCAAACCAATCAGTCAATGAGACAGTAGCACAAACGCAACAATACTTGGGAAGTCCAATGGGCCAACAACATATCAAGGTCCCAGCTATAGGTTGATGGTCACTATATCATAGGCATCCAGGTTCAAGCATGACTCAGACTAAATCCTCTTTGCAATCCAAATACATGGAGGTCACCACCACCCTATGAGACTGGACTCATCGAACCATAAGACCTCCACTCAAGTCTATTCACACATCGGGACACTTTAGGCTCAGGTTCAACCACCAGATTAGTATTGTACTTCTCCACGTGTCATAAACTTTTTCCGACTTTCAGATAGTTAAAACCTCAAAGGAAAGAACTTACATGGTCTAAAAACATACCACATTCTTTCAAATATAAAACTCTTACACTCACAGATTCCTCAATTAAAGAATAGCACAGAGTTTGGTCATGGGCTCTCCACGGTTTTGTTGGGCATCGGCTGGCTCTTGTAGACCTTCCCCATGTGCGGATCAGCGTGCCCCCAATCAGCACCCCAGGGTGGAGCCAGGAAGCGCAACTGAGAGCAACTAGAAGAGTGGGAACACTGAACGGCATCTTGACTGCTTTGGTGCTGATTGGGGGGGCGCCGATCCGCACGCAGGGAAGGGCTACAAGTGCTACAAGAGACAGCTAGTGGCATGACTATGTGCTCTGTAATGTGCTGCAGAAGATGCCAGTGCTACATAAATACATAATCAGGGCCTGGCCAAGACAGAGGCGAGAAATGCTCCCGCCTCAGGGCGCAGTGTAGGAGGGGGCGCTCAGGGCTAGGCCGAGACAGAGGCGAGAAAGGCTACAGCCACTTTGGGGTCTCAGCCTTGGGTGCTAAGACATTAGACTATGACTATGGTAGGATTAGATAGTGAGCTACTCTGGGAACAGTCAGTGACATGACTACTGTATGTACTCTGTAAAGTGCTGCAGAAGATGTCAGTGCTACATAAATACATAATAATAATATGGTAGGACATTAGACTATGACTATGGTAGGAATAGATTGTGAGCTCCTCTGAGGACAGTCAGTGACATGACTATGTACGCTGTAAAGTGCTGCAGAAGATGGCAGTGCTACATAAATACATAATAATAATAATAATATGGTAGTACATTAGACTATGACTATGGTAGGATTAGATAGTGAGCTACTCGGGGAACAGTCAGTGACATGACTACTGTATGTATGCTGTAAAGTGTTGCAGAAGATGTCAGTGCTATATAAATACATAATGATAATATGGTAGTACATTAGACTATGACTATGGTAGGATTAGATTGTGAGCTCCTCTGAGGACAGTCTGTGACATGACTATGTATTCTGTAATGTGCTGCAGAAGATGTCAGTGCTACATAAATACATAATAATAATATGGTAGTACATTAGACTATGACTATGGTAGGATTAGATTGTGAGCTCCTCTGAGGACAGTCAGTGGCATGACTATGTACTCTGTAAAGTGCTGCAGAAGATACCAGCTGATTAAGAATATAAAAACTTCATCAGGGGTTTAGCTTAAAAAAAATGAGCAAAAATGTCATGGTGCTGTAGGAAAACAAATTTAGGGCTCTTTTCCACTAGCAATCGCTAGCGTTCAGATTGAACGCTAGCGATTGCGATTCAGCAAAAGGTAAAAAATTCCCGGCGATTTTCCCGACGTTTGCGATCGCGATTTTGCTTTGCTATGCACTGCATAGCAAAATCGCGGCAATAATTGTGCCGCCGCGCGATCGCGATCAGGCAAAAAACAAAAAGCGGTAGTGAAAATGACCTACCGCGATTCCTATGTTAAAAGCAAACTGTAGCGATTTGGAAAATCACTAGCAGTTTGCGTTTTTGCGATTCAGCCATCGCAAACGCCTTAGTGGAAAAGAGCCCTAAGGGTACTTGTATGTGATGCATGGAACAAGAGTGAATAGAGCCCTGAGTGCAGTCCACCTGGGGAAGATTACATTGTGCGTCTCCCCCCCCCCCCCCCCCCTGCTATGCCATAATGGCTGACAGTGCTATGCACCTTCTGTATTATAGGGAATCTTGCTTCTATCGTCTGGGTCAGGGCTGTTCGGATCCTTTTTTAGAAGTTATTTTTTTTTCCCTCAGTATGTTCTTATGTGTCCAGACACTATTTCCACAGCTGTCAGCATAAATCTGAATAGAGCAACTCATTTATGTGATAGTCAGGCTTTAGCGTTAAAGAAATGCACTATAGCATTCCCAGGATTTTTCACATCATGAACGTATGGATATCTGGCTATAAATCGTGGACTGCCTGTGATGTACGGCACAGATTAGGGTGGGACACGGTATCTGCTACGTGTAGTGAGCGGAGAGATACATACATTCCACGCCACGCAGCCATTACTCTTCCAAATAATCTCTTGTTTGTTTTAGGTCTCAAGGCAATAACCAAAATCAAATGTCCACTTTAAATCAAAGCTACACTAAGATGTGATCATAAATTCAGTATCGCCACATTCTATAAAAGGCAGGGGTAAGTTTCTGGGCCACTTGGGGTAAATACACTGTCTGAGAGTGGTCATGTACAGAAGAAGCCTTTGTAGTGCTGCTACTGATGCTCAACGAATTTATGACGTAGTGTAGTGGGGGTGTCTCAGCACCTTGCAGGGAAAAAAATATAGGAGACAAATACGGGAGCCCAATAGTGTAGTATATTAGTATGCAATTAAAAAAAGAAATTTCAATAAATTACTACTCACAAAAGGAGGTTGCAAGGGCAACCAACCGTAGGAAGCAGGTGGAGACCATAAACCCGACTCCACTCGGGGTAGTCCCAGCCGGGACCTGGATGTGGTCGCTCTCCTTGAAAAAGTAGGGACAGGTCTCCACTGTGGGGCACCCACAGGTGGTCTGTCACCACCCCTCAAACACAGATTGTTTGGGGGTATAGCTATGCACAATTGAAGGTAAAGAGGCGCCCTGGTTGAAATAAAAGCATCTAAAAACAGCTTAAAATCGAGGAAATAATATGAGGTGGCTTACCTCAATAACGAAATCCTTGTATATGACAAAAGATTTTTATTTAGCACAGGCAACGCGTTTCGCGGGTCCAAGCCCGCTTCATCAGGCCAATAAAAGTGCCAAATGAGAGGCTCCCTTTGCCATATCGACTTGTTCATTTGGCACTTTTATTGGCCTGATGAAGCGGGCTTGGACCCGCGAAACGCGTTGCCTGTGCTAAATAAAAATCTTTTGTCATATACAAGGGCGCCTCTTTACCTTCAATTGTGAATTTATGACGTGTCCAATTTTGTAAGGTGATTAAAGCTTAAGTTTACTATTAGTCCATCCAGGTCATATGATCCTTTGTCATTTATGGTTCCTGTGTGGGTAAAAATAAAGGTTTGCAAAATAAACTTATCATCTTTAGTCAGTACTGTAAAAGCTGATGTTACACCAACATATAAAAGCATAATTACCCAAAATGGGTTTTTCTGCAGAGCCAATGCTAGTGTGATCAATGGTCCGAGGACTGTCATTGCCTGTAGGAAGATACGTATATAAAATAAAATAAGACACTGCGCCTGAATTGTATCGGTCAGCAGCTATGTGGACTAGGCAATCCTCCAATACCTGAAAAAGACTAGTAAATAAATGTCCCCAGCGCTAAAATGAAAAGTAATACCACTTGTATTGCTTGCAATCTATAGCAAAAAATCACAGACCTTAAACTAATAATGATATTAGCACCAGTCCCGTTTAAAACCACAAATTCCCTCCATGCATACAAACACATGCAACCACACATGCAATCTCACTGCAGTGAGTTGATAGGGCAAAATGGTTAAAATGTATGGGATCCAAGAAAAAGATCAAGTAAAATTCACTGTGAAAAATATTGCTGAGAGAATAAAATGAATATCCTGATTATAAGGAATCATGTGTCCGTAAGATATATGCAAATCCGTAACTTGCAAATGCAATGCACAATGGATGTATTCAAATGTCCAATTCCTTGAGAACAAATGTGATGCCTATAATTAGATGCACTGGTGCGTAGATATTGGTACACTGGTATAATCACAAAGGCGTTTACATTACCCTCCGCCGTCCGGTGAAAGTGTCTGCAGCCACCGCCACCTCAATCCACAGCTAGTTTGCCCAGTGGCAAGGTGGAGAGAGGCTGTAGGCCACAAGCGGTGTGGGATGCTGGAATAGCAGGTTGGATCCTTAACAGGCTCTTCCGCCCCAGACAGGAGTTCTGCGCTGCAAGCTGGTTCAGGATATCCTGCAGTGACGTCACTGAGCGAAGACGCTTACGTTTCA
Organism: Hyperolius riggenbachi; assembly: GCF_040937935.1. Taxonomy (NCBI): domain Eukaryota; kingdom Metazoa; phylum Chordata; class Amphibia; order Anura; family Hyperoliidae; genus Hyperolius; species Hyperolius riggenbachi. Next base: position 169,907,858 of record NC_090657.1, read on the forward strand.
AGGGGTACGCCCCTCTTCTTCAGAGCTTCTTCTGGGATCCCATACATAACCATCTTTTGCCCTATCAACTCACTGCAGTGAGACTGCATGTGTGGTTGCATGTGTTTGTATGCATGGAGGGAATTTGTGGTTTTAAAGGGGGCTGGTGCTAATATCATTATTAGTTTAAGGTCTGTGATTTTTGCTATAGATTGCAAGCAATAATAGTGGTATTACTTTTCATTTTAGTGCTGTGGACATTTATTTACTAGCCTGTAGGAAGATGTTTGTCATTTAATGGTCATATTAGCCATAGTGTTTTCACATTTTATAGTTTAGGATGGCTTGTTAATGTTACTTCACGTCCAGATTCATGTAACTGGATCTACCAAATCCTATACAGTTTTCCAGCTGTCTCTTGCAAATAAAGATCCTCTGCCAACAGAACTGTAATTGCCTTAAAGAAGTCATACCTGCCGACAAAGACCCTTGAAATAATGTTGTCAATCTATAGTCCATCCTCCATGTGAATGGGCCTGTCTTGCAAAGTATGACTTGAGAATTTCCGTCCCTGACCAATAGTCACATTTTGTCATGTAATCGAGAGTCCAGCTCACATCCCTCAAACACATAGGAAGTCCATTATTGCACAATATGAAATCTCTGATGCTGCGTTCTTTCAATCTTCCACCACCAAATAGTACCCAACAGAAAGGCACTCACCAGCTAAAATGTGATCACTGTTAGACTGGCCAAGTAGCGCACACTTCCAGGATACCTGGACACCTCAGGTCCTGGTCCCACATGTCCAAGTTCATATATCCAATTACCTCAAACAAAAGCTTCCCATAGCGTGATACAGTTTAAAACCAGCTATACTTTATTAAAAATTTGGGTACTTATCCGTTAGCCGGGCGTATCCGGCAGGTGGCGCTAATTACTATTCCCCCTCCAGGCCGACGTGGATAGTAGGGAAAGATGTAACTCTGGTGGAGTTTTGTCGCCACCTGCCGGATGCGCCCGGCTAACGGATAAGTACCAAAATTTGCACTCACATATCACCAGATGTCAATTGGGCACAGAGTTTTTCCTATGGGCTCTCCTCCGTTGCCAAGTCAGGCTATGCTGTGTAGTCCCACGGTACGCGTCCTCCACTACCGCCGCTTGCTTCCAGGTACATCCAATCCCCGCCCGACTAGTTTCGTCACTCCCTCTTGACTCATCAGGAGCAGGGGGATTGGATGCCGTACCTGAGTATTTCACTTCTATTGTCTCTCCCTACTGGCTGCCCCGATTAGCGCTCTGATTGGCTGCCAAACGATCTCATCCGCCTCTCCTCCAATCCCCAACGTGCTTTCACAACGCGCCTATGTTTACCTTTTACTGGCGGCGGCAGCCACTCCTCCCTTAGTGCGCATCACACTATTTCTCCGACTTTAGGGTGCATCATAGCATTTCTCCGCCGCTATTGGCCTATTTACCATCAATCACTCATAGTCTGTATTCCTACAGCATAGGACTTTTGTACGGGGGAAATCTCGCTTACATACTTACATCGTTAATACATGTAATTGTATTAATTTTAATCTTCATTTTCCTTAAAATACTAATAAAACCTATAGGCCACATTCTCTTTATATTATTCCTACCTTAGTGATACAGTTTTACAATCCTAATAGAGACCATATATCCACTATTATTTCAATTCCCAGTATATAAATTAATACTATACTTCCATAGACCCACATTTTCCTTCTACATAAATACCACATATCCACGTTTTCTCTTTATCATTACAATCACATTTTAATCCCAATTCCAGACATACAACTCTTCTTTATTCCACCTGTTTTTATATATGTTTTTATATATGAGTCGCACTGGCGAACCGAGGGGGCTATTCCGGGTGTTGGAACACCCCCCCCCCTGCACTGAGCTGTGTATTCAGCCAGGGAAGCCTGCATAATATAAACAGTAGTGATGGGTCGTTCGCGAACGAGCCGGCTTTTTGCTGTGAACAAGAGCCGGCTCTCAGTTTTAAAAGAGCCGATGCCTCAGCCGCCCCACACAGCTCTGATTTGCTATGTAATAAAGGGCGTTGAGGCATGCTGGGAGATTTAGTCCACCTCTTGCAGCTTGTAGGAGTGTATGGGCGGAGCAGAGCAGTAGTAGGAGGGATTGCCCCAGTCAGCGAAGCAGTCTGGAGTTGTCATGGAGAGGGGGGCGGGGCTTTTACTCCGATTCTGAGTGGTGTCGTGATATTCAATGAAGAGCCGATTGAGAGCTGTAAGAGCCGGCTCTTTAATGGGAGCCGATTCAGAAGAGCCGATTCTCTGAGAAGAGCCGGAATTCCCATCACTAATAAACAGCCTCATTCTCCCTCCCTTCTTACTTCTGGCGCCTCCCTCCAGCTAATAGAATGAGAGAGGTGAGCCTGCAGTGAGAGAATGTTGATTCTGGAGTCCACTCTCCACAGCACAGAAGTGTCAGCTAAGCTAGGAGGACTCCAACACCAGTCACTCCTGCCTGCCCTGTGCTGCAGTCTGCAGAAGGGGTGAGTGTGTAACCTCGGACCTGGGAGGAACTGACCTCCTTGTGTTATCAACTCAGCTCTGCTAGAGGTAAATAAGTGCAGCAGATAAGAAAACACAAACAGTAAATCAGTCAAGCTGCAAACACTGCTTTTATTTCATGATGCCTGACAGAGCTTAGGCTAAAGGTCCGTACACACGTCGGACTGGAGGCAACGACAGGTCCGTCGTTGCCTCCCGCTGGCTGGGCGTTCCAAAGACAGTCCGGCGTGTGTACGCACTGTCGGCGGACTGATACGGCTGTTTCTGAGCGATCCGCCCGGCGGATTGCTCAGAAACAGCCGTATCAGTCCACCGACAGTGCGTACACACGCCAGACTGTCGTTGGAACGCCCACCCAGCGGGAGGCAACGACGGACCCGTCGTTACCTCCAGTCCGGCGTGTGTACGGACCTTAAGGCTATTTCCTGAATTTTAGCCTATAAATGTGTAAATGCCTTTTCCGTTATAAGTGCCCTGAAGTATCCCCTGAAACGCCTGTCTGTAGTGTAATGTAGGGCAGAAGAGGTTTACTTTATATACATGATGCAATTAGAGGGCAGGCAAGCTGGTAAATATGCACAGCATGATGCAGAGCTTGCCTGGACTCAGGGTCCGTGGGCAAACATCTGTCTGGTCTCTCCCCATTGTTATAATGACTGCATGTGTGTATAAGATGTTAAACAAGTTGAAAAGTTTTTGACAGTCCCTAGACTCCAGGAGGGCTTCTTTCTGACTTTTGTGAGAGACTGACAGGGACAGGAGTCCGATTACAGGCAAGTAACCTGTCTGATGTGGGACTGCAATACAGATAAGTTCTCTGCTCCATCTCAGGCTATTCTCAATTTCTCCACTCCTCTCTCTGGGCTAGTGCAACGCCAAATCGCTAGCAATTTGTGAGTGTGATTTTGTGAAGCGATTTTCAGAGCGATTTTTGAATGAATCGCTCAAAAACATGCTACATACAGTATACCTGCAATTTTGAAAAAGTCACAACGCTGCTGTGGGAACACCCTCATAGGGTAACATTAGCCAAGCGCTTTTCAAATCACTGTTGATTTGAAAAACGCTCAGAAGCCCTCTTGGTGTGCACCAGCCCTCCCTCATTCACCTTTGTTTCCCTCTTCCCCTAGTGCTGGCTGGCTGTGTCTTCTTGTCATACAGGAAAACTAAATAAAAGTGCAATCCTGGTGAGGCAAATTATTATTATTTAGTATTTATATAGCGCCGCCATCTTCCACAGATGCATATATCCCTGCATCATATGACTATCGCTTGTGCTATGTGACACTATGTAGCATATTCCACTGAATTGTCCAAACTAAGTCTATCTCCCGTTCCTCTCTCGGGGAGTTGTTCCAGCGCTGTCCCCTGTTCAAATTTGCTGCTACCAGAAGCCCTCAGAAACACTTGTATCCTTGAGTACTTCCAAAGATAGGCAGCTCCGTAATACGCCAGCGCACTTTTGTGCATGGGCAGTATGGAGCCACCTGTATTCAGAAGCACTCGAGGACATAAGTACTTCTGGACCTTTCAGTAATCCCCCCCTTAAAAATCCTGCGTTTGCCCCTGAGTCTGATGTCTGGAAACATATATAAAAACAGGTGGAATAAAGAAGAGTTGTATGAGTAGCAGTCGATTTAATTCTCAGCATCTCACAGGTTCACCACAGACATGTTTGCTCTCAGCAAGCTGGGCAGTTGCCAGTCCAGATGTTTCATGGTGGACAGCCCCTCCCAGCACTGCTCCCATCCGGGGGACAATTAGTCTAAGCAGATTAGTATCATGTCGGAAGAATCTGCTTGCAGCTATATCCTCATTTGCTTAGTTATTATTTGGCCTTTTTACTCACCTCTAATCTTAAAGTGAACCTATCAGGATATAGAAACCAGCTCTGCCAGTGTTGACTTTCATATTGGCTAGTTCCCTGGCTGCCATGTTTATGTCACTTCTCTATGTCTATAAGCCAGTAAGGACACATTACTGATGGTTGAGGAGCACTCAATGATTTGTGCATGGCAGGAAGGGGAGGGGAAGAGATGACAAAGTGCATGAAGACATCTTGTAACAGGAATTGGTGGAGGACACCCTGAAGAAGCCATAGGCTGCACTTAGAGAACATTGTACAAAAGTGAAAGTGTATGATTCCTCATCTGTGGCCTGCTGCACTCTATGTACAACATAACACTCCAGTATACTGAGCTAAACATTGCAGGAATCATGCTGAGATGTGATGGCTGGGACCTCCCTACTAGTTAGCGAACCTCAGTGCACCTGACTTGGGTCTGAACACAGAGGTCAGAAGCTCCTGTTAGCCTATTTCCCAGCTCTAGCTCCATTTTGTGAATATTGATGGCCTCAGCCTCAGCATCTTCTTAACACGTTGTCATGTCTTCTGCCAGTCATGACTTGTTGCCTATTACTAATCATATCCATCTGCTGCCTGCTCTGACCTTTGGGTTGTCTGCACCAAAGCCTCTGGTGTTCTCTGGTACTCCCGATTGGCTCTACCTTCTGTTTGCCAAGTAGACTTGCCTGTAAGCCACAACCTTGGAAACATGGTCATAAAAATCTCCATTCACTTGAGATAGGGGCACTAGTGGACAGTACGCTGGCCATTACACTCTGCGCCTCGCTCTTCTCAGAGCCACATCTAAGCCAAGCTCAGCTGGTCCACCAATCCATGACAGTTATAAGCTCTGGCAGGCTGACTTGATGTGCATGTGCATGATGTTTCTGATGGATGTGGTCACTGGGAGAGGCCACTATAAGTAACAGGCTGATGTATCTCTGAAGGAACTGCACGATATACCGTATATATTCTATCACAGATGGTCTTAATCCTGAAGAAAAAGGCTGGAACACTGTATGCTGTTTCATTGGAGGTCGGTGAGAGCATCTTCAGAATATGGGCCTCATGTTCTCTTGCGAGTCTTCATGCTAAGTTTTTCCAATTCACTCTGGTCCCTCCAAGAATTTGACATGGAGACCTCCTGAATATTTATTTTGGGTTTGTCACATTATTTTTCATGATATAATGTATAGAATGCTTGCATGATAAAACAGATGCGATCATATTTTCACAAACATTTAATATTTAACCCTTTGTGCAGGCTGTGGTAAGGCTATGTTAACCCTATGCTGGACTAGAGCCGGATGGGGTTTGAATGCGTCCATTTTTTGTTTTGGATGGAAACTCTTCATACGCTGTTATCTGTTTTTGGCCTTTGTCATAAATGTATTCTGTGAGCTGGAACTGGAATTAAAGTTAGAATTCTCAGGAAAACAAATGTTTTCTTACTGTGGGGGTGAAGTGTTCTCTTTGTGGGCGCGGCATGCTGTGGAAGGGGGTCACATGATGGAAGAGATGGATTTTGTAGGTCAACTTTCATGTTCTGGGGCAAGGTTTCAAAATCTGCACATGGAATCCTCCCAATTCTAGAATATCCGTGCAGCATTTTTCTGACTGGTGTGGGACTGATCGTAGAGATCAGGAAACTCCGACGTCCTTAATGATTAGGCCCTTCATACTAAAATAGTGTGTGGTGCACATTTTTTATTTTACATAAATACATTTAACAGGGATCAGCACACTCTGCAGCTAGTTTACTATCAGTACAGGCACAAGGTAACCGCTTATACTGGAGATAGCAGAGATCGGCACACATTGCAGCTAATTTACTATCAGTACAGGCGCAGAGTAACAGCTTATACTGTTCATACTGGAGGTAGTAGAGACTCTTCAGCTGTTTTACTCTCAATACAGGCACAGAGCAACAGCTTATACTCTACATACTGGAGGTAGCAGAGATCGGCACACACTGCAGCTAGTTTACTATCAGCACAGGCAGGGAGTAACAGCTTATACTGTATATACTGTAGGTAGCAGAGATCAGCACGCCCTGCAGCTACTTTACTATCAGTACAGGCACAGAGTAACAGCTTATACTGTACATACTAGGGATAGCAGAGATTGGTACACACTGCAGCTAGTTTACAATAAGTACAGGCCCAGAGTAGCAGCTTCTACTGTACATACTGGAGGTAGCAGAGATCAGCACACACCGCAGCTACTTTACTATCACTACAGGCCCAGAGTAGCCGCTTATACTGTACATACTGGGGGCAGCACATGCTGCTGCTAGTTTAAAATCAGTACAGGCACATAGTACAGGCATATACTGTACATATTGGGGGTAGCAGAGATTTGCACACACACACTGATAGGCAAACTCAGAGGAGATTAAAGCTGCCCAGAATCCCCCCTCAAACCAGGGCCAATGCAGTGTCTGGGGACAGACACAATGGGCTCGATTCACAAAGCGGTGATAACTCAGTTATCACGCCTAAAAGACTTTAGGCGTGATAACCTTTTCACCAGCAAAGTTATCACCGCTTTGTGCTCTAACTCGCGCGAAGTTTCTGCGCGTACGCAAAGTCCCATAGGGCTTAATGGGAGCTTCGCGCGAAGCGGGGGCCGCTGCGCGTGCGCGGTTGCGCGCGCAACACTTTGCGCGCGGAAAATTCGCGCGAGTTTCTTCTTATCATGCCTAAACTGAAGTTTAGGCGTGATAAAGGGGTTTTCACAGACGTGCAAAGTGTTTGCACCGCTTTGTGAATCAAGCCCAATATCTGCAGCACTGCCCTCTTTCTTTCCCTGCTACAGTTGACTTTGGGTGGAGCAGCAGTGTGTCTACAGAGCATGAAGCAGCAGCATGTGTACAGAGCATGGAACAGCTCTGGGGAACTTAGGTATGAGCATAGCCCTGTGCCCTGCCGGGTGAATGCTTCACTTTCCCCTTCATTACCAATGTCGACTGTCCTCATTATTATCTATATCCAAACTGCTCCTGATCGATCTTGTTGTCGGTCGGTCGGAGAGGAAATTGCATTTTGTGTACCCAGCATGATGTCCTACCATATTATTATACTGTTTTTGTGTGTGGCTGAGGGAAACCTTTCAGGAATCCCCCCCTTCAAAATCCTGGGTTTGCCCCTGACACTGCAACAAGTTTGCTATGAGAGCAGGCACAGAGTAACAGCTTATACTGTACATACTGGAGATAGAGATCACTATACACTGTCAGGGTCATTACTAGAAATCACTGGACCCTCCTGTGGCTTCTGGGCCCCCCTGCGGCTGAATCCGTTGCAGGGTCTATTGTTATGCCACTGTACACTGTAGCTAGTTTACCATCAGTACAGGCAAGGAGTATCAGCTTACACTGTACACAGGGCCGGTTCTCGACTTTTTGCTGCCTGAGGCAAACGTGAGGATGCGACCCCCTCCCCATCCCCAATTTGGAATGATTGCACAGCACCCAACAATTTACTCTGCTTCATTTAATGTTCTCACATGACATGCTGCAGCTGAACACAAAAGCACACTTGCTGGTTGTGAGTCTGTGACAAACAAACTGCTCACCCTCAGCCACTCCATTCCTCCTTAGTCAGGACAGCAGTGTCACCACCTCCCTTCTGATGTGTAAGTCAAATGAAACACTGCTACTCTCCTGCCTCCCTCCCCCTCCTCACTCACTGTCAGACTCCTCACACAGCACAACAAGCTGCTTTTCCCCAGTGATGACTTCTACACCTCGATCTCCTCTCGCTTCTCCCCCTACTCTGACTGCATGCTGTTAGTGTAAACACACAGTATAAACATGCTGCCCCTGTAATCTCTGAACCTGATGCAAATGTTTCACCTTGCTTCATGAGAGATCCGGCCCTGACTGTACATACTGGAGGCAGCAGAGATCAGCACATGCTGCAGCTAGTTTACTATCAGTACATGCAGGGAGTAACAGCTTATACTGTACATACTGGGGGCAGCAGAGATCAGCACATGCCACAGCTAGTTTACTATCAGTACGGGTAGGGAGTAACAGCTTATACTATACATACTGGAGGCAGCAAAGATCAGTTCATGCAACGGCTAGTTTACTATGAGTACAGACACAGAGTAACAGCTTATATTGTATATACTGGAGGCAGCAGAGATCAGCACACACTGCTGCTAGTTTACTATCAGTACAGGCAGAGAGTAACAGCTTATACTGTACATACTGGAGGTAGCAGGGATCAGCACACACTGTAGCTACTTTACTATCAGTACAGGCAGAGAGTAACAGCTTATACTGTACATACTGGAGGTAGCAGGGATCAGCACACACTGTAGCTACTTTACTATCAGTACAGGCACAGAGTAACAGCTTATATCGGAAGCAGCAGAGATCAGCACACACTGCAGCTAGTTTACTATCAGTAAAGGTAGGAAGTAACAGCTTATACTGTAAATACTGGAGGCAGAAGAGGTCAGCACACACTGCAGCTACTTTACTATCAGTACAGGGGCACAGTAACAATTTATACTGTACATACTGGGGGCAGCAGAGATCAGCACATGCCACAGCTAGTTTACTATCAGTACGGGTAGGGAGTAACAGCTTATACTATACATACTGGAGGCAGCAAAGATCAGTTCATGCAACGGCTAGTTTACTATGAGTACAGGCACAGAGTAACAGCTTATATTGTACATACTGGAGGCAGCACAGATCAGCACACACTGCTGCTAGTTTACTATCAGTACAGGCAGAGAGTAACAGCTTATACTGTACATACTGGAGGTAGCAGGGATCAGCACACACTGTAGCTACTTTACTATCAGTACAGGCAGAGAGTAACAGCTTATACTGTACACACTGGAGGTAGCAGGGATCAGCACACACTGTAGATACTTTACTATCAGTACAGGCACAGAGTAACAGCTTATATCGGAAGCAGCAGAGATCAGCACACACTGCAGCTAGTTTACTATCAGTAAAGGTAGGAAGTAACAGCTTATACTGTAAATACTGGAGGCAGAAGAGGTCAGCACACACTGCAGCTACTTTACTATCAGTACAGGGGCACAGTAACAATTTATACTGTACATACTGGAGGCAACAGAGATCAGCACATGCTGCAGCTAGTTTACTATCAGTACAGGCAGAGAATAAGAGCTTATACTGTACATACTGGAGGTAGCAGATGTCAGCACACACTGCAGCTACTTTACTATCAGTACAGGCATACAGTAACCGCTTATACTGGAGGCAGCAGAGATCAGCACATGCTGCAGCTAGTTTACTATCAGTACAGGTAGGGGGTAACAGCTTATACTGTAAATACTGGAGACAGCAGAGGTCAGCACACACTGTAGCTACTTTACTATCAGTACAGGGGCAGAGTAACAGCTTATACTGCAGGCAGCAGAGATCAGCACATGCTGCAGCTAATTTACTATCTGTACAGGCACAGAGTAGCATCTTATACTGTATATACTGGAGGCAGCAGAGGTCAGCACACACTGCAGCTACTTTACTATCAGTACAGGCACAACGTAACAGCTTATACTGGAGGCAGCAGAGATCAGCACATGCTGCAGCTAGTTTACTATCAGTACAGGCAGGGCGTAACCGCTTATACTGTAAATACTGGAGGCAGCAGAGGTCAGCACACGCTGCAGCTACTTTACTATCAGTACAGGGGCAGAGTAACAACTTATACTGTACAAACTGGAGGCAGCAGAGATCAGCACATGCTGCAACGAGTGTACTATCAGTACAGGCAGGGAGTAACAGCTTGTACTGTAAATACTGGAGGCTGCAGAGGTCAGCACACACTGCAGCTACTTTACTATCAGTACAGGCACAGAGTAACAGTTTATACTGCAGGCAGCAGAGATCAGCACATGCTGCAGCTAGTTTACTATCTGTACAGGCAGGGAATAACCGCTTATACTGTAAATACTGGAGGCAGCAGAGGTCAACACACACTGCAGCTACTTTACTATCAGTACAGGCACAAAGAAACAGCTTATACTGGAGGCAGCAGAAATCAGCACATGCTGCAGCTAGTTTACTATCAGTACAGGCAGGGCGTAACCGCTTATACTGTAAATACTGGAGGCTGCAGAGGTCAGCACACGCTGCAGCTACTTTACTATCAGTACACGGGCAGAGTAACAGCTTATACTGTACATATTGGAGGCAGCAGAGATCAGCAAATGCAACAGCTAGTTTACTATCGGGTGTGTGATTCAGACACTACTGCTGCCAAAGTGATCAGCAGGGCTGCTAAGCAACTGGAATTGTGTGAAAGGAAATAAATATCGTAGCCTCTATGTTCCTCTCAGTTCAGGTGTCCTTTAAGTATGAGCGCCCTAAAGTTGCAACATAGTCCTCCGTAACTAACATGGCTGCTAGCAGAAGGGTCACCATGGCTTTTTGCATGTCTCGGAGCCTCCAGCGATGAGATCTCCATAATTCTCATCACAGCTGCAGCACACAAATTACTTCCCTAAGAAACACTAAATCTGTGTGAGAACATAAAGTACAAAGCAAAGCCGCTTTATGCCGAATGATTCCCAGGCCAGACAAAATAATACAAATCTTTACATATTCTGCTTGTGCCACACAGCATATTTCTACATTAGCAAAAGGGTCAGTTTGTGCAATGTGTAATGCGTGACAAGTGTGTCCTTCAGTGTGAGGCTTACAAACATACATGCAACTGCTATTACTACTGGAGCAGAAGGCCCTGTGGCTGCTCAGGTGCCTAGGGCAGGAGAGGGCCCATCTCCTTACTAGGACTTCTACTCTGATGCTCTCCAAGTAGCCACCATTGTAGAGCGTGCAGGGAAGCGCTGGCACCCAAGTTTATACTTACCTTTAAGGATGTGCTGCGGTCCTTCCTTTTGTCTGACTTAACAACACAGTCGCATCATTGTCCAGTAGGTCTGTGCATAGCAGAAGACCCAGAATGGACCCGATTGAGCTTGTTCCCGGGGCTGATCGCAGCTGAACGGCACACTGCGGGAGGACAGTGAGGGACTCGCACGTGTTTATGGGGAAGCCCCGAGTAATTATTGGTTCTGTGTAGTTTCTGATCTCTGGTTTACGTTAAGGCACTGCCAAAGCACACCAGCTTGTCTCAGTAGCAAGGAGCCACTTGTGCTCAGCGCAGTATGGCCAGGGCATGGTCCCAAACAGATTACCAACAAGCCCGTCAGTAAATAAATCTTTGGGGTGTCCACGATTGGAAACGGGGGATCAGAAGACAGAGTGGGAAGCATCATTAGAATACAAAGATTTCCCTCTTCTTAGGTAAGTACACACCCTTGTGTGTCTTGGGATTTGTTACACATTTATTCATATTCATTTTGTCCCTGTAATTAACAATTCTGTACTTTGTACCAACTCTGTATTTCGGATATTGGTGTACACCATTCTCTGTATTATTATGTATCCCATGTTTGTTTCTTACTCTGCACAGCACCACGGAATATGTTGGCTCTTTATAAATCAATAATACTAATAATACCTTTGTCACGGAAGAGCCGTGAGACCAGAATACGCAATCGGTTTACTGCACCAATTGCCGTTGACGTGCCAGATCAGAATCCTCTGTCTGTGGATACCAGGCAGTCAAGCCTGGGGGTCTCTGTTGCAATCATAGGTGTAAAGCTGGCCACTAACGGTCCAATTTCTAGCGAAAAATCATTTGAGCAAACAGAAATTCTGATCGGATTGGTTGTAAATAATCTCAGTTGATGGGCACAATCGATAATGAACGATTATAAAAACAATCGTCCGATTGAATTTTCATTGAACCAAAATTTGGATTTTCTTGTTGATCGCGATAGATAGGAAGCAATGATTGGTTAGTTGATGGTGTAGTGAACAATTTTTCGTCCGATCAGAATTTCTGATTGCTCAAACGATTTTTCGCTAGAAATTGGACTGTTAGTGGCCACCTTTAGAGTTCTTTTCATGAAAGCCAAGTGTGCTGTCTGATAAGGCCTGTGTGGTTAATTAACTTGATCAAAGGAGTCCCTTTCCTGCCAGTGACACCAGGGGCCATATGCAATTCACTTTTTCATCTGAGTTTTCTCCTAGGAGATAATTTTTCATATTCTATTTAAAATAACTTTTCAGCACTTTACAATTAAAAAATTACCAAAAAGTAAATGAAAAAATTGCTATCAAAATTATTTTGAGTTTCATGCTTTCTGGTGGATTAAAAGGCATTTTATTGACAAAAATATCACCTAGGAGTAAACTCAGGAGAAAAAGTTAATTGCATATGGGCCCAGGTGTGAAAGCTCCCCCAGCCCCAAGCAAATGGCAAGTGTTACTGTCTTTTGAAGAGACAGGATAAACTCAGCATGAGGCCAGACTGTCTGACACCGTCAGAAGCAGAGAGTAACTGAATGCTGTATATGATGTTTTGCCTCTTTACGGAATCTAGTATCTAGGATAATTATGAGAGTTGTATCATTGGGTTTGTAGTGTCTTGCTGAATCTTTTGATACCAGTCTTAGGGGGCAAGGGGTACTCTACAACCAAGTTATTAAACTTCTCAGGAACTGGACCCTCCACCCTAATCAAGTCTGATGTCATAGGAATTGTCATAATCTGAGGAATATTAATCTGTTATCAGCGCAAATGTGGCATTTGTCGGTTTTGAATTACAGCCTTTTATAAGTTTAAACCATTAATCTCTCTCCGAGGGAATGAATTGTGATTGGTTTGTAATTCAGAGGGGACAGGCGTTGCCACACCCCAAACCAGCTTCATCAAAAGCACATTGCCAGCAGGCAGACCTCAGTCCTCCCCTGTGTACCATCACTGGATCAAGCCAGCCAGAGGACCACGTGGCTGGTGGCCATTTTCCTGAACTGAAACAAAGGACACTTTCCATGTGCCCAGATTTTCCCAGAAAGGACATATTTCCACGAACTTAAGTATCCGTATTTTCTTCCATTTTTATTTCATACTTTGCTATTATTTGTCTCTATAATTGTTGATTTTAACTATTTTCTGTTTGCAGGTCTAGAGTCTGCCAGTCAGTGGGTCCCTCTGTCCCATGGTAACAGAGGTGGTGGCAGTTATACCCTGAAATAGTGTGCAATTTGTATTACCGTAACTCACAGGCTCCCTTCTAGTCGGTCTGCTGCCAAAATCCCAGCGGTCTCTGCGCACCGATTGCATGGTCTGTGTGCTGAAACCGATTGGAAGGCATTGTGTGGTCTGGCCACTAGGAAGCTTGTGACAACCTTAGCTTTGGCTCGAGCACACGTTAAGAAGACATTATCCTCACTAAACTCTTATTAATCTCAGCAGATTAAAAACTCGCAAGTCTGGGAACCAGTGGTGTAACTACTATTCATGGGGCCCCCAGCCAAACTTTGATGGAGCCCCCCAATGTTCACACCCCTTCCATAGACAAGGAAGTCCGCACAATGTCTCCAAGTTCAAGTTTATTCAGGACGTTTCCCAACACAGTAAAAGGAGCGTGCCGCTGACATGTTTCGGACTTCACTCAGTCGTTATTCATAGCAACATTACAGCACACAACATGAGGTTTAAAAAAGAAGGGGGGCAAAATAGGGGATGGGCTCCAGATCCACCCACCCAAAATAGGAAGGGGAATCAAAGGTGAACACGCCCCCAAATCTGCCACCACATAGTACAATGCAATAGATTAACACTAATTTAAAACCTATCATGCTAAAATCAGCAAAAGAGCAAGGCACAAATGGAGCATGAAAGAACACATGCCTAGTACAGATAAATAAATTCATATATTCATTTACATATATCTACCAAAGTTCTTACTAAACGTACTAAAAAGTTCACACCCCTTTCCTTGCCTCCCACAAAGCCTAGGGGGCCCATCTTACAAGGGTCATAAGACAAGTGTGGCCATCATGATCTTCACACCCATCACCAGTGTAGCCACAAAACACCCGATCTGGAGGAGAGTCCCCTGTATCAGAGGAAGGGAAGGTTAGTAGTTGGGTCCCCCCACAGCTCTGTGCCCCCCTTGCAATCGCAGGTACTGCTCTCCTGTAGTTACCTCGGTACTATAGTCTTGCTTCCCAAACCTGGACCCTACAAGTACTCTAAGTGAGAACAACAGAAATAGCTGGATTCTATTTCACAGGTATGAAGCATTGTCCATCTTGCATTTCACACATAAACTACGATGGTGGAAGACCCACGGCGAGGATGCAGGTAACATCTTTTCTGCTAATACAATAACGACCCTGTAATATCCTCAAGATGGTGGAAGATGTGTCTTGTTTATTGCCAGTGAGGACAAATTATCTGCAACTACGTTTATTGAGTAACTTGAGTAATTCATCAGCAGAGGGTAATGGGCTGGCGACAGATAGGATGGCCAAACCAGTAAATAATTCTGTAATGGTAATAATAGTGTCAGTGAGAGATCTTCAATGTTAATTATTTCCAGGCAAATCCAGGGGACCCTATCACAACACACAGTGGGCGAGCGGACATTACCAAGAAACTCACTTAATTTTTGGATAGCACGAAAAGTGGTTATAATATCTCTGAGTTTTCATGTTTTATTCACTTCATTAATGTTTCAATGATGATAACAGCGTAATCCACCACTGCCTCCCTTCTTAAACTGTTTTGATTATCTTACTTTGCTACTGGCACCTCTGTTCAAGTGCTAATCCTATGTCCTGATTCACCCTTGGTGGAGGGGTGTTACACCGCTTTTTTTTCCTGTCTACAGAGAGCGACTTTTAACCCAAGTGGGGTTGGGTCTAATCTCCCCACCTGCTCATACAGTGGTTGCCTTAGTGGTAACCCACCTTTGTGAGTACTCGGCTTTTGTTTACAATTATATATCATTTGGTATCAACTTACTACACTATACGGGCTCTTGATTTCCTCTCTTGTATTTTCAGTGTCATACATAACATTCAGTCCCATATGCAATTAACTTTTTCTCCTGAGTTTTAACCTAGGTGATATTTTTAAACTTGTCAATAAAATGCCTTTAAAGCCACCAGAAAGCAAGAAAATACTCAAAATAATTTTGATATTACCTTTTCACCTACTTTTTGTTACTTTATTAGTTGAAACGTGCTGGAAAGGTATTTTAAAATGAAGATGAAAAATTATCTCCTAGGAGAAAACTCAGGTGAAAAAGTAAATTGCATATGGCCCTCAGTGTCTGAGTAACAACTAGATTGACAAACATTAAACGTTCTGTTACAAACTGATGCCGACCTCTCCAGTGGTCAACCTTGCTTCTCTCGTATCAATTAAAGTATAAACTAAATGCGAGATTTGACAAAAGCATAATGAATTTTTTGCATCAAGCATAAGATACAAATATAAGTCAATAAACTCAACAGAAAGCCCATTCCCAGGGCAAAGCCAGCAAAATGCTATGAGCGAGAATCTAATGCCATCGCCCTTCTCTTGGTCTGACCGCTAGATTGGGATGGGATCTCAGTTTAAAACATTTTTCAAAAGACTGTACAAAACAAAATTGGGTAGAATGGCTTACTGGCACATAGTAAAGAGAGAAGGAATGAGGACGAGAGAAGTAAAGAGGAGACCAGAGCATGGTGGGGTTGCTATCAAGCAAGAAATCCATTCTTAGGATTCATCATCATGCAGTTCTAGCATTCCAGGCCACATACCACCTCAAGATAATGCAGTCTCTTGCAGGTAATTAGTATAGCATGGTGAACAAGTATTCTCTAACTTTCTAAAGTGTAAATCCTGCATCGGCAGGCAATGGGACATTCCCACAAATATGCATGTGAGTGTCCACGCCCCCGGGAGCTCCCAGAAGAAGCGGGATGTCTAGGATACTGCTTAGATCAGCTTTTTACCATCGTAATACTGAAGCTTAATGGTATACATTTCCAAATCTGACACATCGGTGTAGGGCATACATATCAAACTCCGGCCCGCAGGCCAAATCTGGCCCTCTGAGCCATTAAATTTGGCCCTCAAGTGGTTTCCCCACTTTGCATTATGTTTGGCCCACTCTAGACCACCAGGGGAACATTATTGGAGGTAAAGCCCTATATCACCAGGGAAGGCATGTGGGGGAGGGAGGGAGAAAGCACTAAACACCAGGGAACTGTATAGGGGTGGGTGGGTGCCTCTAGATATCAGGGAACTGTATAGGGGTGGGTGGGTGCCTCTAGACACCAGGGAATTGTATAGGGGTGGGAGGGGGGCCATTAGACACCTGGGAACTTTATAAGGGAGGGAGGTGGCCAGTAGACATTGAGGTTGGCCTGCGACTTGGTCCCAGTGTACATTTTCGGCCCACTTTGTATTAGAGTTTGACACCCCTAGTCTAGCGTATGATTTAGGTGACCTTCCCATCTTAAAATATATGTTGGTTTGGGTAGGTAACTTGGAGGCATATCAAGCTTTTATACACCATAGATATTGCTACAGGTGGAGATTGATTTTGGGTGCACCTGCGTCCAAAGTTGGCTCTGGTTAAGTCATCATGGGGTGTATACAATAGGCTGCGTTAAGAAGAATGATGTGAGTAATGAGTAGTGGAGAATACAATTACATGCCATGCATTACACTCCACTCATCCTGCGTAAGACTTTATGAGCGTAATTCTGCTAAACACGGTTTATTGCATATACCCTAATGACCAATAACCTGTGCTAATAATATGTTTTAGTCATAGACAGCAGAATGTTTCCGTTGTTGGAAAACTTTTATGTTCAACTAAGTCTCTGTGGGGCCATGCAGCAAGTGAGTGACAGTCTGTGAAGGATGGTGGTGAGATGACGGCACTGGGAAAGGTGGGTGGGTGGGGGGGGGGGGGGGGGTATGGGGGAAGGTGTAAGCTTTTAATCAACTTAGTATATGATGGTTATGGGTAAACCTTTCACAAAGTCAAGCATGCATACTCTTGAAAAATCTTTAAAGGAGAACTGTAGTGAGAGGGATATGGAGGCTGCCATATTTATTTCCTTGTAAGCAATACCAGTTGCCTGGCAGCCCTGATGGTCTATTTGCCTAAAGAAGTGTCTGAATCACACCAGAAACAAGCATGCAGCTAATCCTGTCATATCTGTCTAAATTTGTCAGAAACACCTAATCTGCTGCATGCTTGTTCAGGGCCTATGGCTGAAAGTATTAGAGGCAGAGGATTAGCTGAATAGCCAGGCAACTGGTATTGCTTAAAAGGAAATAAATATGGCAGCCTCCATATACCTCTCACTACAGTTCTCCTTTAAGATACTGCAAGGATCCCTCCTGTAGCATGTCCTGTTAGTTGCAGTGGAGCTGCAACCAAGAAGTTTTGATTTCTCTGCTTGCATTTGGCTGCTTAGTTTTGATTGCATTCGCAATAAGTCTCATTGCCATCTGCAATCACTCTGCAGTTAAGAGTAGTTCAGGATGTTGTCAGGAATCCACCTATGGCTTGCTGCAGTTTAACTGCAGCCAGACAGCTATGGATTTCTTACATGCATGTTGTTGCAAAATTTGCATGCATTTGTAATGAGTCCTTTCCATTCACAGCCAGCTTGCAGCCTTCAATCAGCCTAACACAGGATTGCATGATTACCATTCAGCTGTGTAGGAATTTGCATGTCTGCTCTCATTGGCTGATGTCCATAGAAAATCCTGCTCCTCCTCTCACACCTCGCCCGTCATACCGTTCAGCTTTGCCATAGTTGATTGCTGGGTTCCTTGTGTAAAGTTTGAATATTGTATTGCATTACCTACCCTTGCCTGCTTGGACATTCACTGCACCTGCGGGGGTACAGTGAAGTATTTTCCTATTCTGACAATTTGGAGACTACCTTCATTACGTTGGTGACTGGTAGGATTCTTGCTTGCCCTGTTCCTGTGGACATAACTGTAGGCTGCAGCTACTATTAGTTATGCTCCTACTTGTTTGTCTTATCCGTGTCAGTGTGGATGTTTGCTATCGTTGGGGCAGCAATTAGATTGGCAAGCATTCTGTCTGTCTGTCTGTTCTTGTTACTCAGTGTGGTGGACATCAGATTCTCAGTGCTGCGGTCGCACTGAGCAACCATTGTGTCATGTTAGGTAGCAAGCATTCCGTCTGTCTGTCTGTTGTCTGTCTTTGTTACTCAGTGTGATGGACATCAGATGCTCAGTGCTGCAGTCGCACTGAGCAACCATTACGTCTTGTTTATTGTGACGGTTATCGGAAGCTGGCAAACATTCCATCTGTATGTTTGTTGTCTGTCTTTGTTACTCAGTGTTGTGGACATCAGATGGTCAGTGCTGCGATCGCACTGAGCAACCATTGTCTTGTTAGGTGGCAAGCATTCCGTCTGTCTGTCTGTTGTCTGTCTTTGTTACTCAGTGTGATGGACATCAGATGTGAATGAGCAACCATTGTGGCTTGTTTATTGTGGCAGCTATCAGAAGCTCAGAGCTGCGGTCGCTCTGAGCAATCTTGCTCCCTTGTTCATAGCTCCTGGTGTGATCTGTGTAACTTCCTCCACAAAAGCATTCCACTCTACTACCTAATATCACCCAGCTGCATAGTCTTGTTTGCTCTGGTGGTACTCTGGCTTTTTCGGCCTCAGCCGCTATACCTTGCATGTTAAGACTTGGGGGCAACCGAAGTCAGGAGACATATTCAGTGTCCTGTTCAAGTGGGGGGCTTGTCTATAGGTGAAGATGTGGACCGAGCTCAGAGCTATGGCACTAGATTGGGGTATAGTGGCTGAAAGAAAGCAGGAGATCTGCCAGGCATTACAGATACATTCCACTCCCATCTGACTTCTATAGGAACCTTGAGGGTGACTGAAACAATTTCACAAATATGTAAGAAGAACACGGATTTCACCAGAGCTTCTAAAAACAGTGCATGGGAACTGCTGCATGACTTGTCACGACTATTAGGCCACAAGTATATCAATGTAAGATCCTCTCGCCGCTCATGGCGACGGAATGCCGATACCCATGCTGAGGCGCAAGTCAGCTGACACGCCGCAAGGTGATTGGGCACTTTGGATTCCCTTTTTGTTTGATTAGTTAGTCCTTGTATAAAAGTCGGGTGAGCGCCCTCTGTCATCGCCCGTGATAGCTTCTGCTGGGCTTGTTGCTAAGCCTACGCTCACAGCTGGTGATCTTGTGCTGACTTTGCCTGTATCTTGACCAAAGCTTATTTCCAGATTGATCTCCTGTTGCCAACTTCTGCCTGTTCCTGACCACGCTATCTGATTGGATTACCCGTTGCCGATTTGTTCCTGGATATCCCTGATTGCTGCCTGGATCGACCCCTGCTTGTTTAAAGGTTTCTCCCATGAACTCTGCTTGGAATGACTTCGGATTGGATTGACCACGTTATCTGCAAAGTGTTTGAACTGCCAACACCTATCCTTCACTGCCTGTCACCACCTGGCTATCATCTGGATTGCCTCCACCCCCAGTGTTCAGGTGACTATATATCTGAGTACACTGTACTAATATTACTCATACTGCTTTGTTTGGTGAATACTATCTGTCAGTCTGTATGCTACATCTGCCTGCAGGGTATTGTAGAATTGTATTAGGTAGGAGTTTGTGCAGGTGTTACGGGCTGGGCCATAGGTCAGTCATATGGGCATACAGCCTGACCTATAGTTATTGACCAGGCAAGCCTGACAGACAATTGGCTACAAAGGCAAAGTAAATGGACAACCAGAACCATTAATGAGGACAAGCTGGAGGTAAAAAATGGATAAGAAAAAGCTGGAGGTCAAACATGGACATCTGCGGTCATTGCTGAGAGCTGGTCAGAAGGTCCAAGCTGGTGGCAGACAGAACATCATAAATCACGACCAAGCCCAAAGTATTTAGATGTAAAATGTTAAAAAGGATTGTGAAATGTTAAATCCTATAACCAACGGTTCTCACTACCTCTACACGCTCAAGTATTTAGAAGCATTGTTTTAAAAGCTGTACTGCTAACCTCCCTCACATAAAGCCTTTGGGGGATTCTGACAAGTCCTGCACATGGACCAGCAAAACTCCTAGGAGTGTGTAAGGGCCTACAAAGGACCAAAAAGCCCTCTTACTAAAAAAGCCATGCACTGATGAGGATCAACCAATCCGAAACCGTCTGTATTCATATAAAAACAGAAAACCGAGAGCCCAATATAGTGCAGTATGTACTGGAAAAAGGGAGAATATATGAATCGTAAGTATTTATACTTACAAACCCGGGTTACCGCTAAGGCAGCCACTGTAGAGGCAGGTGAGGAGTTTAGGGTTGTCCCCACTCAGGACTAAGATGTCGCTCTCTGTGGATAGGAGAAAAAAAGGGGGGTATCACCCCTCCACCAGGGGTGGACTCCTTGAATTGTAAAGATGTACAGAGGCACCAAAAGGATAAAATTCGCTAAAATTGTTAAAAAGTTCGGGAGGCGCTGGTGGACCAGCCAACCCAACACAGACACGATGCTGTCGATTAAGGTAATAACAAATATATTCACATACTCCTAGAAACAACTTGAAACGCGTTTCGCAGGCAAAGCCCCGCTTCTTCAGGCAATAAACAACAGGAGTACAACACAGCCAGAAGTCCAATATAAGCTTAGCACCTCTGTGTGCTAAGCTTATATTAAGCACAGAGGTGCTAAGCTTATATTGGACCCCTGGCTGTGTTGTACTCCTGTTGTTTATTGCCTGAAGAAGCGGGGCTTTGCCTGCGAAACGCATTGCAAGTTGTTTCTAGGAGTATGTGAATAAATTTGTTATTACCTTAATCGACAGCATCGTGTCTGTGTTGGGTTGGCTGGTCCACCACCGCCTCCCAAACTTTTTAACAATCTTAGCAAATGTTATCCTTTCGGTGCCTCTATACATCTTTACAAGTATGTATGCATGTTGGATTATTGTGGGTCTGTACAATTAACAAGCTGACACATCATTGCATTTCAGTGGACCTGGAGGTGTGGCTAGCTTATGGGGACAACAATGAATGATTTGCATATTCAGCAACGATGCATCGGGGGAGAAATCATATGCTCACTCCAATGTGAATAATCACAAATACCTTCTGTTTTAAGAAAGCAAACTTCTGTTTCAATTATGGCCTGGCAGCAGTCAGAGGGGCCCAGGCCAAGCTGTCATGTGATGTAAGTGCAGGCTGGTAGTTGGCTACAGAAAACCTCCCTGTGTGAATCTGGGTAGCTGTTCAGCCAAATTACTAAATGTGCCGCCTAACAGGCTGATGACTATTTGGGCCACTAGAGGGAGCTCATAGCAATCCTTTCAATTAAACAGATCTGAAATAATAAACACAATCCATTTAAAAAAAAGCATTACGTTTATTTATATAAGTTACCATTACTTAAAATAACACCAGTTATGTGCAGCCAATGTACTAAGGGAGGTGGAATGTGGAGAGAAGCAAGAACTTGCAAGCAACAAAGGTCTTGATTTTGTCCTCTGCAGAGAGTTTCTGAGATCCAGTGTACTTCTACAGACATCAGTGAGATCTGGTGTTGTACAGAGAGTTAAGGTGGCTATACATCAGGCGACTTGGCCGACGATCGACCTTCCAATTCCATTATTATATTTGAATGAAAATCGGTGCCGCCAAGATCATGCCTGATCAACAATGTGACCAACTCCGGGCCAAAATTGGTTGCATGTATCGATCGAATATGCTGAAAGATGTTGGGCCGTCATGCTAGATTGGGTGCTCAGTAGCGGAGTGCGATAGTTGCGAACAACAAATACGATGGAAACCCTCCTATTGTTTTACACCCGCGGTACACCCCCCCCCCCCCCCCCCGGGTGCCCAGTGCATTTATACTCTACCTGTCTAGCCGTCCGCTGGTGTCCCCTACATCTGCCGTACTACTGCATTCTGGTCCCACTACCGGCGTTATGGCACACGGGGCGTATGTGTGACGTCGCACAGGCCACCCACGAGCTATAATGCTGGTAGTCTCCTAGAGCCAGAACGCAGAAGTACGGCGGATGCGGAAGACACCAGTGCGTGGGGGGACATAAAACATTAAGGGGGCATCGCCCGGGGGCAGCAAGACCTTTCATGCTGAAATCGATTGGGAATTGGCCTGTGGTGTAAGGGCAGCTGACAGATCTCTCTCTGATCATATTCAATCAGTCAGAGATCTGTGTTTTGGTCGATCTGCCTTTCCAACTGCATTTTTTGCAGTGTGATCCTGGGTATAGTGTAGGTTCATGAGCATGGCAGTTCTTCATGCTATGAAAGTAACGTGACGTGAGCATTATAATGTGCACAGCGTGGATTGCATTATGTATTGTATATTGTAGCCCAGGCGTCACACAACGCACATTGCCTGAAGTTATCCCTAAAGTCAACAGATTTAGAGCTGATACCATCTCACTCTGTATAAGATAAATATACCGAGAATAAAATCCCTCAAGAGGTTCGCAGTGAAGTGCAGCGTCCAATCACCATGGCAAGGACATCATTAATAGTGACAATACAAAGAACCGCAAGCTGCCATTCTTGGGAATTATTTCAAGTAGAGCTGACAGATTAAATTCCAGGCAACACCGTGAATATGAAATGAGTGTAAATTAGATTATGTCCTGTTACGGGAAAGTGCCAGGAGGGAATACATGCCTGTAAACAGCCCGTGTGAAGATGTGAGAGCTTGTGTACGTGTAGTATGTATGGATTACATCACTGTCCATGTTTAGCATGCATAGCTATAGGGTGACACATAAGGGCTGTGGGAATGAGCCCTGCTGGACAGCGGTTGTACGGGGTCTGCACACAACAGTCACAGGAAGGAAATCATATTGCTTCAAAGTGCCAACCTCTATTCTGACAAACCGGGCGTTTGTCAGAGTGGAGGCAGGGTGCTATTTTTTCAGACATGTATTGGTTAAGAGCTGCCCAAATAATGCAAAATAGTTAAAAACAGCTTAATAATGAGTGCAAGTGGAAACCATCTTCCACCAAGATATCGCAAGCCAGCTGATAAACCAACATGGGTTTTATTGGGGCGCTAAAAGACAATGCATTTCGTCAGCTATAACCGCTTCCTCAGGACATGAAGTCTTACTGAATGAATACAATGCTTGCCTTGTACTAATGCTGGTTTGTGAATATCATACAATCCTTCTCTTATCCTCCCAGAGACACTACACTAGATTTGCCTCTTGGATTACTCTGTTCACGCCAAGTTTCAGTCAGCTCCTCGTATTCTTTTGATGCTGAGCAAGATCAAGTCCTCCTCCAATGTCAGGTCAAAGTCCTATAGATCCCTAAGTAAAGATGCCAAACGCCCCATACTACTACTGAAACATCCTTTGCTTACCTTTCTTGCACCTCCTCTGGTTACTCTTCTGCTAATCTCTCTAGCACCTCCTCTGCGTACCTCTCAGTAAAACCTTTGCTTATCCCTCTGGCACCTCCTTTGGTTACCTCAAAGTACCTCTTCTTCTAACCCTTCTGGCACCCCCTCTGCTTACCATTCTGACCCCTCCTCTGCTTACTCCTCTGGTATCGCTTCTGCTTACCACTCTAGCACCTCCTCTGCTTACCCTTCTGGCACCTCCTCTTCTTACTCCTCAGAACAGTCCCAGGTACTTTTTTTGCTCAAATTATCTCAAATGGCATGAGTGGCTCACTTTCATAATATTTTTTAATTGGCTCACAGTCCAACCTCCCTCTGCCAGCACAAGTGCTGCTGTGAAGTAAATCACAGTACGGTGATAAAGAGACAGAAAATATTTAACATGCATGGAATACATTAATCATTCTTTGAGGAAATATGGAGAAATAACCATAGTGTAACTATAATGTGTGTGGCAGGAACATCTGTTTATCCTCCAGAAGCGAGACAGAGGCAGTAAAGGCAGTCATTAGCCGTACCTGACTTAAGGCTTGACGTGGGACATGTCCTCCTCCTGCGGCACTGTTCCTGGCGGAGTACTTTCTTGGCCATGCGATGTGGAACTTTGCTGTGGGGACTTTCACGGCGTCTGTCTTTATTCCTGTATTATACAAATAGCACACAGACATCACACACAGTGCAGAGATCTCCACAGCCTGCAGCTCTACATCCACTTCTACAAAGACAAATCACATTAAGGAAGACAGAGCTGAGCCATCCAAATAAATCAGTCAGTCTGCTGAGAGAGATTCACCTGCACGAGATTTCCTGTCCCAGATGAGACATGAGGGCACAGGAAATGCTGCACCGCCGCCACACTGTTTCTGCACCGCCACACACTGCCAGGAACACTGGGTACCCTGTGGGCCACACCGGCTGAAACACACGCCAGCAAGAACTCTGATTCTCTGATTATAAGTCTGACTATTCAGGCATTGCAAAACTTAAGGGGTTTTTCCCTTTTTGGACCGGAGCAATTTTCACCTGTCAGCACTCCTCACTTTCATTCGCCAATAATGTTATCACTACTTATCACAACAAAATAATCTATATCTTGGTTTTTTTTTTTTTACACTAATTAGGCTTTCTTTGGGTGGTACATTTTGCTAAGAATTATTTTATTCAAAATGCATTTTAATAGGAATAAGGAAAAAATTGAAAAAATTGTTTCTCAGTTTCCAGCCATTATAGTTTTAAAATAAAACGTTCTGCTGTGGATAAAACCCACACATTTTATTTGCCCATTTGTCCCGGTTATTGCAACTATTAAAATATTTTCCTAGTACAATGACAATATTTTTTTTGAAAATAAAGGTGTATTTTTTCTGTTTTGCGTCCATCACTAATTACAAGCCCAAATATGTAAAAATAACAGTAATATCCCCTCAAGACATACATAATATAAAAAGTTCATTCCCAAAGTTAACTATTTCCTTTTTGTTAATTGTCTTTTTTTTTATATACAAATTATTTATTTGTGTAACTATGGGAGAGAGGAGGGGGAGGTAAGGGGTTAATTTCAATCGTATATGTATGTGTTTTTATTAAATAAAATGTATATAGGTGTAATTTTACTATTTAGCTACAAGATGTCCACGCACTTTTTCTTCATGCCGCGTGCTGTTAGTACGGGGCGTAGATAACTGCCTTAACAACAGCAAAGAGTTAAACATTATGCTGAATTTTAATAAATACACAAATTATGCTTGTTGTAGGAGATAAATAGTCTTGTTAAAACTTAACTTTTAATAAATATTTCAAAGCAAGTGCTGTCTGTACTGCCCATAGTAACGGCATCAGAGGAAAGTGGATGACTATGAATCTAACACCCTTTAGTGTTGTTTTTCCCTTTAGAGCTTTCTTATTCAGAATGCACGTTTCTAAACACAACACCACCCTCCGCCTAGCCCAACATGTTTCACCCCCATAAACTCTAGGGGCTTCATCAGGGGACAAATACAAAGTGCAGCAGTGCTAAACGTGCAAAAACATCAATTTTAAAATACATTCATGTCTCAGTAATATAACATAGCCTCAAGGCTGGCTTGTACATATATTCTGGACATTACGGTCACTAAAGGGTGTTAAATGATTCATAGTTCCCCACTTTCCACTGATGTCGTTACTATAGGCAGTACAGACAGCACTTGTTTTTAAATATTTATTTAACCTCTTGACGACCAGCTAACGCCGATTGGCGTAAACTGGTCGTCTGCAGGTTACCATGGAAACGGCCGCTCGATCGGCCTTTCCATGTCAGTTCACGGAGGGTGTCTCCGTGAACAGCCGGAGAGCCGGCGATCGCGGCTCGCCAGCAAAATGTAAACAGGCGGGGAAGAAATCCCCGCTGTCTACATCATACGGTGCTGCTGCGCAGCAGCGCCGTAAGGCAGATCGGCGATCCCCGGCCTCTGATTGGCCGGGGATCGCCGGCATATGATAGGCTGAAGCCTATCCTTCAATGCGCAGGATGGAAATCCGTCCTGCGCAGCTCACAGGGGGAGGGAGAGGGAGGGAGTGGCGAGACGGCGGAGAACGCTGTGGAGGGGGGCTTTGAAGAGCCCCCCCCCCCGCTAAGCAAATGCAGACGGCGGCGATCAGACCCCCCCAGCAGGACATCCCCCTAGTGGGGAAAAAGGGGGGTAGTCTGATCGCCCTGCTTCACTCCTGATCGGTGCTGCGGGCTGTAGAGCCCACGCAGCACCGATCACTGGAAAATCCCCTGGTCAGCAAGTGGTTAAATTTAAGTTTTAAGAAGACTATTTCTCTGCTACAACAAGCATACTATCAATTCAGACATTACCATATTTATAAACTACATAAGAGGATACTGCTGTAGGAGAGTCCTATGAAAGTGGAGACAAGGAAAGCTACAGGTATTCACAGCAACAGTCATGGAGATGAGAGTAGAAAGGAGATAAGAGGAGAGGTGAGGTGAGGAAAGGAAAAGGAGGAGAGGTGAGATGAGATGAGGAGAGGGATGTAGAGAAGAAGCGATGGGAGGCAAACACACAGAGCAATGTAAAGAGAGTAGCGTAGAGGTGAGAAGAGAGATGGAAAGGTAAATAGAGGGGAAAAGAGGAGAGGAAAAAGAAAAGAAATGACCACATAGGCAATGAAAGGAGAAGTGAGGAGAAGAGCAGGGAAAGCCAATGAGAGGAAGGGAAATGAGAGGAGTAGCGTGAAGACTAAAGCAGAGACTGGGGGAGGAAAGAAGAAAGGAGAAAAGTGGAGAGAGGAGGAGAGGAGAGAAAAAGACAGAGCAGCATAGAGGTGAGAAGATAGATGAAAGGTAAATAGAGAGGCAGCGAGGAGAGGGAAGAGAAATAACAACATAGGCAAGGAAAGGAGAGTTGAGGAGACGATCGGGGAAAGCCAATGAGAGGAGAGAAACAAGAGGAGTGGCATGAAGACTAAAGGAGAGACATGGAGAGGAGAGAAAAAAAGGAGAAAAGTGGGGAGAGGAGGAGATTGGAGAGGCAAACAAAGGAAAGCAGAGAGAAGGTAAGGAGAGGAGTGAAGAAGAGCAGAGAAGACAATATGCCAGCAGAGAAGTCAGGCAGCAGCAAGCTGTTGGAGGTATAGCAGGAAGGGAGAAGGGCCGTGTCAGGAAGCAGCAAGCTGTTGGCGGTGCAGGAGGAAGGCCATGTCATAGAATAGCAAGCTGTTGGTGATGCAGGAGGAAGGGAGGAGGGCCGTGTCACAGATCAGCAAGCTTTTGGAGGTGCAGGAGGGACATGTTGGGTTTCAGAAAGCTGTTAGCAGTGCAGGAGGAAGGGAGGGGGGCCATATCAGGGAACAGCAAGCTGCTGGCAGTGCAGGAGGAAGGGAGGAGGAGCATGTCAGGTTGCAACAAGATGCTGGCTGTGCAGGAAGGCCATGTCGGGTTGCAGCAAGCTGTTGGCAGTGCAGGAGGAAGGGAAGGGGGCCAAGTGGGGTTGCAGCAAGCCTTTGGCAGTGCAGGAGGAAGCAAGGAGGGCAATGTCGGTTGTAGCAAGCTTTTGGAAGTGCAGGAGGAAGGGAGGAGGGCCATGTCGGGTTGTAGCAAGCTGTTGGCAGTGCAGGAGGAAGGGAGGAGAGCCATGTCAGGTTGCAGCAACTGCTGGCAGTGCAGGAGGAAGGGAGGAGGGAAATGTCGGGTTGCAGCAAGCTGTTGGCAGTGCAGGATGGATGGTCCAGCGCAAGGTCCCTCTATACCTCTATCTGAAAAGTTCCTTCCTGCACCATAGACAAGCGAATGCCCAGTAGAATTAAGCTGGTCGGCATTATTTCCTCTGTGTAGGAGAGCATTTGTTCTCCTGAGCATTCGTGGACATTAGTTTCACGTGCCCAGCTGACTTACAGATAGGTATGGAGGTTTCCTGTGCTGGAACAGTGGGCTCTGGGAGGGAGGACTCTGGACCATCCAGAGTTTTCCAACTGCTGAGGTAAGCATCTAACTTCTTTTCTCCAATTCAGGTACCGTTTACCACTGATCTCTGTCCTCTCATTCCCCTTTAGGCACCAGATAAGGAAACAGTATTAGCTTCACCTCTTGATGTGCTTGGATTTTGTCTGGGATCCCTTTCTGCTCATCCTCTTGGCCAAAGGCTGGAACTTGATAGCATCTGATTGTTTTATGTCCTCCGGATGGTCCTGTGTAGGTGAATAATGTGAAGAATTAAGAACCTTTTGGCTATAGCTGAACAGCGTGTACAGTCCAGACGAGAGGGAAGGGATGGTGAACAAGTGAGTGGACTGTAAAACACCATGGCAAATCATCTGTACACAGGCTAAGATTCTTGGCCAAGGCCATGACCATCTTTCCAGCCTGTGTTTAAAGGGCACCCAAGGTGACATGTGACATGATAAGATAGACATGTGTATGTACAGTATCAATCACACAAATAACTAGGCTATGTTCCTTTTTTACTTGCTCTGCCTGAAAGAGTTAAAAATCAGGTATGCAAGTCACAGTTTCTGTTTGGGTCGGGACCGGGTCAGACACTTTCCTGGCAGAAAATAGCTTCTGAGAGCAGAAAAGAGGTAAAAAGGGGCAATAGTTCATTGCTTTTAGCTCTGGCATACTTCAATTTTTACCTCGGATGTCCTTTAAGGCCTTTGTGACTGAAAAGTATTTCCTGCAGAGCTATCTTATCTTTGTATTTTTTCATTTGTAATCTTTAAAGTGGAACTGTTAGTAAAATATAAAAAGTAAAATACATGTTATATTTACGACCCAGAAGATGCTGGCACTATATAAATGTAAAATAATAATATATTTGTGCATGGACACAAGATCGTTCAGGGAGAGAGAAAGCTGAAGTGTCTGTTAGATGTATAAAGCCAGCAGGGGAAATCAGTCTGCCAGGAAAGGACATTTAAGATTTAACCACTTGAGGACCACAGTCTTTTCGCCCCTTAACCTCCTTGCCGGTTATCGCGAACACAGTTCGGGGTAACCTGCGCAGGAGGATTTCTCAGGCCCCGCTGGGCCGATTTGCATAATTTTTTTTCCTACACGCAGCTAGCACTTTGCTAGCTGCGTGTAGTACGCGATCGCCGCCGCTCGCCGCCGATTCGCCGCTACCCGCCGCGCCGCCCCCCCCCCCGCCCCCTGCGCAGCCTGGCCAATCAGTGCCAGGCAGCGCTAAGGGGCGGATCGGGATTCCCTCTGACGTCACGACGTCCATGACGTCGGTGACGTCATCCCGCCCGGTCGCCATGGCGATCGGGGAAGCCCTGCAGGAAATCCCGTTCTCAACGGGATTTCCTGCATACTCTGATCGCCGAAGGCGATCGGAGTGGGTGGGGGGATGCCGCCGCTCAGCGGCTATCATGTAGCGAGCCCTGGGCTCGCTACATGATTTTAAAAAAAAATAAATTAAAAAAAAGTGCAGCGCTGCCTCCTTGCCTAATTTTTTATAACGGCAAGGAGGTTAAGGACCAGAGCCTTTTTTTTCCATTCAGACCACTGCAGCTTTCATGGCAGTGGTGCTCAGCAGAGCTCGAATATTCCTTTTTCAGCTATTCGAGCTCGGTATTCGAGCTCCGAATAGCTGCAGGTATTCGAATGGGCTATTCGAGTAAACTCGAATAGCTCATTCACTATTCGCGCTATTCGAGCAAACAGCGCTATTCGAGCTCGAATACCGAGCTCGAATAGCGTCATAGCCCAGATTGATGTCCTTAGAGCCAATCAGAGGGCTCCCAGGCTCTCTGACGGCAGCCAATCACTGAGGGGGACCCTGGCCAGCCCCTACCCTATAAATAGCGGCCGCCATGTTCGGTTTTTCCGTCCTTGCCTGACTTTGTACAGAGAGAGATCTGCTCCTTTGTGCTTTGGCTTAGCAAGAGCTTTATTGTGGTCAATCACCTAGCGTTTTTGCTCACATACACCTCCTATATACACCTATATTGTTGTTAGTTAGATAGACATTGTATTTTAGTTAGTAGCTTTTGTGTTACATAGAGAGAGACAGCTGCTGCAGGCTTACAGCTTTAGGCCTCAGGGCCTGCCTGTGTGGGCAGCTGTTCTCTCCTGTCCTCTGTTTATTTCTCATCTATACCAGTATTTCTGCTGTCCTTTACTACTGATTGATTGTATTTTGTATTGTAGTTATATACTGTAACTGTACTAGGACACTCACTGTCACTGTTCATAGGCTAGCTCCTGCGTGTGCGTGCACTCACTGTCTGTGTACACACACTCTATTTCCTTCTGATTACTACTTATTATTGTAACTGCTAGTTATACTTCCTGACTGTTACTACTTACTTACTGTACTAGGGACACTCACTCAGTCACTGTTCATAGGCTAGCTCCTGCGCGTGTTTGCGCGTGCGTGCACTCACTGTCTGTGTACACACACTCTATTTCCTTCTGATTACTACTTATTATTGTAACTGCTAGCTGTACTTCCTGACTGTTACTACTTACTTACTGTACTAGGGACACTCACTCAGTCACTGTTCATAGGCTAGCTCCTGTGCGTGTTTGCGCGTGCGTGCACTCACTGTCTGTAGTGTACACACACTCTATTTCCTTGTGATTACTACTGATTATTGTAACTGCTAGTTGTACTTCCTGACTGTTACTACTTACTTACTGTACTAGGGACACTCACTCAGTCACTGTTCATAGGCTAGCTCCTGCGCATGTTTGCGCGTGCGTGCACTCACTGTCTGTAGTGTACACACACTCTATTTCCTTGTGATTACTACTTATTATTGTAACTTCTAGTTGTACTTCCTGACTGTTACTACTTACTTACTGTACTAGGGACACTCACTCAGTCACTGTTCATAGGCTAGCTCCTGCGCGTGTTTGCGCGTGCGTGCACTCACTGTCTGTAGTGTACACACACTCTATTTCCTTGTGATTACTACTTATTATTGTAACTTCTAGTTGTACTTCCTGACTGTTACTACTTACTTACTGTACTAGGGACACTCACTCAGTCTCTGTTCATAGGCTAGCTCCTGCGCGTGTTTGCGCGTGCGTGCACTCACTGTCTGTAGTGTACACACACTCTATTTCCTTGTTACATAGTTACATAGTTATTTTGGCTGAAAAAAGACATATGTCCATCGAGTTCAACCAGTACAAAGTACAACTCCAGCCCGTCCCCCACATACCCCTGTTGATCCAGAGGAAGGCGAAAAAACCCCCACCAGGCATGGTCCAATTAGCCCCAAATGGGAAAAATTCCTTCCTGACTCCAGATGGCAATCAGATAAAATCCCTGGACCAACATCATTAGGCATAACCTAGTAATTGTAGCCATGGATGTCTTTCAACGCAAGGAAAGCATCTAAGCCCCCTTTAAATGCAGGTATAGAGTTTGCCATAACGACTTCCTGTGGCAATGCATTCCACATCTTAACCACTCTTACTGTAAAGAACCCTTTCCTAAATAAATGGCTAAAACGTTTTTCCTCCATGCGCAGCTCATGTCCTCTAGTCCTTTGAGAAGGCCTAGGGACAAAAAGCTCATCCGCCAAGCTATTATATTGCCCTCTAATGTATTTATACATGTTAATTAGATCTCCTCTAAGGCGTCTTTTCTCTAGACTAAATAAACCCAGTTTATCTAACCTTTCTTGGTAAGCGAGACCTTCCATCCCACGTATCAATTTTGTAGCTCGTCTCTGCACCTGCTCTAAAACTGCAATATCTTTTTTGTAATGTGGTGCCCAGAACTGAATTCCATATTCCAGATGTGGCCTTACTAGAGAGTTAAACAGGGGCAATATTATGCTAGCATCTCGAGTTTTTATTTCCCTTTTAATGCATCCCAAAATTTTGTTCGCTTTAGCTGCAGCGGCTTGGCATTGAGTACGATTATTTAACTTGTTGTCGATGAGTACTCCTAAGTCCTTCTCCAAGTTTGATGTTCCTAACTGTATCCCATTTATTTTGTATGGTGCTAGACCATTGGTACGACCAAAATGCATGACTTTACATTTGTCAACATTGAATTTCATCTGCCATGTATGTGCCCATATAGCCATCCTATCCAGATCCTGTTGCAATATGACACTATCTTCCTGAGAGTTGATGATTCTGCACAATTTTGTATCATCTGCAAAAATAGCAACATTGCTCACTACTGCATCTACTAGGTCATTAATAAATAAATTGAAGAGCACTGGACCCAGTACAGACCCCTGTGGGACCCCACTGCTAACAGTCTCCCATTTTGAGTACGATCCATTGACCACAACTCTTTGTTTTCTGTCCATTAGCCAGTTCCCTATCCATGCACACAAACTCTTCCCCAGTCCTTGCATCCTCAACTTTTGCACCCGACTTCTGTGGGGAACAGTGTCGAAGGCCTTTGCAAAGTACAAGTATATCACATCTACAGCATTCCCAATATCCATATTAGCATTCACTACCTCATAAAAGCTGAGCATGTTAGTCAAACAGGACCTGTCTTTAGTAAACCCATGTTGATGCTGAGAAATAAGATTATTTTCTACTATGAAGTCATGTATAGTATCTCTTAGTAACCCCTCAAATAGTTTGCATACAACTGATGTTAAGCTTACTGATTATTGTAACTGCTAGTTGTACTTCCTGACTGTTACTACTTACTTACTGTACTAGGAACACTCACTCAGTCACTGTTCATAGGCTAGCTCCTGCGCGTGTTTGCGCGTGCGTGCACTCACTGTCTGTAGTGTACACACACTCTATTTCCTTGTGATTACTACTGATTATTGTAACTGCTAGTTGTACTTCCTGACTGTTACTACTTACTTACTGTACTAGGGACACTCACTCAGTCACTGTTCATAGGCTAGCTCCTGCGCGTGTTTGCGCGTGCGTGCACTCACTGTCTGTAGTGTACACACACTCTATTTCCTTGTGATTACTACTTATTATTGTAACTTCTAGTTGTACTTCCTGACTGTTACTACTTACTTACTGTACTAGGGACACTCACTCAGTCTCTGTTCATAGGCTAGCTCCTGCGCGTGTTTGCGCGTGCGTGCACTCACTGTCTGTAGTGTACACACACTCTATTTCCTTGTGATTACTACTTATTATTGTAACTTCTAGTTGTACTTCCTGACTGTTACTACTTACTTACTGTACTAGGGACACTCACTCAGTCTCTGTTCATAGGCTAGCTCCTGCGCGTGTTTGCGCGTGCGTGCACTCACTGTCTGTAGTGTACACACACTCTATTTCCTTGTGATTACTACTTATTATTGTAACTTCTAGTTGTACTTCCTGACTGTTACTACTTACTTGCTGTACTAGGGACACTCACTCAGTCTCTGTTCATAGGCTAGCTCCTGCGCGTGTTTGCGCGTGCGTGCACTCACTGTCTGTAGTGTACACACACTCTATTTCCTTGTGATTACTACTGATTATTGTAACTGCTAGTTGTACTTCCTGACTGTTACTACTTACTTACTGTACTAGACACTCACTCAGTCACCTCTCCCACCAACCCACTCCATTAAAGTACCCCACTTTTCACCCGCCCTTTTAAAAACTTTTGTGTTTACGCCCAAAACATCGAAGATGTCTGGAAGTGGCAGCCAGCGCGGTTTGGGCAAGGGGAAGGGCAGCAAGGGAATCAGGAGGAGAGGGAGCAGCATTGTGGCAAGCCGCGGGCGCGGCCGCGCCACCATGCACAGTTCCGCAGCAGCAGTAGCAGCGTCAGTGGCTAAAATTTCTCCTATAGCCACTGGCCGTGGACGCCTTGGGCGCCGCCCAGCAGGAGCATCTGCAACTCACGCTGCAGAGACACAGCAGCAACAGCGTGTAGCACCTGCTCCGATTTTCCTCCAGCCGGGTTGGAAACGTCCCATTGAGGAAAAGGATGCAGACACTGTGGTGCAACTGATGACGGAGGATGAGCAGCCCGCCATCAGCTCTGTATCCGAGGCCTCCACCCTCACCACCACCACCCCTGTTCGCAGCAGCCGCCCAGCAGGGCCTGGGGAGGAGGCCAGTTCACCGTCAGTCGCCGACCTGTCACTCAGCAGTCTTTTTACCCCAGGCACCATCAGGGTATTGTCTGCTGTTGTTGGCGATTTTGAGGAGGAGATGCTGATGGGCACTTTGGGGGAGGAGGGATTGGACAGCAAGACTGTGGCGACAGTCAAGCAGCCCATCCATGCATCAGGAGAGGAGTTTGGGGGGTCATCATCCCAGCAGGACATGTTTCAGGAGGGGGAGGATGATGATGACACGGTGACAGACAGAGACTGGGTGCCACCAGCTCCAGGGGATGTCGTCATCAGCAGCTCTGAGGAGGAGGATGCGCTTGTGGGCCTTGCAAGGAGGCGCATCATTGCAAGCATTGGCAGCAGTAGGCAGGTCCCACAGCCTGCTGGTGTCTCAGGCTCAGCAGCAGCAGCAGCAGCATCTGCCAGTACCACCACCAGCCGCACCCAAGCCCCCCCCCCCCCCCCAACCACCACAGAAAGACAGGCAGCAGCGGTTCCATGCCGTAGGGGGTTGTTTTTGTCACCAATCTGGCGATTTTTCACCATGCCCACAGTGTACAGCAAGTACGCCACTTGCAACCACTGTCAGCGGAAGTTGAGCAGAGGTGCTGACCCCTTAAAGTTCAGCACCAGCTCGCTCATCAACCACCTTGCTGCGAAACATTTCCACCAGCATGAGGAGTTCCAGAGGCTGAAGGCATCTGGTGCTGGCAGTGGCACCACACCCATCACTGCACAGCCTTCAGCAGCAGCAGCAACAGCAGCCACCCGCCCTCCTGCTCCTCCAGCAGCACCAGCAGGAGTGCGGAAACGCACTGCTCCTCCCCCCTCTGCAACTCCTGCCGCCGACACTGAGGCCTGTTCTGGCAGCCAGTCCTCAGTGGCCTCCTCTGCTGTGTCCGCTGATTCCCGTGCCAGCAAAAGGCCACGCCAGAGCCTTTTGAGCGAGTCCTTCAAGGGGGTGGTTAGGGCTCTGCCTCCCAGCAGCCGTCGCGTGTGGCAGCTGAACGGCTTGCTGGCACGGGCCATGTGCTCCCAACTCCTGCCGTACACGCTCATGCAGGAGGGGAGCGACATGCGTGCGCTGCTTGCTTGTGCAGCCCCAGACTGGCAGCTCCCCAGCAGACACTTCTTCGCCCGCAAGGCCATTCCTGCACTGCACCGCTTTGTGATGGCCAATGTGGAGCGAGGGCTGGAGCATGCGGTTGGTGAAAGGGTCCACGTCACCATGGACTCCTGGAGCAGCCGCTTCGGGACAGTCCTTCACTGTCCACTGGGTCAGCTTGGTGGAAGGGGGTGAGGATGGGAGAGCAGCAGCGGGCACAGCAGCAGCAGCAACACAGTGGGTGGTGCCACCCCGCAGGGTCAGGGGAACTGCAGCAGGTTCCTCCGATCCTCTGCCATCCTCCGGCACACCTGGCCAAACCCCCCGCCCCAACAGCAGCGTGAAGGCCCGCCACTGCCAAGTGCTGCTGCACTTGGTCAGCCTTGGGAAGACCAAGCTGACGGCAACCCATGTGTTGGCCAAACTCCAGGAGCAGGAGAGGATTTGGCTGACCCCCAGAGGCCTCAGAGTCGGAGAGGTGGTGGCCGACAATGGGGCCAATCTGGTTGCCGCAATAGACAGGGGAAACCTGACCCACATCCCCTGTCTTGCCCACGTGCTGAACCTGGTGGTGCAGAAGTTCTTGCGCACCTACCAGGGGATGGGCGAACTGCTGGAAATGGCAAGGAACGTTGTGCGTCACTTCCGGCGCTCGGCTGCAGCCTGTGCGAGCCTGGAAGACGTGCAAAACGAGCTGGAGCTGCCACGCCATCGGCTGATCCTTGACGTTCCGACTCGCTGGAACTCCACCCTGGCGATGTTGGAGCGTCTGGTTGAACAGAAGCACGCTGTCAACCAGTACCTTGCCCTGGCCACTGTTTCCGCCGCTCAGAGAAGGGACAAGACCAGCAACATCCCGTCCATCGTCCCCGATGATGACTGGAGGCACATGCAGCAGGTGTGCTTAGTGCTGGCTCCCTTTCTGCAGGCCACTAACATGGTGAGCAGGGACCATGCTATGGTCTGCGAGTGGGTGCCCCTGGTTTGTCTGCTGAACAGGGCCCTCGATGCTTTGCTGGAACAGGGAGCGGCAGCCTTGGACCAGCAGGAGCGGCAAGCAGCTGCACAGTCCACCTCTGAGGGGGAGGAGGAGGAGGACTTGGTGGAGGTCCCTGACCTTGCTGCTGATGAGGGGGATCAGCACAGCGCAGCTGAGTTGGTGCGGGGGTGGAGAGAGGATGAGGCGGCAGAGGAGGAGGATGAGGACAGCAGCACTGCCATCGATGTGCCAGCACACGTGGCCCGCCTCTTCCCAATGGCAGCGCACATGCTGGCGTGCTTGCGCAGGGACCCCAGAGTGATCCAGATGAAGCAGAGGGAGGAGATCTGGATCAGCATGATGTTGGACCCACGCCTCAAGGGGAAGTTGAGCCAGTTCCTGCCGCCTGCAGGAGGAGACCCAGCGCAACAAATAAGGAGCTTGCAGCAGGCCCTTGTTGAGCGCTTGGAGGAAGCCTTCCCCCAGCCTTCCACCCCCACTGTCCAGCCAGCACAGAGGCAGCAGCAGGTGCCTGCATCCAGCAGCAAGCGCCCCACAGACCTGCTGTCTCTCAGCAATGAGCTCTACAGGACTGTAGAGGCTCCGGCAGCAGTGACTAGAGAGGAGGTGCATGCAGCAGCATCCTCCTCCGGTCACAGCCAGCGCCTGACTCGAATGGTGGCTGACTACATGGGGTCCTACAGCGGGCTTGACAGCGATGCCCCTGTTGATCCCATGGAGTATTGGGTCAAGCGCCTGGAGATCTGGAGCGAGCTGGCGCAGTACGCCCTGGAAGTGCTGTCCTGTCCCCCTTCCAGCGTGCTGTCCGAGCACTGCTTCAGTGCAGCTGGTGGCGTGGTCACCGAGAAACGCTCACGTCTGTCTCACAAGTCTGTGGACAGACTGACGTTTCTCAAGATGAACCAGGCATGGGTGGAAGGCGAGTTCCTGGCCCCTGTTGTCCGCGAGAGGGGGACATGAACTGAAGAACCATCGTTAATGTGCCTTACCACCCTTTACCACCTCCTGGCTCCTGCTCACTAAGCCAGCCTGGTTCACTTTGACTATTACGTCGCCTGCAGCCACACATTTTACACCTACAGTGGGCTGCTGTGCACTGCCCTTCTGCTGTCTGTCTGTGTTTCCCACTGTCAGGGTACACAGATTTACCTTCTGCTGCCACTCTGCCACCAGCTATTACGTCAAACAATAGCTATATATCTGTGTAATTTGTTTTACAAACAAAACCAAAAAACCATAAAAAAAAAAAGGTTTAATTTTTCTGAGGTGCCTGGGTTGAAAACTGTGTTGTCCCAGTTGTGTATTGGACACAATGTGGGCTGCACGACCGCTGTCTGGGACCTCCTGTTGTGTTTATTTACGCCATGGTATCACCGCTAGGTACCAGGGCTATTATGTCACGCTGCCTGCCTGCTGCCACACTCACAATACTCCTCCATTCCTCCTGCTGCTACTGCTGTCTGTCTGTGTTTCCCACTGCTAGGGTACACAGAATTACCTTCTGCTGCCACTCTGCCACCAGCTATTACGTCAAACAATAGCTGCTCACATAATTACTCCTCCATTCCTCCTGCTGCTGCTGCTGTCTGTCTGTGTTTCCCAACGCCAGGGTACACAGATTTACCTTCTGCTGCCACTATGCCGCCAGCTATTACGTCAAACAATAGCTATATATCTGTGTAATTTGTTTTACAAACAAAACCAAAAAACCATAAAAAAAAAAAAGGTTTAATTTTTCTGAGGTGCCCGGGTTGAAAACTGTGTTGTCCCAGTTGTGTATTGGACACAATGTGGGCTGCACGACCGCTGTCTGGGACCTCCTTTTGTGTTTATTTACGCCCTGGTATCACCGCTAGGTACCAGGGCTATTATGTCACGCTGCCTGCCTGCTGCCACACTCACAATACTCCTCCATTCCTCCTGCTGCTGCTGCTGTCTGTCTGCGTTTCCCACTGCCAGGGTACACAGAATTACCTTCTGCTGCCACTCTGCCACCAGCTATTACGTCAAACAATAGCTGCTCACATAATTACTCCTCCATTCCTCCTGCTGCTGCTGCTGTCTGTCTGTGTTTCCCAATGCCAGGGTACACAGATTTACCTTCTGCTGCCACTATGCCACCAGCTATTACGTCAAACAATAGCTATATATCTGTGTAATTTGTTTTACAAACAAAACCAAAAAACCATAAAAAAAAAAAAGGTTTAATTTTTCTGAGGTGCCCGGGTTGAAAACTGTGTTGTCCCAGTTGTGTATTGGAGACAATGTGGGCTGCACGACCGCTGTCTGGGACCTCCTGTTGTGTTTATTTACGCCATGGTATCACCGCTAGGTACGCTATTATGTCACGCTGCCTGCCTCATTGACTACCTGCTGCCACACACTCATCCTCCTCCTCCTGCTGTCTGTGTGTTTCCACTGCCAGGGAGCACATACAATGGAGCACATACAATGGCGCTTCCAACATGCGTGCGCCACCAGCTATTTGTTACGCTCAAAAATAGCTGCATTTCTTTAAAAAAACAAAAAAATTATATATACTTTTTATTAATACTGTGTAATATTATTTTTAGAGGTGTCCGGGTTGAAAACTGTGTTGTCCCAGTTGTGTATTGGACATGATGTGGGCTTCACGACCGCTGTCTGGAACCTCATGCTGTGTATTTACGGCCTGGTACCACCGCTAGGTACCACACAGCCTATTATGTCTCGCTGCCTGCCTCATTGACTGCCTGCTGCCACACAATCATCCGCCTCCTCCTGCTGCTGCTGCTGAATTTACCTCCTGCTGTCTGTGTGTTTCCACTGCCAGGTAGCACATACAATGGCGCTTCCAACATGCGTGCGCCACCAGCTATTTATTACGCTCAAAAATAGCTGCATTTCTTTAAAAAAAAAATATAAAAGAGAAATAAGTGAAGAAGAAGAAGACGATATAGAAAAAGAAGGAGAAGAAGAAGAAGAAGAAGAAGAAGAAGGAGAAGAAGATGAAGAAGAAGATGATGAAGAAGATGAAGA
This sequence comes from Hyperolius riggenbachi, assembly GCF_040937935.1. Lineage (NCBI taxonomy): Eukaryota > Metazoa > Chordata > Amphibia > Anura > Hyperoliidae > Hyperolius > Hyperolius riggenbachi. The sequence goes on from NC_090657.1 coordinate 169,947,196, forward strand.
AGAAGAAGATGAAGAAGATGTAGAAGAAGAAGATGAAGTAGAAGATGAAGAAGATGAAGAAGATGAAGATGAAGAAGATGAAGAAGATGAAGAAGAAGAAGATGAAGAAGATGAAGAAGCAGAAGATGAAGAAGAAGAAAAAGAAGATGAAGATGAAGAAGAAGAAGATGAAGAAGAAGATGAAGAAGAAGATGAAGAAGATGAAGAAGATGAAGAAGAAGAAGAAGAAGACAATATAGAAGAAGAAGAAGAAGATATAGAAGAAGAAGATATAGAAGAAGAAGATATAGAAGAAGAAGAAGAAGATATAGAAGATAAAAAAAGAAGAAGAAGAAGTATATACAGTACTGAACAAAATTCTGGACACAACTTCTCTTTCCACCTTTTTTTTTTTTAAAGGAACATCCCCACATAATCACTTGCTGTTGTTACTTGGAAAAAAATATGTTTCTTGCATCATTTACCCTCAAAACAAGTGTTGGAAGCTATTTAAGGCCAATTCGAATAGTCAGCTCGAATAATGAGCTCGAATACCGACTCGAATAGTGAGCTCGAAGTCCGAGGTCGAATCGAATAGTAAAAAATATTCGACTCGAATATTCGACTGAATTCGAATAATTTACTATTCGAATTCGACCAAACTCGAATAATAAAAAGGGGTATCCGAGCATCACTATTTCACGGTTTATTGCTCGCTCATACAACCTACCACCTAAATGAATTTTACCTCCTTTTCTTGTCACTAATACAGCTTTCTTTTGGTGCCATTTGATTGCTGCTGCGAGTTTTACTTTTTATTATATTCATCAAAAAGGACATGAATTTTGTAAAAAAAATGACTTTTTTAACTTTCTGTGCTGACATTTTTCAAATAAAGTTAAATTTCCTATACATTTGATCGCGAAAGTTATTCTGCTACATGTCTTTGATAAAAAAAAAAACATTCAGTGTATATTTATTGGATTGGGTAAAAGTTATAGCGTTTACAAACTATGGTGCCAAAAGTGAATTTTCCCATTTGGAAGCATCTCTGCCTTTTCTAACCACCTGTCATGTTTCATGAGGTGCTAAAATTCCATGATAGTATAAATACCCCCTAAATGACCCCATTTTGGAAAGAAGACATCCCAAAGTATTCAGTGAGAGGCATGGTGAGTTCATAGAAGATTTTATTTTTTGTCACAAGTTAGCGGAAAATGACACTTTGTGACAAAAAAAGTTTCCATTTCTTCTAACTTGCGACAAAAAAAAAAAAAAATGAAATCTGCCACGGACTCACTATGCTCCTCTCTGAATACCTTGAAGTGTCTACTTTCCAAAATGGGGTCATTTGTGGGGTGTGTTCACTGTCCTGACATTTTGGGGGGTGCCTAATTGTAAGCACCCCTGTAAAGCCTAAAGATGCTCATTGGACTTAGGGCCCCTTAGCGCAGTTAGGCTGCAAAAAAGTGCAACACATGTGGTATTGCCATACTCAGGAGAACTAGTATAATGTGTTTTGGGGTGTATTTTTACACATACCCATGCTGGGTGGGAGAAATATCTCCGTAAATGACAATTTTTTATTTTTTTTACACACAATTGTCTATTTACAGAGATATTTCTCCCACTCAGCATGGGTATGTGTAAAAATACACCCCAAAACACATTATACTACTTCTGAGTGAGTTCATAGAAGATTTTTTTTTTGTCACAAGTTAGCGGAAATTGATTTTAATTGTGTTTTTTCACAAAGTGTCATTTTCCACTAACTTGTGACAAAAAATAAAATCTTCTATGAACTCACCATACTCCTAACGGAATACCTTGGGGTGTCTTTTTTATAAAATGGGGTCATTTGTGGGGTTCCTATACTGCCCTGGCATTTTAGGGGCCCTAAACCGTGAGGAGTAGTCTTGAAACCAAATGTCGCAAAATGACCTGTGAAATCCTAAAGGTACTCATTGGACTTTGGGCCCCTTAGCGCACTTAGGGTGCAAGAAAGTGCCACACATGTGGTACCGCCGTACTCAGGAGAAGTAGTATAATGTGTTTTGTGTTGTATTTTTACACATACAGATGCTGGGTGGGAGAAATATCTCTGTAAATGACAATTGTTTGATTTTTTTTACACACAATTGTCCATTTACAGAGATACGCTTTGTATACATAACAAAGCATATCATACGCTTACTATGAGACAGATCGGTGGTTAAGATCCCGCCAGCGCTGCTAATTGGCCAGCTGGTTGACGTTGCGGGTGGGCGGAGCCTAATGCCGGCGGATGCTTTTCAGTGCCCAAGGAGCCGACGCCGATGGGCGTTAGGAGGTCCTGGGCGTGCCACTTTGCAGACGCCCATAGGTAGTGGGCGGTCGGCAAGTGGTTAAAGAGGAACTCCAGTGAAAATTATGTAATAAAAAAGTGCTTTACTTTTACAATAATTATGTATAAATGATTTAGTCAGTGTTTGCCCATTGTAAAAGCTTTCCTCTCCTTGATTTATATTCTGACATTTATCACATGGTGACATTTTTACTGCTGGCAGGTGATGTTACTGGAAATACCTGCTGCTTGCTTTTTTGGCAGTTGGAAACAGCTGTAAACAGCTATTTCCCACAATGCACCGAGGTTCACAGACAGGAAACTGCCAGGAAAATGGTCCTCACAGTCTCCTGTGGGAGGGGCTTCACCACAATATCAGCCATACAGAGCCCCCCTGATGATCCATTTGTGAAAAGGAATAGATTTCTCAAGTAAAAGGGGGTATCAGCTACTGATTGGGATGAAGTTCAATTCTTGGTCACGGTTTCTCTTTAAAGAGAAACTCCAACCTAGAATTGAACTTTATCCCAATCAGTAGCTGATACCCCCTTTTACATGAGAAATATAATGATTTTCACAAACAGACCATCAGGGGGCGCTGTATGACTGATTTTGTGCTGAAACCCCTCCCACAAGAAGCTCTGGGTACCGCGGTACTCTGGGCAAACTGCCACAATGTAACAATGTTCACAGACAGGAAATGGCTGTGTACAGCTGTCTGTAACAGCCAAAACAGCTAGAAACAGCTACATAACCTGCCCACAGTAACAATGTCACCATGTAATACATGTCAGAATGTGAATCTGGGAGAGGAAAGATTTTACAATGAGCAAACACTGACTAAATAATTTATCCATAATTATAGTAAAAAATTAAGCACTTTTTTTACTACATTATTTTCACTGGAGTTCCTCTTTAAGGAGGCAGAGACCACTGATTAAAAAGCACTTGCTCCGCCCAACTGCCAAAAAAAGTGTGACGCGAGCAGGGAGGCTGGCCAGCATCTTTGTATAAATTCCATTTCAGGAGTGTGTTTATAAAATAACAAAAACCATGCTGAGAATAAAGAGATGGACTAGCCCAAAACCTGTAGGTTCTGTCAGATTTCTACTACTTACTGTAAGTGACAGCAGCATAGGAGAAAAGTAAATTCTAGCATATTTTACTCTGGAAGAAATGTACTTCTCATCTGTATACGTTTACACATATTTGAAGTTTTACATTTTTTTGCAATACTGGTCCTTTAAAGTGAACCAGAGACGAAGCACCCTCATGTATTTTACCATATATATCAGTGGGAACATTAGAGAAAACACCTACCCTGCTCTCTGTTTCATTCTTCGCTGTTCAGCTTGCTTCTTAGCAGCCATGATAAAATCCACGACTGAGCATTCAGTCTGGCTTTGCTCAGGAATCTTTATAGCTGAGTCTGTGTTCTCTGGTGTCTTTTCAAGCCCAAGCCTGCCCCCTTCTGGCTCTGCTCAGGAATCATTATAGCTGAGTCATTATAGCAAAGCCAGACTGAATGCTCAGTTGGGGATTTTATCAGGGCTGATGAAAAGCAAGCTGAGCAGTGAAGAATGAAACAGAGCAGGGTAGGTGTTTTCGCTGATTTCGATGTTCCCACTGATATATATGGTAAAATACTTGAGGTTGCTTCGTCTCTGGTTCACTTTAAGAAGAATTTTAACTTTCTATGTTTGGTCTCATATTCTGAAATAAAACCCTACCAACCCATATTGCCTCTGTGGGATTCATTTATCAAACTGGAAGATAACAGTGTGCTTAGGTAAAAACATTAAATGTGAGCATAGTAAACCAAATTGTAAAGAATGAAAGGTTGAGTGGACTGAATTACCTTTAGTTGCAGTGACTTGCACAGCACAGGATAGGCCGTTGTTTGTCTAGAAGGAGTTGGCCTGCCGTTGTCTTCACTTCTTGAATGAGGAGATGGTGGCTGCACTGGCTTCCTGTCTGTTATAGCTGGCATCTGTCCAGAAGATGTTGACCTGCCGTCGTCTTCGTTTCTTGAATGAGAAGGTGGTGGCTGCACTGGAATCCTCTCTCTTATAGCCATCATCTGTCTAGAAGATGTTGGCCTGCTGTCGTCTTCAATTCTTGAATGAGGAGATGATGGCTGCATGGGCCTCCGTTTTTTTATAGAGTTGTGGTTCAAAGAAGCATAAACAGAAAATGACTTCTCCTTTTGCTCTGCTGGGAGGGGCAGACATTTGTCCAGCCAGCACCAGGTTGACTTAGGTTCTGTGTTTAAGGTTGAAAAGGTGACTTTGGTGACTATCACATTACAGATTCCGGAGTTCCTAGATATACGAGTTGTGGAATGTGAAGAGCTTCCTTGCTCCTGAGATATTACTGGTTTAACTGCAGCACTATAGGTGAGTCCAATTTGAAGACCGTCGGTAGTTTCCTGTTTATTGGCTGCTATGTATTTACATATCTTTGTATCAAGTTTCTCATGAGAAGGTCTTTCTCCTGTTGTTGTTTCAGGTGATGCACATCTGGAAGGCATGGTTTTACTTTCTGCATCTTGTTGTGTGGCTTGAGCTCCACAGTGGAGATTGGAAACTATAGATTCGTTAGGAAGAGACTTTTCGGAATTAGGCAGATCCCCAAGTTCCTGAAGTTTGCTTTGTCCAGCTGGTTGCAAGTCATTTTGTTTACATTTTTGTTCAGTCCTTCCCCGAGCATCTAGAAATACATTTTGGGTTACATGGATGGAAACTGTAGGTGCATTACTGGATAAACGTTCTGTATTTAGGTTTATTTTGCTGAAGGGTACAATAACTGAGTCATGCTTTTGTATCAGGTTCGCTTGTTTAGCCGTAGAGTGCTGGTGGGATGGTTTTAACTTTGAACATCCGGGAAGGTCAAACCACCTTGTTTCTCCAATGGATACTCCAGAAATCTGAGTTTCATGTTGTAAAGTCTTCGATGATTCTACAGGAGATCCAATGTAATGAAAATTGATGAGATATCTTGGGGAAAAATCATTCTCCTGATGTGTCGTCGTTGTCTGAGCACATGACAAAGAAGAATGCACTGAGAAAGGATCGGTGGCTTTTTCGAGCACCTCCCCAAAATATGGAAGGGAGTTATTAGAAATAGAAGTCATACCTTGATGGGTATCATTACATACTGGTAACTCCCTCAAAGTATTTATGTTGGGTTTACCTTTTTCCTGACCAATCTCATCAGTTATGGAATATTCCGTATCATTTTCAATTGAATTAACGTTTATCTTTTCCACCATAACGCCTTCATTTTCTGAGGCTGACTTTTCTTCATATTGTAGACTTCCTTTAATATTATCTGACATGTTCCCATGTTTACTTGAACCAACAGATAATTCAATCTGCATTTCATTTAACATAGTCTCTGTTTTGGCAGATCTGACATTAGATTGATAAGAATAACCTGGTCGGCTAATTTGTGGACACTTAGCTGGACTGGGATGTTGAATTTGTAGCTCACAAACCTGATCACCAATATGGATTTTGGCAGGACTTTCTGAGCTTAAATCAGGTCTTCTTTTCTCCACTTCCACACTCAAAACACTGTGTACATCTCCTGGAAATAACATTTCTGATCCATTGTTAATTTCTGATATTGCCTTGGACAAAATTTGGGGCGAAAAATCAGATGTAGTAGCCTTCAAGTCAGACTTTGGTGGTGTACCGAGAGATGGAGATAAAATGTTATCAGGTGGCTTCACCACCACACTTGGGGTTGGCCAGAGATTTTCACTTTCACATTTCTTATCTGGAAGATCCTGATTTGTCTTCCTGTGTTGCTCACGCTTCTTAATTTTCTGATAAAATTTTTTGAATGTTTCATCCCCGTACATCTGCCATTTTTCATGTGAAAACATTTTTTTCTGGGATGTTTTTCTATTGCCAGGTTTAGCTTTAATAGTGGGTTGCACTTCCTTACATTCTTCAGAAACATGGCTTTCAAAAGCATTGCTGGTTGGCAACTCATCCACAGCAACTTGGCGGACAAGACCTCGAGGGTGACTGCTTGAAAAGTCCACTGTGCAAGCTGTGGCTGTATTGGACAGCAGTAAGTTGGCCAAACTGACATTTAAATGCTGCTTTACTTGGTGGTGTGACTTAGTATTACGTGCAGGAAACCTTTCCTGGACTTTGCCATTTTCTACAAACGGTAAAGAGTTACTTCGTGCCAGTATTACATTTTCAATAGATGAAGATATCTGAGTAGGGACGGAATGAAAAAAAAGTGGTTTGGTCTTTTCTGGTGGGGTGAAGGTAGAGCCGACTGAACAAAGTGGAACTTTGTTTTTGTTGGCATCGAGGGATTTGATGTCAAAGTGGAAAGAGTCCTTGAAGGTGTACGGCATTGGGAGATCAATGCTGCCTTGCTTTGACAGAGCCGTTTTTCTAGGCCGAACGTTGTCCAGGAGAGTGTTATCTACCACGGCTTTATTTTTAGAGATTAACATGGAAATGCGTTCTTCCAAATTCTTTTTTGAGGAAGTTTTATCTTCACAGTCCAAAGCACCACTATTAAGCACAACCTCAGATTCAAAACTGCACTCACTCAGGCTGTGAAGAGGACTACCCGAAAACATTTGCAGCTCAGCACTGTCTGAGTGGGACAAATAACCAGAGTCTGTGCTTTCACATTTCTTAAGCTTCCTTTGGGAGGAAGAGGAGTCCAACTGCTTATCGATACACGTTTCACTTTGCCTCTGTAGCAGAGCGTGTCTGTTTGTGGTTGCAGAATTCTGTTCCTTGATAGCTCGCTTTTGATTCAGTATCGCTGTTGAGTCCTTTGCTTGTGATGAATGATCAGAGTCACCAGCTATCCTGTTATAGTTCTTTATTACATCTGCATTTAATAAGGTTGGTATACTGGTGTATTCCTGTACAAGAAATCTACCATTTACAAATTTACTTTCATCACCTTGGTCTTTGTCTATACAAATATCTCCCACTGCCTTACTGATGTCCAAGCAATGGTTGTCTCCATTTCCAACTTGTTCCCCATTCTGGTCCTCGTGACAGTCTGAATCAAAGCTTTGCCTGGCGTTATTAACATGAGTTTGTGTCCTTCGATGCTTGTAGAGGTTGCTTTGAGTTTTAAATGAGATTCCACAAATAGTGCAAGGGAACGGTCTTTCCCCAGTATGTGAACGAATATGCTTCTCCAGAACACTTGGCTTCAGGCAGTCCCGGCCACAGTGGGGACATATGTGTTTCCCAGTGTTCTTTGCTTTGGCAGGGTTGGTGCCAAGGAGGCTGGTGGGATAATTTGGAGACAAAACTGGCACTGAATTCATAATGTTCAGTGTGAGAGTCTGTGTGGAAGATTTCTGAAGAGCGTTTTGAGGCTGGGTGGCCAACACTACAGATAAATTTCCATTGTCGATGGCAAAGCTTGTGCCAGGAGATGCCAGCTGGAATGGTAACTGCTGGCCTTCTTGTTGGTTGATCTGATACAAGGGTACACCTATGCCCTTTAAGAGAAGTGCTCTTGTAGATGATCCATCATTTGCAGTAGACGGTTTGGTAGTATGGTTGCCAGAAGGAATGGCAGTGGTACATGACAAACTTGCCACATTCGATGCCTCCATGTTAAAAAGATCAAACTGTGAACCTGTCAAAAAAGAAAAGAGGTTAAGATCACAGCGGTTTAGCATTCAGAACACATTAATCACAGGTACAGTATACTCTCTAGCAACTACTAGGACTTCACTAAGACTTCTGCATTGAGTAATATTACGTGATTTATTTGAGATCTGTACTTTACAGACATGCAGTAAGGAGTCCATGCTTTCTTACGAGAAATCGTTCAAAGATGTCTCGCTCCAAACTTTCCAGGTTTAGGGCCAGTTCACACGGACCTCTAGGCACTGCTAAACAGGGCCGGCGCTACCATAGAGGCAAAGGAGGCAGCTGCCCCAGGGCCCCAGAGCTTGTAGGGGCCCCCAGTGGCTACAAGAGGAAAAAAAATTTCAAATCGACCTTATAGTTTTTGAGAAAATCGATTTTAAAGTTTCAAAGGAAAAAAATACACATTTAAAAACCAGCCGACTTTAATGGTTAACCACTTCACCACTGAGGGGTTTTACCCCCTGACCACCAGAGCAATTTTCACCTTTCAGCGCTCCTTCCATTCATTCGTCTAAAACTTTATTATCACTTATCCCAATGAAATGAACTATATCTTGTTTTTTTCGCCACCAATTAGGCTTTCTTTAGGTGGGACATTATGCCAAGAATTATTTTATTCTAAATGTGTTTTAATGGGGAAATAGGAAAAATTGTGGGAAAAAATTATTATTTTCGAGTTTTCGGCCATTATAGTTTTTAAATAAAGCATGCTACTGTAATTAAAACCCATGAAATGTATTAACCCATTTGTCCCGGTTATAAAACCATTTAAATTATGTCCCTATCACAATGTTTGGCGACAATATTTTATTTGGAAATAAAGGTGCATTTTTTTCAGTTTTGCATCCATCCCTAATTACAAGCCGGCAGTTTATAAAGTAACAGTGTTATACCCTCTTGACATAAATATTTAAAAAGTTCAGTCCCTAAGGTAACTATTTATGTTTTTTTTTTATTGTATTTTTTTTTTTTTTTACAAAAAAAAAAAAAAAATTGGGGAGTGTGGGAGGTAATGAGTTAATTTATTGTGTAAATGTAATGTTTGTATATGTAAAATGCTTTTAGGGTGTAGTTTACTATTTGGCCACAAGATGGCCACAGAGTGTTTGTTTACATGTGACCTGTAAGCGTCCGGAAGGACGCTTACAGGAAGCAGTAGGAGGCTGGGAGACTCACAATGATCTCGCTGTTTCTGAAAGAAGCAGCAGATCATTGCGGGGGCTAGATCAACGAACGGGAATGGATTTTCCCGTTCATTGATCTCCGGGCGAGCGGGCGGCGGCGTGTACGAGCGGCGGGTGCGCGCGCACGAGCGGCGGGAGCGCGGACAGCGGCGGTAGCGTGGAAGGTACGGATTTCTCCGTCCCTGGTTTTTTAGGGGGGAAAAAAGGGACGGAGAAATCCGTACGCGTGGGGGTAAAGTGGTTAATAGCAAATCCACCTTAAATTCTAGAAACCCCAAATTTGCAGGATATGTTAAGGCGATCATTGGGAATAAGAGGAAAAAACTATTTTATAGTTTTTGAGAAAATCGATTTTAAAGTTTCGAAGGAAAAAAGTATACTTTTAAATGCGGTAAATGTCATTTTTAGTAACAAACCTAACGGTAGTGTAATTTTACATGCATCAAAAGAAAGAGCAATAAATTACCCGACGGGTTTTCCAGGGGGTCCATACGCAGCCGCAGCGCTTTGGCCAGGGATCGCTATACAGCCCAAATATGGTTGTATGAAGATCCCTGGCATTTTTTCCCCATTTTCCGATTTTTTTTTTTTATGTTTAGAGTGTGGGAATTTTTTTTTTTTAAATTATGTGGGGTCCCCCCTCCTGAAACTTTTTAACCCCTTGTCCCCATGCAGGCTGGGGTAGCCAGAATGTGGAGCTCCGACCGATTGGGGCTTCACACCCTGACTATACCAGCTGCAAAAAAGGTCCCTTCATGCCGATTTTTGTTCCGGGGTATCTGTTGGGGGGCCCCCAGGTTTATTTTGCCCTGGGGCCCCATTGTTGCTTAAACCGGCCCTGCTGCCAAAAGTAGCCAAATCTGTAAGCTAGCAGAAAAAGCATTTGTACGAGATGTCGAGCAGCTGCAATTTGCTGTTTCAGGTGCCTGTCTGAACCAACCCACATGATGAGATAGACATGTATATGTGCAGTGCCTAACACACGAATAACTGTGCTGTGTTCCTTTTTGTCTTTCTCTGCTTGAATAAGTTAAACATCACATATGCAAGTGACAATTTCTGCCCGGGTCGGGACCAGGTCGGACTGGGTCAGACTATAGCATAACCCTCACTGACAATTATAGCTAAAAACACTTTCCTGTTAGTAAATGGCTTTTGAGAGCAGGAAAGAGATGCAAAGGGTCAATTATTCATAGATTTTAGCTCTGGCATACTTCAATGCACATGTCATTGAGCAGAGACAATGAAACAGTAAAACTCAAAAACTAGATTTAAATATAAAATAAAACTGTGGGATATCGAAAAAAGTCCCTTTTAGGAGGAGGATGAGAGATACAATTGTTTATCTCATCAGTTTATTTTCACCTCGGATGTCCTTTAACCTCCTTGGCGGTAACCCCGTGTGTGACACGGGGTAAGCCGCCGGAGGGTGCCGCTCAGGCCCTGCTGGGCCGATTTACTTAATTTTTTTTTGCTGGACGCAGCTAGCACTTTGCTAGCTGCGCCAGCACCCCGATCGCCGCGCGCCCGATCGCCGCTATCCGGTGCGGCGCGCGGCCCCCCCCCCCCCCAGACCCCGAGCGCTGCCTGGCCAATCAGTGCCAGGCAGCGCCGAGGGGTGGATCGGGTCTCCCAATGACGTCCCGACGTCGCTGACGTCGGTGACGTCATCCCGCCCCGTCGCCATGGCGACGGGGGAAGCCCTCCAGGAAATCTCGTTCTTTGAACGGGATTTCCTGATCGGTGATCGCCGAAGGCGATCGAAGCGGGCGGGGAGATGCCGCTGAGCAGCGGCTATCATGTAGCGATCCCTCGGCTCGCTACATGATTAAAAAATTTTTTTTATTTTTTTTTAAAACTGCTGCGCTTCCCCCTGGCGGTATTTTTCATACCGCCAAGGGGGTTAAAGAGGAACTCCAGTGAAAATAATGTAATAAAAAAGTGCTTCATTTTTGCAATAATTATGTATAAATGATTTAGTCAGTGTTTGCCCATTGTAAAATCTTTTCTCTCCCTGATTTAAATTCTGACGTTTATCACATGGTGACATTTTTACTGCTGGCAGGTGATGTCAGTGGCTACTTGCTTTTTTGGCAGTTGGAAACAGCTGTAAACTGCTGTTATTTCCCACAATGCAACAAGGCTCCCACAATGTGATATCAGAACCATGGTCCTGACATTACATTGTGGGAGGGGTTTCACCACAATATCAGCCATACAGAGCCCCCTGATGATCCGTTTATGAAAAGGAAAAGATTTCTCATGGGAAAGGGGGTATCAGCTACTGATTGGGATGAAGTTCAATTCTAAGTTGTGGTTTCTCTTTAAAGGACGACTATCACGAAAATATTAAAATTGAAAGTACATGTAAACATATACAAATAAAAATTACATTTTTCCCAGAGTAAAATGAGACATAAATTACTTTTCTTCTATGTTGCTGTCACTTACAGTAGGTAATAGAAATCTGACAGAACCAACAGGTTTTAGACTAGTCCATCTCCCCATGGGGGATTCTTAGTGTATTCTTTATTTTCAAAAACACTAAGTGAATGGCAGTTGCTCCATCCAACTGCCAAAAAAACTGTGCAGCAACCAGGGAGGCTGGCTAGCATATTTGCATAAATCCTTTTCAGGGAGTGTCTTTATAAAGAATGAAGGCCATGCTGAGTATCCCCCAAGAGGAAATGAGTTGGTCCTTAACCTGTCAGTTCTGTCAGATTTCTACTACCTACTGTAAGTGACAGCAACAAAGGATAAAAGTAATTTATGTCTCATTTTACTCAGGGAAAAAATGTACTTCTTCTTTGTATATGTTTACATGTACTTTAAATTTTACACTTTTTTGCGATAGTGGTCCTTGCATTTCCGTAATGCATAAAACCGGCGTGACTTTTTCAGACAGCAGATACGTTAGCATAGAATGGCACGCATTCACTTCTGAATACATTGAAAGCTAGATGCCTAAAGCTACATACTCACGGGGGACAATTGTCCCCCGTAGCATGCGCGCACGCGAACAGGGAGCGATAGCTCCCTGCCGGCGACAGCTGTCCACACGTCTTGCCAGAAAGGCAGAGACGCGGCGGAAGCTGTTTGTGAATGGAGCATCCCCCAGCCGGAAGCTCCATTCACTCCCGTAGGTCTCCTGTCACTAGCCCGCGTACTCACGTGGGACTAGCGACAGTTCCGGCGAAGTCGCGGCGACAGCTGTAGCTGGCGATTGAACATGTCAATCGCCTGGCGACAGCTCCGGCGGGCGACGGTTCGGGGCGCGCGCGTTATACACACAGGCGACCTGTCGCCGCAACATGCGCGTGCCACGTGACTGCGGCGACGGCCGTACCCTGTGTGTATGGGCCTTAAGCCACACCGATAACTGAGTGATGAAGCAGGCCACTCCATCGTGTGCTAACCCATTGTCCATCCTCCCTCTCCAATAAACAGTATGTATAACCAAGTGACCTCATAGCTCTGTCATCTGAAGCTATACTTGCCTGGTATCATGGTTAGAGAAAGTCAAGATGATGCAAATACAGTAATTCCAGTTTGCCTGCAAATTGTATGTGGCATAGTTAGTTGTTGTAGACAATCGACTACAAATAGTGGGCGTTTTGGTGCTGGTGGTTAGTGTTATGTATTAAGGGAAAGAGGGAGGGGTGTCAGTGTTAGGCACAAGGAGGGTAGTTTAGTAAAATATTAGAAATGTAAATTACCACACGGCACCCAACTCATGTGGTGGTGCCGCAATCCGCAAAATATTTATAGCTGACGTGAAGGACTAGCTTACCAAAAGTGGAGTTTTGCCTTAATATCACAGAGGATTGTGAATATGGAGAGAGATTGCGAGGGGGGGGATTTGGAATCTGAGCAAGCCACGACGGGGAGGGGGAAAGAGGTCAACTAAGGAGTTGTGGACATGGAAACAGAAGAGTGAACAATGAAATAAGGCATCGCCTACGAAAGAATTAAACATTTGAGTGTGAACTGACTACTTGTTTATAACGCTGAGACCTACTAGCAGCTAGCTGATATTAAAAATCACAGCAGGTCAACCGCCAAGGTATTCACGATGCAGTTTTCTCCAAATATTATCCTAAGCTGTAGTAATTCAATTAAGTGCCTTATAGCCCTGATCCTAATTGTATAACACAACAAGGCTTCACGGCAGGAGCGGTACTTGGCTCTTCACTTAAGACTTCTAGTTGACGTTTGACTCCATATCTTGATGTAGCATTGGCTGATAATGTGTTCTCCTTGGCTTGGAGGAACAAAGCCATCAGTGATTCCGTTCTAGCACAGTTTGTCTCGTGGCTCCAACTCAGAATTGTTCCTGATATCAAACCGTGTTAAACCGTCATCAGCGCAGTGAGGTGTCCTCCAAAATACATCTCAAGACCTTTAGGTATACACAAAGATCGCAGTTATGGCAAACAGGGAAGCCTACGTGTTCCCCTTGGCTCAGCCCTGCAATGGTCCTCATCTGCTATCTTCATATTTTCTCAGACGTTTCCAACTTTGACGGTGTCTCAGGAACTCAAATATTGTTACTGAAGTCACACTGTTTTTCCTGAGTCTACATTTAATGTATAGAATCAATATGGGCTCAAACATAAAGTAAAAAAACAAAAACATTGATCAGGGTCAGCTTCGATTCATGCCACATAAAAGTTCACATGGAAATGGATGGTGCACAAAGGACTTCCAAACAGCAGTGGTTGCTGTTAGTTCTGAATAGCTGGGTCATTGTAGAAGCTCTATTTGTCAACCGCTTATTCTGTTCCTGGCCTCGTACCTCCAAGCGTTCGAAGCCAGGAAAGAGGGACACTAATGCCTGGTACGCACAATGAGATTTTTTGACAGATTTACTGTCAGATTGGCTATTTCCAACATGTTCAAACTGATTTCCGGTCGATTTTCCAATTGACTTTCCATTTGCTTCTATGGAAAATTAATCAGCAAATTGATCGCAAATCAGATCGGACATGTTGAAAATAGTCAATCTGGCCGTAAATCTGCCACAAAATCTCATTGTTTATAACAGGCATAGGAGACTCCCATGCCACACCTTCAGCTACCCCCCAAACTCAGACTCTAAGGAGAGTTAGGTATGACAAACTACAGATTCTGTGAGAAGAGTAAAGTATGGCAAACTCTACACTCTGGGAGGAGAGTGAGCTATGGTGACGCCCAGACTCTGAGGAGAGTTAGGTATGACAAACCACAGATTCTGTGAGAAGAGTAAAGTATGGCAAACTCTAAACTCTGGGAGGAGAGTGAGGTATGGTGATGCCCAGACTCTGAGGAGAGTTAGGTATGACAAACCACAGATTCTGTGAGAAGAGTAAAGTATGGCAAACTCTAAACTCTGGGAGGAGAGTGAGGTATGGTGATGCCCAGACTCTGAGGAGAGTTAGGTATGACAAACCACAGATTCTGTGAGGAGAGTGAGGTATGACAAACCCCAGATTCTGTGAGGAGAGTGAGGTATGACAAACCCCAGATTCTGTGAGGAGAGTGAGGTAAGAAAAACTACAGACTCTGGGAGGAGAGTGAGGTATGAAAAACCTTAGACTCTGGGAGGAGAGTGAGGTATGGCAAACCACAGATTCTGTGAGGAGAGTGAGGTATGACAACCCCCAGATTCTGTGAGGAGAGTGAGGTATGAAAAACTACAGACTCTGGGAGGAGAGTGGGGTATGAAAAACCTCAGACTCTGGGAGGAGAGTGAAGTATGACAAACCCCAGATTCTGTGAGGAGAGTGAGGTATGACAAACCCCAGATTCTGTGAGGAGAGTGAGGTAAGAAAAACTACAGACTCTGGGAGGAGAGTGAGGTATGAAAAACCTTAGACTCTGGGAGGAGAGTGAGGTATGGCAAACCACAGATTCTGTGAGGAGAGTGAGGTATGACAACCCCCAGATTCTGTGAGGAGAGTGAGGTATGAAAAACTACAGACTCTGGGAGGAGAGTGGGGTATGAAAAACCTCAGACTCTGGGAGGAGAGTGAAGTATGACAAACCCCAGATTCTGTGAGGAGAGTGAGGTATGACAAACCCCAGATTCTGTGAGGAGAGTGAGGTATGAAAAACTACAGACTCTGGGAGGAGAGTGAGGTATGAAAAACTACAGACTCTGGGAGGAGAGTGAGGTATGACAAACCCCAGATTTTGTGTGGAGAGGGAGGTATGACAAACCCCAGATTCTGTGGGGAGAGTGAGGTATGACAATCCCCAGTTTCTGTGAGGAGAGTGAGGTATGTCAAACCCCAATCTCTGTGGGGATTGGGAGGTATGACAAACCTCAGACTGTGGGAGGAGAGTGAGGTATGACAAACCTCAGACTGTGGGAGGAAATGACAACAATTCTTCATGGTTACTGTTATGGTGGCCATACACGATACAATAAAAACATTCGATTATCCCGTTTTTTCGATGTAAACGATCGAATCGAATGAAAGTTGAAAATATATATTTTTTCGATCAAGAAATTCGAACGATTATCCCGTTTTTTTTTTTTTTTTTTAAATCTGATCGGACATGCTGGAAAATTGTTTATATTCGATCTAACGGAATAATCAAACTAAATTATGTAATCGAAAAAAATGAAAAATTGTACCATGTATGGCCACCATTTGTCTCCCAAATAACAACCAGCCTATTCTAATATATTCATCCACCCTGTGAATAAGATGTTGTCACTAGTCTGTATCATGTCGTGGTTCACCAATGAAACTTTCCGCCCAGTCAACTGTTTGCACTCTCCCTGATGTGTTTCTTGCTCCAGTGGACAGTCCAGTCGTCAGAAATGGCCCTTCTGAGCAATCTCTCCAGCCTTTGTCCTCCATTCTTACATGGCTTGATACCAGCAAGTATTGGGAGAAATTCATATTACTTGAGAAAATAGGCATTGGAGGCATTCATAGCTGAACTCACGAGACAGTTTAAAGGGCATATTTAACTGGGTGAGGATTTTCACCTCTCGTTAACATCTCAGCGGCCATTATCGGAATTTCTTGTATCTTCTGCACAGAAGAGGGTACAATAATAAAACTGCCTGGATGGGTCTATTTTTAAACAATGACCTTGGTAAAGAGGAAATATGTGACGGTATTACAAAAAAGGAAGAGCAGATCCTTCCCCAACCAGTACACACTGGAAGCTTCTTCTACAAGACAGGCCTTTGCCCTACGTACCCGTATCTGAGGACATTCAACTTCTAGTCCTAAGTGACCTGTACTGTACACTTACTGTACATCTCCTGCGCCATAATCTCTTCTGGTTATGTTGTTTACTCACCCATCTTTCATGCAGAGCGATATTTGGGCAGGATGTGACTCGCATGTGATTTCCTGAGATGGTGTGTGCACCCGACACCTGCAGCCCCTGTTCTTGTCTACACCCGGTCCTCTGATGTCCTCATGGCCTGAAGACCAAGGACCAGAGCTATCAAAACTCCCAAGAGATAGTCTGAACAAACAGCTCCCTCTTCACAAGGCTATGATAGTGAGCTGAAAGAAAGAGGAAGCCGGGCAAAATTAATTTTCGTTTTTTACAGTCTCGTAACTTGGAAACAGAAACCGCTGGCTAGATTAACCCCCGACACGACAAAAGAGAATTCTGATTTGTTTATCGAGACTGGGGAAGCTCACACAGAACACAGGAGCGAAATGGTGGAGAGCAGCAAGGATGAATTATTGTGCGTTTTCAACCAGTTTTATACTTGAAAAATGTAAATCTGCAGCTTTCTACAAAAAATGAGTAACATTTTGTAGTGACGATCGTAATCAGCTAATTATGATTCCACTAAATTTCACGCACATTTTCACAATTACGCCCATACGTAACTAGGATTTGTAAATTCAATTGATTTTATGTAATCATTTGTAATTGCGCATAATTTTCATGTAATTTCCTGCCGATTTTGGCAGTGAATAGCAAAGCTCCCATGCATGCTATTGTCATTAAAATTGCTACATAGGTTAAGCAGAATAGTGGGTAAGTCAAAAAATAGAGACATTTTTCAAAAAGACCTTGTAATTTTGGAGAAAATCAATATTAAAAAGGCAAAGGAAAAATGTTTTTTAAACTCAGAAAAAGGATAGTTTAAAAAACATTTTTCGTCTGCTTTTTTAAAATTGATTTTCTCAAAAGCTGCAAGGTTATTTTGAAAAAGTCTTTTAATGACTTATACCAACTATTCTCCTTAACCACTTCAGCCCGCAGGTTGTTTTCACCTTATGGACGAGAGGAATTTTCACGTTTCATCGCTCCTGCTTTTCATTCTCCAATTACTTTATCACTACTTATCACAACAAAATGATCGGTACCTAATTTTTTTCCTCCACCAATTAGGCTTTCTTTGAGTGGTACATTATGCTAACCATTATTTTATTCTAAATGCATTTTAATGGGAATAATTAAAAAATGGAAAGAAATTCATTAATTTCTCAGTTTTCGGCCAATATAGTTTTAAAATAAAACAGTCTATTGTGGATAAAAGTCACACATTTTATTTGCCCATTTGTCCTGGTTATTGCCACGTTTAAATTATATCCCTAGTACAATGTATGGTGACAATATTTTATTTGGAAATAAAGATGCACTTTTCACAAGCCCAAAATTTAATAATAATATACTCTCTTGACATAGGGCCAACAGGTCCATTGAGGACGCCATAAACATCACCCTGGCACACATCATGGAGCACCTCGACCGGCCTGGCTCCTATGCCAGAATCCTGTTCCTGGACTTCAGTTCAGCCTTCAACACGATCTGCCCAGACACCCTGGTTGACAACCTGGCGCAGCTCGGTGTTGACCCCACACTTCGCGCATGGGTCAAGAGCTTCCTTTCAGACAGGACACAACAGGTCAAGCTCGGAAACTGCTCCTCCAGCATGAGAACTACCAATACAGGGGCACCTCAAGGGTGTGTACTGTCCCCGCTTCTATTCTCTACGTACACCAATAACCGCACTTCCGCCTCAGACTCCGTCAAGGTCATCAAATTTGCTGACGACACAACAATCATCGGTCTCATCGGCGAAAACGGAGAGCGGGAATACCGCAGGGAGATAGGGAGAATATGCGAGTGGTGCAAGAACAGCAACCTGGTCCTCAACGCAACAAAGACTGTTGAGCTGATTGTCGATTTCAGGAGGAACCCTCCCACCCTCCCACCAGTCTACATAGGCGAGACCGAAGTCTCTAGAGTATCATCAGTCCGGTTCCTCGGCACAACCTTATCCACTGATCTAAGGTGGGAACAGAACACCATCAAAATTCAGAAGAAGGCACAGCAGAGGCTTTTTTTCCAACTTAAAAAATTTGGTATGCCTCGGGAGCTGCTGACCAGCTTCTACACCGCTACCACGGAGTCCATTCTTTGCTCCTCAGTTATCGTCTGGTATGCCCGCGCAACGGCCAGCGACAGACATAAACTGCAAGGAATCATTAGTGAGGCGGAAAGGCTCATCATATCGCCTCGGCCACCTCTTGATCTCCTCCACGCGGCTAGGATGAGGAAGAGGGCCACCAGGATTTCCTGCGACCCCGCCCACCCTGGCAACCGCTTTTTTGAGCCCCTCCCATCCGGCCGCCGCTTCCGAACTATCCCAACCAAGACCACAAGACACAGGAATTCTTTCTTCCCCCAGGCAGTTCTGCTGCTCAACAACTCTGACCCCTGACTCTTCTGTCCCAGTCCGCAACCAGCATACTTCCCTTAGTGGCTCTTCTGCCTTCTCTTCTGCATCTCTAACACACAATATCTCAATAGATGTTATCGCACTGTTATGCTGCTAGTATGTGGAACTGTAGCCGCAAATGTATTGTAAATGCTGTCAGTATGTGTAATTGTCACTGTATAACATGTAAAATGTACAACTGTCATTACGTACTTGCCCAAGCCATGTGTACCACAAGCAATTCCGAGTACGGCACCACCGTACTTGGCGAATAAATCCATCTTGCATCTTGTATCTTGTATACATTTTAAAACACTTTATTCCATAAAGTCTATAGGTGTAATTTTACTATTTGACCATAAGATGTCCTTGTGCATTATTTCCTATTGCGTACAATAAGTACGCTAAATAAGAAGTAATGCGTGGCTGTTTTACTTCGCAAGTGACGCAGGCATTGATGCCGGCAATCACGTGGACCTAAAGGGGAGAGTAATGAATGGGAACTTTTGTTCCCATTCATTCATCTAATGATCGGCAGCGGGGAACGGTGGAAACGAGCGAACAGGAGGGAGAGCGGTGACACTATTTGAGAACGATCACTGTTTTTGAACAAAAATAGTGCTCATTCTTGGCGGACAAGCACGGATTGTCTCAGGGGACTTCTTTCCCCTGCCACCAATCCCCCCTGTCACCAGGATTATCGCGATCGCGGACTTCCACCCACACGATTGCATGCACAGCCCTGCAGTAGCCGCAGCAGCCGTGGACATTCTCTTTAAATAGAAGGCTGGAACCGTACATCCGTTTTGTGTATTAGTCCAATTGGATTGTTGACTACAGAATTTAATAGAAGTCTAGGGGCAAGGGACCAGGAGGACCAACAGGAAGTACACTGGAAGGAAGAACAGTGAGAAACGGGGCCACACCCAACACCTGCAGATGCATGGATGGAGGGATCAGGCAACAGCCCTGCCTTTGATCAATATGGCAACCGTGCAGGGACATAACTTCAAATCATTTTCAATCAATTTTGTTGGGTTACACAATGATAATAAATCTTGAATCATAAAGTCCCCCAGAAAAGCTTTGGTGCCCCCTGCAGGTCTATACCTTCTCCCTATGTGTTGACCTCTGTGGCCAGGGAGCCCATCTGTCATACAAAAAGTGTGGCACCATGACTCCCACTCCCCATCCATAAGTGTAGCCGCAACAACACCTGTTCTGGAGAGGGGGCTTCTGTATCAGAGGGAGGAAGGGAGGGTAAGAACAGGGCAGTTTCTAGGCTAAATTGCACCCAGGGCTAGGGTGTAAAAATTGCGCCCCCCCACCCCTGTGGACTCGGGAACCCTTACTCTTTAGGAACAGAAACACAGCCACAGGTCACAAGTAGCTCTGTCTACTTTCTAGTGACCAGCCGCTCATCCAGGAGGAAGCAAGAAAACACACAGCCGAGGAGAGCCCGGAAAGCCGACTCCTCCATGGGCACCGTGTACTGACAGCCTGCATTACCGCTACAGGACATCAGGTGTCATCACGGGGTGGTGACGTGATGATGACTTGAAGTCTGACGCAGGCAGCCTAGGAGGAGTCAAGGAGGGTGATCACGCTGGTAATCCTCTTTCTTCTTCCATTTGGCTGCACTGCTCGTCACCAGCTCCCTAGCGGTAATGTCCTTCTGCCTGCGCCCCCCTTCATCTACTTTCAGGTCTGCGCCCAGTGCGGTCGCCCTGCCCGCACTGCCCAAGAAACTGCCCTGAAGTTATGCCTCTGCAGTCACGCCCACTTTCACCTCCACACAAGCCATCAAAGGGCACTCAGCAGAGTTCTTCTTTAACTCCAAAGACTGTTTTAAAATGAATCAAATAACTAAGGACTCTACAGAAGAATTACAACTGCAATAACAAAAAACAAAACTGTATTCTCTTAACCTTTCTGTTTGCATTTTCCCCAAGGAATAGAGAGGTTCACTTGCAAATGATGTATACCTCTTCACCATAATCCCCCCCCCCCCACCAATGTACTTGTGACTCCTCCCCTCTGTACCACTTATACATATTGGACCTTTCATAGGTCCAGTTCATCCTTCTCTCCTTGCTCCAGTGAGGGTCTCATCTCTATCTAGTGCAAGCCCCCCTACCCCCTTCTCTCTGCCAGGCCTTACTCCTGGAGCCCCACCCCCTCCCCTTGCTGCCATGTTGCCCTCCCCCCCCCCCTCCACTAGGTGCTGGCTGACCTCTGGTGGTGGTTGAGGTCCATCTCATCTAGTTGGTCTTCCCCTCGCACTGTGCAGTCGCCTCTTTTTGAGTTGTGAAAGTGTTTTTCATGCAGCTCACGGCAGTGAGTCAGAAGCCCCAAACGTGAGCTAATGACAGGCAGCGGGGGGTGGGCAGCTCTTGTTATGACTCACAATAATGAAATAGCTGAAAATTGGAGAGAAATCTGCATTCTGCAGAAAACAACTACGGTGTGAGTCATGAGCAGATAGCTCACATCTGTGTATAAACGGCTTGCAGAACTCAGTGTTCAGCAGAGGGTTACAGAGCCACCCCGACTTTACAAGGACCTCTTTATAAAACGCTGTAATATTATACTGCTCCCATAGCAATTCATGTAATAGCAGCAATATAAAATGCTCTAATGACTAACTGTACAAGATTTCTTTGCAAGCTTTCGAAACTTTAAAGGACCACTATCGCAAACATGTTAAAATTTTAAATACATGTATACACATACAAATAAGAAGTATGTTTCTTCCAGAGTAAAATGAGCTATAAATTACTTTTGTCCTATGATGCTGACACTTACAGTAGGTTATAGAAATCTGACAGAACCGACAGGTTTTGGATTAGTCTATCTCCTCATGGGGGGTTCTCAGAGTTTTCAAAAGCACTTAGTGAATGGCAGTTGCTCCGTCCAACTGCCCAAAAATTGTGCAGCGGGCATGGGAAGCTAGCCAGCATCACTGTATAAATCCTTTTCAAGGAATGTCCTCATTCTGAATAAAAGCCTTGCTGAGAATCCCCTATGAAGAGATGGACTAGTCCAAAACATGTCATTTCTGTCAGATTTCTACTACATACAATTGATGGCACCATAAGAGAAAAGTAATTAATGACTCATTTTACATAGAGAAAAAGGTGTAGGCAGCGCTTCCAAATACAGAAAGCTGCACCTGAATTGATTAAGCTGCAGAGTAGTGCAGAGCTCCAATGGACCATATTACACAACATGCATTCAAACAGGTACAGCAATGGAGGGCGTTAGCTTCAGCAAATAATATGTGCACAAATCATTTCCTACTAGACTTCCCCCCGGCGTTGACGTGCCCCCTCGGGGAAGACCTACCACTAACCTGACATTAAAAGCATAACTTACCTGGTGCGACTTATCATACAATGGTATACACATTTCTTCAAGACAGACAAACAAAAATGACAGCGCTCACAGGCTGCAACTGGCTTATAAACCATCAAGGGGCGTGTACAGACCCCCAGGGGCTAAATACACGCCTTGAATCCAAATCAGATGCAAAATTATGCAAATTTAAGTGCTAATTTATGTGCTAGTCCCTAATCTAAAATTTGAATGCAGATTGGATGCAGGCTACCACAAGTATACTTAGAACATTTTACATAGAGAAAAAGGTGTAGGCAGCGCTTCCAAATACAGAAAGCTGCACCTGAATTGATTAACCTCCTGAGCGGTATGGACGAGCTCAGCTCGTCCATCACCGCCGGAGGCTGCCCCTCAGGCCCTGCTGGGCCGATTTTCATGAAATAAAAAGCAGCACACGCAGCCGGCACTTTGCCAGCCGCGTGTGCTGCCTGATCGCCGCCGCTCTGCGGCGATTCGCCGCGAGTAGCGGCGAGTAGCGGCGATTCGCCGCGAGCAGCGGCGAAAGAGGGTCCCCCCAGCCGCCTGAGCCCAGCGTAGCCGGAACAAAAAGTTCCGGCCAGCGCTAAGGGCTGGATCGGAGGCGGCTGACGTCAGGACGTTGGCTGACGTCCATGACGTCACTCCGCTCGTCGCTATGGCGACGATCTAAGCAAAACAAGGAAGGCCGCTCATTGCGGCCTTCCTTGTTTATTCTGGGCGCCGGAGGCGATCGGAAGAACGCCTCCGGAGCGCCCTCTAGTGGGCTTTCATGCAGCCAACTTTCAGTTGGCTGCATGAAATAGTTTTTTTTTAATAAAAAAAACCCCTCCCGCAGCCTCCCTGGCGATCTCAATAGAACGCCGGGGAGGTTAAGCTGCAGAGTAGTGCAGAGCTCCAATGGACCATATTACACAACATGCATTCAAACAGGTACAGCAATGGAGGACGTTAGCTTCAGCAAATAATATGTGCACAAATCATTTCCTACTAGACTTCCCCCCGGCGTTGACGTGCCCCCTCGGGGAAGACCTACCACTAACCTGACATTAAAAGCATAACTTACCTGGTGCGACTTATCATACAATGGTATACACATTTCTTCAAGACAGACAAACAAAAATGACAGCGCTCACAGGCTGCAACTGGCTTATAAACCATCAAGGGGCGTGTACAGACCCCCAGGGGCTAAATACACGCCTTGAATCCAAATCAGATGCAAAATTATGCAAATTTAAGTGCTAATTTATGTGCTAGTCCCTAATCTAAAATTTGAATGCAGATTGGATGCAGGCTACCACAAGTATACTTAGAACATTTTACATAGAGAAAAAGGTGTAGGCAGCGCTTCCAAATACAGAAAGCTGCACCTGAATTGATTAACCTCCTGAGCGGTATGGACGAGCTCAGCTCGTCCATCACCGCCGGAGGCTGCCCCTCAGGCCCTGCTGGGCCGATTTTCATGAAATAAAAAGCAGCACACGCAGCCGGCACTTTGCCAGCCGCGTGTGCTGCCTGATCGCCGCCGCTCTGCGGCGATTCGCCGCGAGTAGCGGCGATTCGCCGCGAGCAGCGGCGAAAGAGGGTCCCCCCAGCCGCCTGAGCCCAGCGTAGCCGGAACAAAAAGTTCCGGCCAGCGCTAAGGGCTGGATCGGAGGCGGCTGACGTCAGGACGTTGGCTGACGTCCATGACGTCACTCCGCTCGTCGCTATGGCGACGATCTAAGCAAAACAAGGAAGGCCGCTCATTGCGGCCTTCCTTGTTTATTCTGGGCGCCGGAGGCGATCGGAAGAACGCCTCCGGAGCGCCCTCTAGTGGGCTTTCATGCAGCCAACTTTCAGTTGGCTGCATGAAATAGTTTTTTTTTAATAAAAAAAACCCCTCCCGCAGCCTCCCTGGCGATCTCAATAGAACGCCGGGGAGGTTAAGCTGCAGAGTAGTGCAGAGCTCCAATGGACCATATTACACAACATGCATTCAAACAGGTACAGCAATGGAGGACGTTAGCTTCAGCAAATAATATGTGCACAAATCATTTCCTACTAGACTTCCCCCCGGCGTTGACGTGCCCCCTCGGGGAAGACCTACCACTAACCTGACATTAAAAGCATAACTTACCTGGTGCGACTTATCATACAATGGTATACACATTTCTTCAAGACAGACAAACAAAAATGACAGCGCTCACAGGCTGCAACTGGCTTATAAACCATCAAGGGGCGTGTACAGACCCCCAGGGGCTAAATACACGCCTTGAATCCAAATCAGATGCAAAATTATGCAAATTTAAGTGCTAATTTATGTGCTAGTCCCTAATCTAAAATTTGAATGCAGATTGGATGCAGGCTACCACAAGTATACTTAGAACATTTTACATAGAGAAAAAGGTGTAGGCAGCGCTTCCAAATACAGAAAGCTGCACCTGAATTGATTAAGCTGCAGAGTAGTGCAGAGCTCCAATGGACCATATTACACAACATGCATTCAAACAGGTACAGCAATGGAGGGTGTTAGCTTCAGCAAATAATATGTGCACAAATCATTTCCTACTAGACTTCCCCCCGGCGTTGACGTGCCCCTTCGGGGAAGACCTACCACTAACCTGACATTAAAAGCATAACTTACCTGGTGCGACTTATCATACAATGGTATACACATTTCTTCAAGACAGACAAACAAAAATGACTGCGCTCACAGGCTGCAACTGGCTTATAAACCATCAAGGGGCGTGTACAGAGCCCCAGGGGCTAAATACATGCCTTGAATCCAAATCAGATGCAAAATTATGCAATTTGCAAAGATAGGGGAGTCCAGTTCGTGTCCAAGTTTTGGAGGGCCTTTTGTCATCATTTAGGTATGGACTTGTCATTTTCCTCAGGCTACCACCCACAGACCAATGGTCAGACCGAAAGGGTTAACCAGTCCCTTGAACAGTTCCTAAGGTGTTATGTGGCTGATGCTCAACTGGATTGGGTTAAGTTCTTACCATTTGCAGAATTTGCGCACAATAACCTGAAGAGTTCTTCTACAGGTTTCTCCAAGTTTCAAGTGGTTACGGGAAGATCGCCCAAATTCTCGCCATTACCGGTGGGGTCACCTCCCTTTCCTGCTTTGGAAGATTGGCAGAGAGCTTTGAGGGAAATTTGGGTCTTGGTCAAAAAGAACCTGGAAAGGGCCTTTCAGTCCCAGAAAAAACAGGCAGATAAAAGACGGTCTGTAGAGTGGGAGTTTGCTCCAGGAGACATGGTGTGGGTCTCTACCAGGCATTTGACCTTAAGACAGCCCTCAGCTAAGTTGGGTCCCAGATTTATAGGCCCATACCCAGTGTCCAAGAGGATTAATAATGTCACTTATGTCATTGCATTACCTTCCAGCATGAAAGGTGTAAAGTCATTCCATGTGTCTCTCTTGAAGCCTGCTGTGCATGTGGATTCCTCCCCCCCCCCTGTGATGATTGATGGTGAGCCTGAATATGAGGTTGAGTAGAATTTGGATTCCCAGTGGGTGCACAACTCAATTCAGTACCTGGTGCATCGAAAGGGGTATGGGCCTGAAGAAAGATCTTGGGTGCCAGCTTATCGTTTGCATGCTGAGAAACTTAGGAAGAAGTTCCACGAGTTGCATCCAGAAAAGCCATGTAAATCATGTCCGGAGTCCACGCCTCAAGGGAGGGGGGGGGGGGGGGAGTACTGTAAGGAACATGGAGGAAGCAGCTGCGGGTAGTCTGGTGTCCTCCGCAGCTGCCTCCATTCCGCTGCCCAGTGTGTCTGTAGGGAACATGGAGGAAGCAGCTGCGGGTAGTCTGGCATCCTCTGCAGCTGCCTCCATTCCGTTGCCCACTGTGTCACCTGTGCCTCCGGCGTCTAGTACGCCGAGGACGGGTTTGTCTGCTGCCCATAGGGTTGTTGTGACGCGTGCGCGCACGCACCGTCACAGACTTTATGCGGCGAGGAGGCGGCTCAGCTGACCTACGGGTAGGCTGACGTCACGCCATGCGTCCGTCGCCGCTGATTGGCTGAACGCAGGGGGGGCGTGCTGCGAGGTGTCCTCGGGCTCCTAAGCCCGGAGGATTCAGTCTTTCTTTGTCTGCTATTGCAAATGCTACGTGTTAGCATTCAGACCCTTAGATAGATCCGGTGTGCTTTGTGACGGGAGGAAACCGGGAATTTCACACAGACTAGGAGTTAATATTGCTATTTGATATATTGCTTGATACTTGTGTATGACTCTGGCTCTCTTCTGACTTCCCTTTCTTTTAACCACTTGAGGACTGCAGGGCTAAACCCCCCTAGTGACCAGGCCATTTTTAGCAAAATTGGCCACTGCAGCTTTAAGGCCAAGCTGCAGGGCCGCACAACTCAGCACAGAAGTGATTCCCCCCCCCCCCCCCTTTCTCCCCACCAACAGAGCTCTCTGTTGGTTGGGTCTGATCGCTCCCCCCGTGTTTATTTTTTTTTAAATAAATATTATTGTTTGTTTTTTTTCTTGAAAAACCCGTTTCTTTAAATTTCTTCTCTCCCTCCCTCCCTCCCCACAGCCAGCCAATTATGGCGATCGGCTGTCATAGGCTTCTGCCTATGAGAGCCGATCGCTCTCTTGTCCCCCATGGGGACAGCCGTGTCACACAGCTGTCCCCAGTGCAGCGCTGCTGCTCATCGCAGCGCTGCACCTAGTAAATAGACGGCGTGATCGCCGTCTAACAGTCTCCCGAGCAGCAATAGCCGCTCGGAGACTGAAGGCGGGGAGGAGCTCCACCCTCCGAGCATGAGATGCGCGCGCACCATGCGCGCGATCTCATGCAAAACAGAGCCCCAGGACTTTACGCCAATTGGCGTTAGGCGGTCCTGGGGCTGCCGCCGCGGCCACGCCTACTGGCGTGACGCGGGCGGCAGAAGGTTAACGTCTCTGTACTATAGCCATCTGATCCTGTTGCCAACACTGCCTGTTATACCTTTATCCTCTTGCCTGCCAATTCTGTACTGTTTCCTCCTGTCTGTTGCCAAACTGATCTGACTACTCTACTCACCTGTGAGCCCTTGTCACTGGTGAGGTTCTTTATTGTTAGTGCCCACCAGCTCCTCTGGTGAGGACTACTGTATTGATAGTCTCCGCCAGCTCCTCTGGTGAGAACTACTGTATTGTTATCATTCACCAGCTCCTCTGGTGATAGGTTTCTGTACTGATAGTGTTCACCAGCTCCTCTGGTGAGGGCTACGGTACTGATAACATCCTCCAGCTCCTCTGGTGAGAGTCGCTATACTGATAGTATTCACCAGCTCCTCTGGTGAGCTATCAAGTATTACTGTTACACCAAGCACTATTTATCATATACCTCCTGTGTGTGGCTACACCTGTTACTCCTTCAGCATTTGTTGTCATGGCAGCTTCTGATATACCAGCATTATAGGTGATACTGCAGATCACCTAATAATCAGATTCTGCCTCTCGCTGACACAGATCGTTACAGCTGCCTTCAGGGAAGGAGAAAGTACCGTATCCTCATGCGTCCCACTGGGAACAGTGAGATCCACTCCCCTACCTGTTCTGACAAACAGGGAGACAGGGAGAGCCGACCAACGCACTCAGAGGCAGGAAAAACTGACCAATCCAGTCAGTCAAACGCCTGCGCACTGCTGTACACTGAGCACCACACACACACAACACAGTACCAGCACCCGTTCACACCCAGAACCAGTACACGAAAGTTGGGGGGGGGGCTGCCCCACACGCCAGAAAACACAGCGAGTAGAAGAGAAATCACTGAAGAAAAAGTGTACATGTGTATATAATAGCTAATTAACTCTACCCTTAAAATAGTATGGCTAGTATTTACATTTCTCAGAACAGAAATTGTACAGCTTTCTCCATCTGTTTTGTTTGTTGGTAACAGTTGTTGAGGCCTCAAAGGGATGTGAATATTCTCTCTCTAATGCTGGGAATACACGGGTCCAGCAGCGTCCCCGCTTGTCCACGCGGATCGATTACCGCTCGTCCCCGCCGGCGCTTCCTTATCAGCGCTCGATTCCCTGCCATTGTCCGCCGTCTGGCGGGGGTCGACCGGCTTGGTCGGGCCAGCTGAAAATCATCAGCTGGCCGGATCAGCTGGTCGATACACGGTACAGAAACGTACCGTGTATCCCAAGCTTAAGAGCTCATTAAATCTGGTGAGCCAACTTGATATTGTAGGGCTAATGTTGGTGCCCCAGTGTTCTATAATTAGTTTCTTATCAATCCAGGTAGAAAACATTAAAAGGTCCCTAGATAACTTGGTATTGGTTTGCAGGCCCTGACCAAAGTTCGCCTCTATTTCATTGATACAGAGGGCTAGGTCTATGTTTACTCTTAGGAAAACCTTAACATTTTTGCAGAATTTCTGGATTGTGGGACAGGACCACCATATGTGGGAATAATTTAAAACTGGATGAGAACATCTCCAGCAAATAGAGGGAACAGAACTGTATAGTTTATTAATAGTATCCGGAGTAGAATAGCAGCGCATAATTACTTTATATTGCATTAACCATCTTAGCGGTATGGACGAGCTCAGCTCGTCCATCACCGCCGATGGCTGCCGCTCAGGCCCTGCTGGGCCGATTTTGCTCAAATAAAGAGCAGCACACGCAGCCGGCACTTTGCCAGCCGCGTGTGCTGCCCGATCGCCGCCGCTATGCGGCGATCCGCCGCGAGCAGCGGCGAAAGAGAGTCCCCCCAGCCGCCTGAGCCCTGCGCAGCCGGAACAAATAGTTCCGGCCAGCGCTAAGGGCTGGATCGGAGGCGGCTGACGTCAGGACGTCGGCTGACGTCCATGACGTCACTCCGCTCGTCGCCATGGCGACAGGAGAAGCCAAACACGGAAGGCTGCTCATTGCGGCCTTCCGTGTTACTTCTGGCTGCCGGAGGCGATCGGAAGAACGCCTCCGGAGCGCCATCTAGTGGGCTTTCATGCAGCCAACTTTCAGTTGGCTGCATGAAATAGTTTTTTTTTTATTTAAAAAAAACCCTCCCGCAGCCGCCCTGGCGATCTTAATAGAACGCCAGGGTGGTTAACTGAAGTAGTTTATTTTTGGGCATCCAAACATTCTCTATAAAGCTCGACCAGCTTTTATCGTCCAGAGTAATTTTCAGTTCACCTTCCCACCTTTCCTTAATCCTGTCTCGTGAAGTGCCCGTAAAGTGCAGCAGCGATCCATACAGAAGTGACAAGCTCCCTGGGGGTTTAGTCTTAGCCAGAAACCATTTTTCAAGATTGGTTGGTTCCGTCCTAATAGGACCCAGAGACCCGATTTCTTTGAGTATATAACTTGATTTTTGGTAGAATTAAAAAAATGGTACAATGTTAAGGTAGGCTGGCTAGACTGAATCTTTCCAGGAAATCCCAGAGTCTTTTATCTTGTTCTAAACCAGTTCCATTTAGCCAAGCACTGTCCACCCCTAGGATAAACCCAGGGTTGTTAGCTATGGATAATATGGGGCATGGTCCTGGGAGTGTTTTAATCAGATATTTAACCACTTAAGGGCCGGGCTATTTTTTTTTTTTTTTTGGGAAAACGCTTTATTGTATAAAAGGACAAATACAACAAGCTGGAAATAGCAAAACATATACAGAGCGAAAACAACAACAAACGCGAGATATACATCCTACACATATAAACATTGAAGAGCAAAGTCCTAATGTCCGGACCGTTCAACCCAGGAAATGGAGCACAAAAGTACTTCCAGCTGAGATCCTAGGGATCAGTCCAATCCACAAGGCTACATAAAAACTAGCTCTTAAACTACAACTAAACACACAAAAAAAAAAAAAAAAAAAAAAAAAAAAGGGCATTATTCTGTTGAAGCACAGGAGTCCCAAATGTCATAGAGGTATATAAAACAAACAGAAACCAAGCACGCAAATGTCCAAGGGGAACTAGAGATGCCTATAGGTTTTCCATGCGTCCCAAATAAGATCAAATCTTGCTATATTCTCAACACTATAATAATACACTCGATCAATTAACATCATCAAATCAAGACGCTGAGTAACCAAAGCTAACTCCAAATCAGTGGATTTCCACTGAAGAGCTATTGACCAATGGGCAGCCAATAACATATATCTATATAAGGGTCGAAAGTTTCCAGGAACTTCATCATAAGCCATATATAAAAGGGCCTGGGAGGCAGTCAAGGAGATTGAAAAACCAAACACGTCTCGTGTTAAAATTTTCCATGAATCCCAAAAACGTTGTGCACGAGGGCAATCCCAAAAGACATGCACCAGAGACCCTTCCATGCCACAACCGCGAAAGCAAGTTGAAGAGGCCGAGGGATAAATTTTATGTATTTTAACCGGGGTATAATACCACCGAAACAAAAGCTTAATCGCCGTATCTTTCACCATATTTGACTTTATCACCTTGGAGACTGCAGTCCAGATAAGGGACCAGTCATAATTTGTAAGCTGAATTCCCAATTCCTGCTCCCAGGCCCTCATATATGGCATTTTGTCGGGCCGGGCTATTTTGTAACGATCTGTGCTGGGTGGGCTCTCCAGCCCACAGCACAGATCGTATTTGCAGCAGGGCGACCAGACTTCCCCCCTTTTTTCCCCACTAGGGGGATGTCCTGCTGGGGGGGTCTGATCGCCGCCGGCTGCCTGCATGTTGCAGGGGGGACTCCTCAAAGCCCCCCTCCGCAGCGATATCGGGCCTCTCTCTCTTTCCCTCCCTCCGAATCCTTCCCCTTGTACTGTGATGTTCATGGATTTAAAAGTATGCTACTGTACTGATCAGGCACCTGCCCTGTCTTCCCTGAACACAGCTGATAACCTTGCTGTGTCCCCGATTACTGGGATGACAGGATCAGTGCCCGATTGGCACTGCACCACTGTGTCCCTGATTACTGGCTGTCTGTTCCTCCTCTTTAACTTCCGTTAGGGCTTATTTTCCGGGTAGGGCTTATATTTCAAGCATGCTCAAAATTCCAGCTAGGGCTTATTTTCAGGGTAGGTCTTATTTTCAGGAAAAGAGGGTATCTTCTGTCTGCTGTACTTACACAGCTGTTCAGTCCATGAATGCTTCAGGAAAAAAAAACTCCACTCCCTTGTATCAACTGCAGTTAGTGTTCACAGAACAGTCGGTGTAGCTCATCCAACTTGTGTAAATGAGAAGAGTCCCAGCAATGTTAAACAGTGTTGTAAACCTTTCAGTAACTCGTTATGAATTTTTTTTGTTCTTACATGGTTTTATGTTGTTATTAAACTTTTGGAGCGGAGGGGAAATTTTGACTATAGCTCCCTTTTGAAAAAGACTCTCCTAGAATTATATTTTATTTATTTTGGTGCTGAAAATCTAGGTTTGAAGATACATTTTCACTGGCATCCACTCCTGATCTATAATGTTTATGCAGCTCCCATACAGAGTAACTATGACTATGACAAGTTTTATGATCTCTAATTAGTTATTAGGGAGAATATGTTTATGTGTGTAGCAGTCCAGCTTCACTCGCTGCAGTGAACAGAAAGTGTTTTTTTAACAGCTGTGGGAGGAGTCTAGTTTTGACAGCTAAGGAGGGCCTTAATTCTGAGGGAAGGGGCCTAGTTCTCACAGCTGAGGGAGGGGCCTGGGTCTGACAACAGGGGGTGTGGCCTGCTTCTTCACAGCTTGGGGATGGGCCTGATTCTGACAGCTCACAAGATACTGCAAGGGGGAGCCTGTGAGTTCAAGAAACAGAATGAGTCAGAACAGGTCAAACTGTTCTGCTGATCTCTGAATTAATTCTAACTGTTTTTAAACTTTTGTCTTTATAGTATCAGTACAGTGATGTGAGGCCAAGGAAATCACCAGTGACATATTTCCTTCCTGAAACGTTCCGTATACAGTATATCGGACACCAGAGGGCATTCCTCATTGCTCTGAACATTTCTCTGAAGCTTGGGGGTTCTCCTGGCACAGCATGGGGAGAGATCTCATGACCGTAATGTGATTTTGTTTCAGCAGCTTGTAATGTCGGTGCCGCATCAGCTTTGTGTGGGCGTATGAAATGACACAACTATGTTTTAACCTCTTCCGTTCCATTGAGAATAAAAACATCATTGGTTACGCATCTTCAGGTGCCAGATGTTCACACTATGTCTGTAGCTTGTATGGCGACCACAGAGAATTGTACATCTTCAAAAGAAGAACCTGTCACTAGTGCAAACCAATTCTACCAACCAACCAAATCTAGCAACAAGATCCTTTAAGGCTGAAATAAAGTCATGATATACATGCTATCTCAACTCCATTTCCCTTCATCAACACTGGAGGCAGCAACACAGCTCCACTCCCCATCATCACCACTGGGGCAGCTCCACTCCACATC
Source organism: Hyperolius riggenbachi (assembly GCF_040937935.1). Taxonomy (NCBI): domain Eukaryota; kingdom Metazoa; phylum Chordata; class Amphibia; order Anura; family Hyperoliidae; genus Hyperolius; species Hyperolius riggenbachi. Next base: position 169,979,738 of record NC_090657.1, read on the forward strand.
ATCACCACTGGGGCAGCTCCCCTCCACATCATCAACACTGGGGGCAGCTACACAGCTCCACTCCGCTTCATTATTACTGGGGGCAGCTCCACTCTACATCATCACCACTGGGGGCAGCTCCACAGCTCCACTCCACATCATCATCACTGTGGGAAGCTCCACTCCACATCATCACCACTGGGGGCAGCTCCACTCCACATCATCACCACTGGGGGCAGCTACACAGCTACACTCCCCTTCATTATTACTGGGGGCAGCTACACAGCTCCACTCCCCATCATCACCACTGGGGGCAGCTCCACTCCACATCATCACCACTGGGGGCAGCTCCACAGCTCCACTCCACATCATCACCACTGGGGGCAGCTCCACAGCTCCACTCCCCTTCATTATTACTGGGGGCAGCTACACAGCTCCACTCCCCATCATCACCACTGGGGGCAGCTCCACTCCACATAATCACCACTGGGGGCAGCTCCACAGCTCCACTCCACATCATCACCACTGGGGGAAGCTACACAGCTCCACTCCCCTTCATTATTACTGGGGGCAGCTACATAGCTCCACTCCACATCATCATCACTGTGGGAAGCTCCACTCCACATCATCACCACTGGGGGCAGCTCCACAGCTCCACTCCACATCATCACCACTGGGGGCAGCTACACAGCTCCACTCCCCTTCATTATTACTGGGGGCAGCTACACAGCTCCACTCCCCATCATCACCACTGGGGGCAGCTCCACTCCACATAATCACCACTGGAGGCAGCTCCACAGCTCCACTCCACATCATCACCACTGGGGGAAGCTCCACAGCTCCACTCCCCTTCATTATTACTGGGGGCAGCTACATAGCTCCACTCCCCATCATCACCACTGGGGGCAGCTCCACTCCCCATCATCACCACTGGGGGCAGCTTCACTCCACATCATCACCACTGGGGGCAGCTACACAGCTCCACTCCCCTTCATTATTACTGGGGGCAGCTACACAGCTACACTCCCCATCATCACCACTGGGGGCAGCTCCACTCCACATCATCACCACTGGGGCGGCTCCACAGCTCCACTCCACATCATCACCACTGGGGGCAGCTACACAGCTCCACTACCCTTCATTATTACTGGGGGCAGCTACACAGCTCCACTCCCCATCATCACCACTGGGGGCAGCTCCACTCCACATCATCACCACTGGGGGCAGCTCCACAGCTCCACTCCACATCATCACCACTGGGGGCAGCTCCACTCCACATCATCACCACTGGGAGCAGCTACACAGCTCCACTCCCCATCATCACCACTGGGGGCAGCTCCACTCCCAATCATCACCACTGGGGCAGCTACACAGCTACACTCCCCATCATCACCACTGGGGGCAGCTCCACTCCCCATCATCACCACTGGGGGAGCTACACAGCTACACTCCACATCATCGCCACTGGGGGCAACAACACAGCTCCACTCCACATCATCACCACTGGGGGCAGCTACACAGCTCCACTCCCCATCATCACCACTGAGGGCAGCTACACAGCTCCACTCCCCATCATCACCACTGGGGGCAACTCCACTCCCCATCATCACCACTGGAGGCAGCAACACAGCTCCACTCCCCTTTATCACCACTGGGTGCAACTCCACAGCTCCACTCCCCATAATCACCACTGGAGGCAGCTACACAGCTCTACTCCCCATCATCACCACTGGGGGCAGCTCCACTCCCCATCATCACCACTGGAGACAGCAACACAGCTCCACTCCCCATCATTACCACTGGCGGAAGCTCCACACCTCCACTCCCCATCATCACCACTTGGAGCAGCTCCACTCCCCATCATCACCACTGGGAGCAGCTCCACAGCTCCACTCCCCATCATCACCACTGGGGGAAGCTCTACAGCTCCACTCCCCATCACCACCACTGGGAGCAGCTCCACTCCACATCATTGGGGCAGCTCCTGTTAAGCTTGGGGGTGTAATCTCCACAGTCAGCATACAACACATAAGCTGACGTGAAGGAGGTACACACACCAGCACAAGGGATCAGGATATCCCCAGTTTAGTGGAGGAGAGGACTGACTCCAATAGGAGATTGTGGTGCACAGAGCCGGTGCAGATCTGAACAGCCACAAACACTTTCGTAATAACGTCTCAGCGCAAGGTAGCGCTGAGCGCATAAACCAGGACTGAGGAGATCAGGACAGGTAGACAGAATGAACGCTTGCTAGCTAGCGATTACTTAGCGACAGCAAGCGTCCAAAACCAGACAGACTGGAATGAGGCAGCCAATGCGTTGCGGCGATGGCGTGCCTCACAAAGACAGGACAGGAGAGACAGGAAATAGCAGGATCGAGATAGATGAACGTAACACAGATAAATATACAATAAGTATGTTTTCCTAGCGTATTACAATTACAGCTATCAATGAAACTATTCGTAACGTCTGACTAACATATGTATATATTGGCAATGAACCGATATATGACATAAGCAGGAACTCTGACTAAGACTGAAGTAATACAGGGAACAGGACTCAGAAGGATTCGCTATCTCTTCGCAGAGATGAACGCAATCCACAAACAGGACCAGGAACAGGATTCAGAAGGATTCGTTATCTCTTCACAGAGATGAACGCAATCCACAAACAGGACCAGGAACAGGATAACTAGCTCAGCACGGGTGTTCACGATACGCGCAAACTACCAAAACGTGCTGGAAAACTGACTAGCTGAACACAGGAAATAAACAGTTCGTGTACGTATATATCAGCGACACTGATATATTAACGTAACACGAATACAAGGAAAATAACAAAATGCGCAAGTATGCGTATATATTGGCGATGAACCAATATATGACACAAGACAAGCAAGTAGCAACTTCTAGAACAAGAGCAGAACTAGGAGGACTCGCTGACCCCTTCGCAGGAGTCAGCGCAGTCCACACGGACCAGGAACGAGGTGGGGCACGAGCAGAGTAACAGATAGAGTCTGAAACTATGATAGCCCATGAGGCATTGCAGGAAGCAGTTCTTTATACTGAGGTCATCCAATGGGAGCAGACCTGCAGATTCCCACACAAGTGAATGGTAATTAATCACAGGCTGATAGCAGGAAAAGGCAGACAATGATATGCAGCCTGCAGGAAAGGGACCGCCCCTCCACTGCAGCAGACAATGTTTGTTTACACAAAAGCATATTAAACTGTCATTAACTTCAGAGCGACTGCAGATGGAATCAGCAACTAGTTTAAGTGCAAACCAAACTATGCAAGCAAATGCATGTAATGACATTAGAACTGCTTGGTTTGCAATACCACTGCAGTCAGCAGAAAACGCTGCAGAAGCGATCATAACAGTACCCCCTCCCTTAAACGCGGCCTCTGGACGCCTATGAAAACTGACATATTTCTCCTGAACCACCCAAACCAAAAAATCAGAAGTGGGAAATCCAGCAAACTGATCTGACTGAAAATTCATGAAGGTCGGATCCGTCCGACAAAACCAAATTCCTGAATCAGTCTCACCAAAACTAGACCAATTGGAACCAGAACCTACCGAACCATGCCCGTCAGCACTACAAGCCTCAGTGTGATACCCATCAGAACCACGACTTCCAGAGAAAAGCCCCCAGAAACTCTCTGAGCGATACCCACCGCCTTCTCGGGACTGTCCAAAAACGCCAAAGCCTTTACAATGCCCACCGGAACTGTCCCCACCAACACAAAACCCACCGTTGAACCAGTCCAAGGTACCAGGACAAGTTTCCTCAGAGATCTCCCAGAACACTTGGAAGCTCCAAAGAGATCCCCACAGGTCAGAACGCCCCTTAGGGACACATGGAGAACCATCAAGAACCCCTATGGAACCCAGGGCAACTCTAGAGTCAGGGTCACAAGGACAAACATCAAGATCAGGGTTTTTAGGGACCAGAACCATCTCCGGGCATGCAGGCCAACCGGCAACATCAGAACATGTCTCCACTAGGGAAGCGTGTGAGCACGCCAACACAGACACACTTGGGCATTCTGGCATACGAAGCACATCTGGGCACACTGGCACAAGAGAGACTTCTGGGCATGTCAAGGAACTGCAAACCTCAAAGTCAGTCAAGGTAGGACCGAAACCAGGACTGGGCAAAAAAAAATCATCATGACTAGACTTCACAGTTACTGGATTGTCACTAAAAAATGCAGGATTAGACTTAGATGTCTCTGATTCCAGCAAAGTTATTAACAAATCATGTTCAGGGGCATTTACAAGACAGGACAAATCTTCTGATGTATGCACCGAACTAGACAGGGTTCCCATAACTTCTTCTGGACTAGACAGAGACTCATCAAATACACTGGATTGGAGCTCATGAAGGGCTGCAAAACAAGTCAGTAGTGCAGCAATCCCCACTGAACTAGGCAAAACTGAGTAACTCACTGGACAGGAAGGGGACTCAGGAATTTCTGCCACACCGGCCAGAGAACCAGAATTTTCCAGGATACAGGGCTGGGTTTCAGAAACACTCATTAACCCGGACTGAAATTCTGAGATTTCTATTATTTTTTCCAGCGAGTCAGAATTATCCATGTTACAGGGCAAGACTTTTGAAACATTCAGAGGACAGGGCTGGAGTTCCTCGGCTGTTACAACACTGGAGAGGGACTCAACAACATTGGTTAAATCAGACTGTGTACAGGGCAAGGTATCTGACACACTTGCTGACGAGGACAATATTTCAATGGCTTCTGCTTCGCTGGGCAGAAATTCATCAAGTTTTATTAGAGCAGACTGTAATTCCAAAACAGCTGCTAGACAAGTGAATATTACTGTAACACCAACTGAGGTAAGCAGTGCCTCAGACTGTTCTGCTAGAGGGTTTGAAGTATCCCAAGTACTGGGTGAAGCATAAGACTCTGTGACCACAGCTTCACTGGACAGGATCACCGAACAGTCCACACTGCAGGGCAAAACCATGGAAGCACCTGCTGGACAGCATAATGATTCTGTGACCTGAGTTTCATTGGAGAGATCTACTGCACAATTCATGGTACAGGGCAAGTTCACTGGAACATTTTCTGAACACGGTAATAATTCTGCGATTTCGGACTCACATAGCAGACGCTGTGAGTTATTCATGAGACTAGAGTGAGGTGTAGAAACAGGAAGATCAAAACACAATGTTTGCGCATCTAAATCACCATTCAATTGTGAAATTGGAAAATTCAGATGTTGGGGTTCTGAGATTTCTGGACAGGATTGCTGGGACTCAGAAACTGATGTAGTGCATCTATTGGCATCTGCTGGATCAGACAGGAGTTGAACTTTATTAACACAGGTAATTTCTGCAGAAGTATTTGCAGAGACAGGCAAGATTTTTCTGGTGTCTGTTTCACTGAACAAAGACTCATGAGTACTGGCTAAGCTGGACTCAGAAGTCAGCAGGACCTCTGGGTCCTCTGCTGAGAAATTTGTGCATGGCAAGATTAAGGAAGTATTAGTAATTTCTGTCTTACTGGGAAGTAACACTGAGTTATCCATGGTACAGGGTGGAATTACAGGAACTTCAATTTCACACAAAAGGAGCTCTGAATCACTCGCTGAATCAGCCAAAGGTGCTGAAGCAGGCGAGTCCTCAGGAACTGAGGAAGTGGAACAATCTCCACTAGACAGTGTGTCTTCCCTGGTATCAACTGATTGAATCGCATAAAAATCGTCCAGAATCATTCTCCACACATCGATCAATGGAGCCACAAAGTCATACCCACACACACCGGTTTTTATTAGGTTATAAGCAGACTTAATGCATGCATTCAATACTAATTCACTCTTTGCACTGTAAAACTGACAAAATGAACTTGCATCTTTCTTCCATTCATAGACCAGGGCTTCCATCTCTCCTTTCTCAAATGGAGGATCCCATGCATATTTAACAGCTGAGCATTCCGGCTGATCATAGTTTGCAAATGTGTTAGTGGCAGAAACATACAATGGGTTATTTAGCAGGTGATTGGCCGATTTCTTATTCCTAAGGATCTCCAATACCTGTAGCAAGTATTGAACTGTAGTGTATGCAAATTTCCCTTGCTGCACGAATAAATTGATCTGTTCAATACTCTGTAATATATCTTCATAATCATATTCAGATAATTCATTTAAACAAGAACTTTTATTTTCCCTGGCTAGCAATGAAAGTTCATTAGTAGTTTCATAGGTCCATTTGACTCCCCTGAATGGTGACTGAATTTCATTATCTACTACTGGCGGAGTCTCATTACAGATCTGATGCGCAGTCGCCAAGGGCAACGACTCCGCTGATTGTAACGCTTTTCTTTTGGAGCGTTTACGTTTGGCTTTAGACCCTGCTGCCTTAGCAGAAGAAAAGTTATCAGAACAATTATCTGCTTGCTGATTATTTTTGTAGGCAGTAGAAGGAGCAGCTGATTGACAAGCTGCCAGGAGCTTATCAAAAGGGCTAGGCAAATCGGTTTTGCGCAGCCAGTTATGGATCACAAACGCTAGAAATTCCAGTGGTCTTTCTTTTAAATTGGTATGATCCAAGACATCGTAGGCCCACTGAAACAATCTTCCCTTAAATAAAACATAAACTAGCTGGGGGGCCCACGTTGAAACAGGAGTAGCCTGGAGCTCAGGATTGGCCAGGAACCTGGCACATTCAGAAAAAAACTCATTTTCTGTTTCAGAATTGAGCTTCTCAAATTTCTTAAAGGAACAGGAACCATAACAAACAGTGTCATTTTTGCTGGGAACCCCCCCCCACAATGGGGATTGGTAATGGGGCTATCATAATGTTAAGCTTGGGGGTGTAATCTCCACAGTCAGCATACAACACATAAGCTGACGTGAAGGAGGTACACACACCAGCACAAGGGATCAGGATATCCCCAGTTTAGTGGAGGAGAGGACTGACTCCAATAGGAGATTGTGGTGCACAGAGCCGGTGCAGATCTGAACAGCCACAAACACTTTCGTAATAACGTCTCAGCGCAAGGTAGCGCTGAGCGCATAAACCAGGACTGAGGAGATCAGGACAGGTAGACAGAATGAACGCTTGCTAGCTAGCGATTACTTAGCGACAGCAAGCGTCCAAAACCAGACAGACTGGAATGAGGCAGCCAATGCGTTGCGGCGATGGCGTGCCTCACAAAGACAGGACAGGAGAGACAGGAAATAGCAGGATCGAGATAGATGAACGTAACACAGATAAATATACAATAAGTATGTTTTCCTAGCGTATTACAATTACAGCTATCAATGAAACTATTCGTAACGTCTGACTAACATATGTATATATTGGCAATGAACCGATATATGACATAAGCAGGAACTCTGACTAAGACTGAAGTAATACAGGGAACAGGACTCAGAAGGATTCGCTATCTCTTCGCAGAGATGAACGCAATCCACAAACAGGACCAGGAACAGGATTCAGAAGGATTCGTTATCTCTTCACAGAGATGAACGCAATCCACAAACAGGACCAGGAACAGGATAACTAGCTCAGCACGGGTGTTCACGATACGCGCAAACTACCAAAACGTGCTGGAAAACTGACTAGCTGAACACAGGAAATAAACAGTTCGTGTACGTATATATCAGCGACACTGATATATTAACGTAACACGAATACAAGGAAAATAACAAAATGCGCAAGTATGCGTATATATTGGCGATGAACCAATATATGACACAAGACAAGCAAGTAGCAACTTCTAGAACAAGAGCAGAACTAGGAGGACTCGCTGACCCCTTCGCAGGAGTCAGCGCAGTCCACACGGACCAGGAACGAGGTGGGGCACGAGCAGAGTAACAGATAGAGTCTGAAACTATGATAGCCCATGAGGCATTGCAGGAAGCAGTTCTTTATACTGAGGTCATCCAATGGGAGCAGACCTGCAGATTCCCACACAAGTGAATGGTAATTAATCACAGGCTGATAGCAGGAAAAGGCAGACAATGATATGCAGCCTGCAGGAAAGGGACCGCCCCTCCACTGCAGCAGACAATGTTTGTTTACACAAAAGCATATTAAACTGTCATTAACTTCAGAGCGACTGCAGATGGAATCAGCAACTAGTTTAAGTGCAAACCAAACTATGCAAGCAAATGCATGTAATGACATTAGAACTGCTTGGTTTGCAATACCACTGCAGTCAGCAGAAAACGCTGCAGAAGCGATCATAACAGTACCCCCTCCCTTAAACGCGGCCTCTGGACGCCTATGAAAACTGACATATTTCTCCTGAACCACCCAAACCAAAAAATCAGAAGTGGGAAATCCAGCAAACTGATCTGACTGAAAATTCATGAAGGTCGGATCCGTCCGACAAAACCAAATTCCTGAATCAGTCTCACCAAAACTAGACCAATTGGAACCAGAACCTACCGAACCATGCCCGTCAGCACTACAAGCCTCAGTGTGATACCCATCAGAACCACGACTTCCAGAGAAAAGCCCCCAGAAACTCTCTGAGCGATACCCACCGCCTTCTCGGGACTGTCCAAAAACGCCAAAGCCTTTACAATGCCCACCGGAACTGTCCCCACCAACACAAAACCCACCGTTGAACCAGTCCAAGGTACCAGGACAAGTTTCCTCAGAGATCTCCCAGAACACTTGGAAGCTCCAAAGAGATCCCCACAGGTCAGAACGCCCCTTAGGGACACATGGAGAACCATCAAGAACCCCTATTGAACCCAGGGCAACTCTAGAGTCAGGGTCACAAGGACAAACATCAAGATCAGGGTTTTTAGGGACCAGAACCATCTCCGGGCATGCAGGCCAACCGGCAACATCAGAACATGTCTCCACTAGGGAAGCGTGTGAGCACGCCAACACAGACACACTTGGGCATTCTGGCATACGAAGCACATCTGGGCACACTGGCACAAGAGAGACTTCTGGGCATGTCAAGGAACTGCAAACCTCAAAGTCAGTCAAGGTAGGACCGAAACCAGGACTGGGCAAAAAAAAATCATCATGACTAGACTTCACAGTTACTGGATTGTCACTAAAAAATGCAGGATTAGACTTAGATGTCTCTGATTCCAGCAAAGTTATTAACAAATCATGTTCAGGGGCATTTACAAGACAGGACAAATCTTCTGATGTATGCACCGAACTAGACAGGGTTCCCATAACTTCTTCTGGACTAGACAGAGACTCATCAAATACACTGGATTGGAGCTCATGAAGGGCTGCAAAACAAGTCAGTAGTGCAGCAATCCCCACTGAACTAGGCAAAACTGAGTAACTCACTGGACAGGAAGGGGACTCAGGAATTTCTGCCACACCGGCCAGAGAACCAGAATTTTCCAGGATACAGGGCTGGGTTTCAGAAACACTCATTAACCCGGACTGAAATTCTGAGATTTCTATTATTTTTTCCAGCGAGTCAGAATTATCCATGTTACAGGGCAAGACTTTTGAAACATTCAGAGGACAGGGCTGGAGTTCCTCGGCTGTTACAACACTGGAGAGGGACTCAACAACATTGGTTAAATCAGACTGTGTACAGGGCAAGGTATCTGACACACTTGCTGACGAGGACAATATTTCAATGGCTTCTGCTTCGCTGGGCAGAAATTCATCAAGTTTTATTAGAGCAGACTGTAATTCCAAAACAGCTGCTAGACAAGTGAATATTACTGTAACACCAACTGAGGTAAGCAGTGCCTCAGACTGTTCTGCTAGAGGGTTTGAAGTATCCCAAGTACTGGGTGAAGCATAAGACTCTGTGACCACAGCTTCACTGGACAGGATCACCGAACAGTCCACACTGCAGGGCAAAACCATGGAAGCACCTGCTGGACAGCATAATGATTCTGTGACCTGAGTTTCATTGGAGAGATCTACTGCACAATTCATGGTACAGGGCAAGTTCACTGGAACATTTTCTGAACACGGTAATAATTCTGCGATTTCGGACTCACATAGCAGACGCTGTGAGTTATTCATGAGACTAGAGTGAGGTGTAGAAACAGGAAGATCAAAACACAATGTTTGCGCATCTAAATCACCATTCAATTGTGAAATTGGAAAATTCAGATGTTGGGGTTCTGAGATTTCTGGACAGGATTGCTGGGACTCAGAAACTGATGTAGTGCATCTATTGGCATCTGCTGGATCAGACAGGAGTTGAACTTTATTAACACAGGTAATTTCTGCAGAAGTATTTGCAGAGACAGGCAAGATTTTTCTGGTGTCTGTTTCACTGAACAAAGACTCATGAGTACTGGCTAAGCTGGACTCAGAAGTCAGCAGGACCTCTGGGTCCTCTGCTGAGAAATTTGTGCATGGCAAGATTAAGGAAGTATTAGTAATTTCTGTCTTACTGGGAAGTAACACTGAGTTATCCATGGTACAGGGTGGAATTACAGGAACTTCAATTTCACACAAAAGGAGCTCTGAATCACTCGCTGAATCAGCCAAAGGTGCTGAAGCAGGCGAGTCCTCAGGAACTGAGGAAGTGGAACAATCTCCACTAGACAGTGTGTCTTCCCTGGTATCAACTGATTGAATCGCATAAAAATCGTCCAGAATCATTCTCCACACATCGATCAATGGAGCCACAAAGTCATACCCACACACACCGGTTTTTATTAGGTTATAAGCAGACTTAATGCATGCATTCAATACTAATTCACTCTTTGCACTGTAAAACTGACAAAATGAACTTGCATCTTTCTTCCATTCATAGACCAGGGCTTCCATCTCTCCTTTCTCAAATGGAGGATCCCATGCATATTTAACAGCTGAGCATTCCGGCTGATCATAGTTTGCAAATGTGTTAGTGGCAGAAACATACAATGGGTTATTTAGCAGGTGATTGGCCGATTTCTTATTCCTAAGGATCTCCAATACCTGTAGCAAGTATTGAACTGTAGTGTATGCAAATTTCCCTTGCTGCACGAATAAATTGATCTGTTCAATACTCTGTAATATATCTTCATAATCATATTCAGATAATTCATTTAAACAAGAACTTTTATTTTCCCTGGCTAGCAATGAAAGTTCATTAGTAGTTTCATAGGTCCATTTGACTCCCCTGAATGGTGACTGAATTTCATTATCTACTACTGGCGGAGTCTCATTACAGATCTGATGCGCAGTCGCCAAGGGCAACGACTCCGCTGATTGTAACGCTTTTCTTTTGGAGCGTTTACGTTTGGCTTTAGACCCTGCTGCCTTAGCAGAAGAAAAGTTATCAGAACAATTATCTGCTTGCTGATTATTTTTGTAGGCAGTAGAAGGAGCAGCTGATTGACAAGCTGCCAGGAGCTTATCAAAAGGGCTAGGCAAATCGGTTTTGCGCAGCCAGTTATGGATCACAAACGCTAGAAATTCCAGTGGTCTTTCTTTTAAATTGGTATGATCCAAGACATCGTAGGCCCACTGAAACAATCTTCCCTTAAATAAAACATAAACTAGCTGGGGGGCCCACGTTGAAACAGGAGTAGCCTGGAGCTCAGGATTGGCCAGGAACCTGGCACATTCAGAAAAAAACTCATTTTCTGTTTCAGAATTGAGCTTCTCAAATTTCTTAAAGGAACAGGAACCATAACAAACAGTGTCATTTTTGCTGGGAACCCCCCCCCACAATGGGGATTGGTAATGGGGCTATCATAATGTTAAGCTTGGGGGTGTAATCTCCACAGTCAGCATACAACACATAAGCTGACGTGAAGGAGGTACACACACCAGCACAAGGGATCAGGATATCCCCAGTTTAGTGGAGGAGAGGACTGACTCCAATAGGAGATTGTGGTGCACAGAGCCGGTGCAGATCTGAACAGCCACAAACACTTTCGTAATAACGTCTCAGCGCAAGGTAGCGCTGAGCGCATAAACCAGGACTGAGGAGATCAGGACAGGTAGACAGAATGAACGCTTGCTAGCTAGCGATTACTTAGCGACAGCAAGCGTCCAAAACCAGACAGACTGGAATGAGGCAGCCAATGCGTTGCGGCGATGGCGTGCCTCACAAAGACAGGACAGGAGAGACAGGAAATAGCAGGATCGAGATAGATGAACGTAACACAGATAAATATACAATAAGTATGTTTTCCTAGCGTATTACAATTACAGCTATCAATGAAACTATTCGTAACGTCTGACTAACATATGTATATATTGGCAATGAACCGATATATGACATAAGCAGGAACTCTGACTAAGACTGAAGTAATACAGGGAACAGGACTCAGAAGGATTCGCTATCTCTTCGCAGAGATGAACGCAATCCACAAACAGGACCAGGAACAGGATTCAGAAGGATTCGTTATCTCTTCACAGAGATGAACGCAATCCACAAACAGGACCAGGAACAGGATAACTAGCTCAGCACGGGTGTTCACGATACGCGCAAACTACCAAAACGTGCTGGAAAACTGACTAGCTGAACACAGGAAATAAACAGTTCGTGTACGTATATATCAGCGACACTGATATATTAACGTAACACGAATACAAGGAAAATAACAAAATGCGCAAGTATGCGTATATATTGGCGATGAACCAATATATGACACAAGACAAGCAAGTAGCAACTTCTAGAACAAGAGCAGAACTAGGAGGACTCGCTGACCCCTTCGCAGGAGTCAGCGCAGTCCACACGGACCAGGAACGAGGTGGGGCACGAGCAGAGTAACAGATAGAGTCTGAAACTATGATAGCCCATGAGGCATTGCAGGAAGCAGTTCTTTATACTGAGGTCATCCAATGGGAGCAGACCTGCAGATTCCCACACAAGTGAATGGTAATTAATCACAGGCTGATAGCAGGAAAAGGCAGACAATGATATGCAGCCTGCAGGAAAGGGACCGCCCCTCCACTGCAGCAGACAATGTTTGTTTACACAAAAGCATATTAAACTGTCATTAACTTCAGAGCGACTGCAGATGGAATCAGCAACTAGTTTAAGTGCAAACCAAACTATGCAAGCAAATGCATGTAATGACATTAGAACTGCTTGGTTTGCAATACCACTGCAGTCAGCAGAAAACGCTGCAGAAGCGATCATAACAGCTCCACTCCCCATCATCACCACTGGAGGCAGCAACACAGTTCCACTCCCCATCATCACCACTGGGGGAAGCTCTACAGCTCCACTCCCCATCATCACCACTGGGAGCAGCTCCACTCACCATCATTGGGGCAGCTCCACTCACCATCATCACCACTGGGAGCAGCTCCACAGCTCCACTCCCCATCATTACCACTGGGGGCAGCTACACAGCTACACTCCCCATCATCACCACTGAGGCAGCTCCACAGCTCCACTCCCCATCATCACCACTGGGGGCAGCTCCACTCACCATCATCACCACTGGGGGCAGCTACACAGCTCCACTCCCCATCATCACCACTGGGGCAGCTCCACAGCTCCACTCCCCATCATCACCACTAAGGACAGCTACACAGCTCCACTCCCCATCATCACCACTAAGGGCAGCTCCACAGCTCCACTTCCCATCATCACCACTGGGGGCAGCAACACTGCTCCACTCCCCATAATCACCACTGGGGGCAACAACACAGCTCCGCCTACCATCATCACCAATGGAGGCAGCAACCCAGCTCCACTCCCCACCATCACAAAAGCAATGATTTTCATTCAGTGATCCCGGCCTCTTTACTGCTGGAAAGGTGCATCAGTGTGGGATGTTGCCGTGAGCAGGAACTTCAGTTGATCTCTCTGAGTGCTCTAGGAGAGAAGGCTGCATGACATCATAGTCTCGGCTGTGATGCCACTCGGCGGGAGGCGCTACGTACCAGTATACTGCAATATATAATTACAGTGGCTTGAAAAAGTATTCGGCCCCCTTGAAGTTTTCCACATTTTGTCACATTACTGCCACAAACAAGAATCAATTTTATTGGATTTTGATGTGAAAGACCAATACAAAGTGGGGTACACGTGAGAAGTGAAACGAAAATCATACATGATTCCAAACATTTTTTACAAATTAATAACCGTAAAGTGGGGTGTGCGTAATTATTCAGCCCCGAGTCACCACTTTGTAGAACCACCTTTTTCTGCAATTACAGCTGCCAGTCTTTTAGGGTATGTCTCTACCAGCTTTGCACATCTAGAGACTGAAATCCTTGCCCATTCTTCTTTGCAAAAGAGCTCCAGCTCAGTCAGATTAGATGGACAGAGTTTGTGAACAGCAGTTTTCAGATCTAGCCACAGATTCTCGATTGGATTTAGATCTGGACTTTGACTGGGCCATTCTAACACATGAATATGTTTTGTTTTAAACCATTCCATTGTTGCCCTGGCTTTATGTTTAGGGTCATTGTCCTGCTGGAAGGTGAACCTCCGTCCCAGTCTCAAGTCTTTTGCAGACTCCAAGAGGTGTTCTTCCAAGATTGCCCTGTATTTGGCTCCATCCATCTTCCCATCAACTCTGACCAGCTGCCCTGTCCATGCTGAAGAGAAGCACCCCCAGAGCATGATGCTGCCACCACCATATTTGACAGTGGAGATGGTGCATTCTGAGTGATGTGCAGTGTTAATTTTCCACCAAACATAGCGTTTTGCACTTTGGCCAAAAAGTTCAATTTTGGTCTCATCTGACCAGAGCACCTTCTTCCACATGGTTGCTGTGTCCCCCACATGGCTTGTGGCAAACTGCAAACGGGACTTCTTATGCTTTTCTGTTAACAATTGCTTTTTTCTTGCCACTCTTCCATAAAGGCCAACTTTGTGCAGTGCATGACTAATAGTTGTCCTATGGACAGATTTCCCCACCTGAGCTGTAGATCTCTGCAGCTCGTCCAGAGTCACCATGGGCCTCTTGACTGCATTTCTGATCAACGCTCTCCTTGTTCGGCCTGTGAGTTTAGGTGGACGGCCTTGTCTTGGTAGGTTTACAGTTGTGCCATACTCCTTCCATTTCTGAATGATCGCTTGAGCAGTGCTCCGTGGGAAGTTCAAGGCTTTGGAAATCTTTTCGTAGCCTAAGCTTGCTTTAAATTTCTCAATAACTTTATCCCTGACCTGTCTGGTGTGTTCTTTGGACTTCATGGTGTTGTTGCTCCCAATATTCTCTTAGACAACCTCTCAGGCCGTCACAGAGCAGCTGTATTTGTACTGACATTAGATTACACACAGGTGCACTCTAGTCATTAGCACTCATCAGGCAATGTCTATGAGCAACTGACTGCACTCAGACCAAAGGGGGCTGAATAATTACGCACACCCCACTTTGCAGTTATTGATTTGTAAAAAAAAATTGGAAACATGTATGATTTTCGTTCCACTTCTCACGTGTACACCACTTTGTATTGGTCTTTCACGTGGAATTCCAATAAAATTGATTCAGGTTTGTGGCAGTAATATGACAAAATGTGGAAAACTTCAAGGGGGCCGAATACTTTTGCAAGCCACTGTATAAGAAGTGTTTTTGGTGTTAAAAATGTGAATCCTAAATTATTTTTTATGATCTGCTGGAGTCGTTATGGGTCCTCTTCAATCCTTCACAAAAGAAGAATGGCACATTAACCAGCCAACGTCAGAGCCAGGGGCGTAACTAGGTGGAGCAGCCCATGCGACTGCAGGGGGGGCCCAGAGATGTGGAGGCCTAGCTACTAACATTTCCTTTCTCTGATACTCCAGGTCAGGTGTTTTTGTGGCTATACATGTTATGGGTGGGAAGATCATGATGGCCACACTTGTTTTATGGCCCTTGTAAGATAGACCCCAGGCTGTGAGAGGTCACTAGGGTGAGGCAAGGGAAGGGATGTGAACATTAGGAGGCCCAATCAAAGTTTTGCTGGGGGAGGGAGGAACATGATTTGTAGTAGCCTCTCTTACTTCATAGGAATAGATCCGAGGATCATCACTTCAAGGCAGGACAGGTAAGAGTTGAACCCTGCCTGCATCATTACAGTACACACTACCGAATAAAGAGGTACCAGGGAAATACAATTATACATTTAGTGTCCAGAAGTCCATGTACAGCAGCTAGCACGTTGTTTATGTTGTATACCCTCCTGTCATATGGTTAGTTTGTTTAGGGGGACCTGACTTTAGGTGGTGGCACTAATCGGCTTTTATACTGAGCAGATAGCCTCCATCGTCTCACCCATAAACTAACCAACTGTGTGGGGCCAGCTGTTAACGGAGTGTGGGATAGCTACACCCTAAACGCAGCATTTTCTCGCTGTGATTTTTTTGGGGGATAAGCAAAGACCCCCACACTCGGACAGCAACAAAACATTGGCGACCCACGCAGTAGAGCATCCAGATATGGGATGTTCCCATTTTTAAATATATTTTATAGTGATATAGTAAAACCATAAATTTTACTTTTGTACCGATAGGGCTGTGTCCTTCTGCATCATTACAGTGTCAGCTGTCCTGAGCTGCAGTGCCAACTATTCCCCCCTCCTCTTGCTTACAGGTAGAAGTGTACCTACAGGGAGGTGTAACACCTTCAGCCACAGTGGGGTCCAGAGCTGTGAGGGGGGCTCACCCTACCACCCCATAGAAGGTGTTTTTATGGCCACACTGGTGGACGGCCTCTCAGGGCACTGTGTGGGTAGAAAGAAGGTGTGCAGAAGTTGGCGAGCAGGTAACTTCAGCGCACTTCACACAGCACCGAGCGCCAAAGCTGGGCGCCGTCATAGCAACGATGCTATAATGCGCGCCCCGCACAACAGTAATTCGGAGATCCGGCTATTGCCAGGCCCTGAATTACGTCTCGCTCCAAGTTGCTACAACTCGGAGGGGGAATAGTATTTAACACCGCCGGGGAGTTTAGCGGCAGCAAGGAGCACTATCATTCAGCTCTCCTGCTGCGTACGCGAAGTTGGGGAGTCAGTAGGGGAACCCCTCAATTATAGCTATGCCCCTACCTCTGGGGGGAACTGTGGTAAATCTGGTCACAATCTGGGAAGTAACAGATGGCATAAATCACTCCCAGCCTCTGCAGTCGCTGCAGGAGAAGCCCGCAGTCAGTTAGCGCTTAGTCACTAATCCACACACAGAGAAAATGGGCATATCGCTAGCCTGCTCACAGGATTACATGCTGGGCTCTCCTCCCGCTTCACACACAGTGCTTTATAAGTGTGCTTCTCCAGCAACAGGTCATTCTGTGAAGAAGAGATTAAACATCTCACGGCAGCATCAGAGGGAAATTATACCTTACTATTGAGAGCGCTCTGTATTCTGTCATTTTCCTGAGCCAGAACTATACATGTGTTATCTGCACACTCTGTGGGGAATACAAGATAATGCTCAAGAGATGGGCAGCATGGTGGTGTAGTGGTTAGCACGCTCGCCTTGCAGCGCTGGGTCCCCAGTTCATATCCCAGTGAGGGCACTATCTGCACAGAGTTTGTATGTTCTCCCTGTGTCTGAATGGGTTTCCTCTGGGTATCCTGGTTTCCTCCTGCATCCCCAAAACATACTGATGTGTTAATTGTCTATGTAATATACTACAGGAAATGTCAATGCTATACAAATACATAATAATACTATAGTAGGGCATTACACTATGACTATGGTACAATTAGATTGTGAGCTCCTCTGGGGACAGTCAGTGACATGCTATTTACTCTGTAATGTGCTGCAGAAGATGTCAGTGCTATATAAATACATAATAATACTATAGTAGGGCATTAGACTATGACAATGGTAGGACTAGGATTAGATTGTGAGCTCCTCTGGGGACAGTCAGTAAAATGACTATGTACTCTGTAAAGCGCTGCAGAAGATGTCAGTGCTATATAAATACATAATAATAATAATAATAATAAAAGGGATGGTCCTCAAGGGATCATGGTGTTTCCCCAGGCAGTGTTTTATTGTAAGGTAGGGAAAAGTTATTCCTGTAGGGTTATAAGACCACTTAGAAAGTGCTACTCATGTAGGAAGATAACGATCCTAAGCTGACAAGTTGTTGTACCAAAGAAAGGTTAAAGAAGAATTAAATGAATGCTCTGGAATTTCCAAGTTAGAGTCCTGTCATTAATTCAACTGAAATGTTGTGGAAAAAGACCTAAGTGGCTGTGTAGGGTTGTCCTGAGGATGCAGGGTTGCTCGTAAACTACGCCAGCGCGAATCTACGTGTCGTAGTACGCAACTACGCATCGTAGTTCGTAGACGAAGTTTAAGAACTACACGTACGCATTTCCGCGTAGTCGTAGTCCCGCTATGCGAAGCTTCGCCCGCTACGCGTAGTTGACGTATGTATTGCTACGCGTGCGGTAACTGCATCTATATGGATCATTGCGCATGCGCATAAATATTAATGCCCTTTTATACGCATACAATTCCGCATTAGAAGGTGGAATGTACGCTTATATTAGTTTATATTTGCAAATAGGTTGAAGATTATTGCGGAAATTTTTCCGCATAAGGGCATAAGTGGTCGCAAAGCTAGCGTAATTTAACACGTAGTCTACGAAATGCAAACGTAGTGAAGTTTCTGATTACATAGCCGTAGATTGCGAAGCGTATTTGCGTAAAAATACACGTAGTTCCAGCGTAGCGAAGTTGGCTGACTACGACCATCCCTGTAAGGTGAAGTGGCCAAGGCTCGGAGAAGTAAGCAGGTTGTGAAAGCAGTTGTCGCATGGCCACAGCTTCCGGAGAAAAGAGAAGCCTTCTATTGACGTTCAGTTCTGTATTGTGCACCGGGTTGTGGCCGCCGTGTCACTTGGAGCTCATCTTCTTGAATATTATAGACCATCTGCGAGAGAGCAGCCAGGTGCAACAAGGAGCGTCCCATCCATCATACCCAATATCCCTGCCAGCCTCACCCTCTTTCTTTAATGTTGACACCTGCTTGGTAGAAAGGTGAACAGAAGCTGATGAGAGGTCAGGATATGAATCAATGAATCTTGGGCCGCCTCCTCTCCAGATGGAAGCAAGAGTTTCCTAAGTTGGAGATAAGATCTGAAACAGTGAGATGGGCCAAAAGTTCTTCTCTGATGTCTCCAACACACCCAAACATCTTCTCTCTCTCCAGATGTTCAGCTGAGGAACGCTAAGGATGTGCAATCCTCAAACACTGATTATACGGCGGTCAGATGGCTCTACACTTTCAGCCTCATCACATAATATGCTCCATATGAGCAGCAAAAACAAGTACACCACTTACTCATAAAACAACGTGTGATATTAAAAAGGGAATGCAGCTCTAAACAACATCCTTTCCTAGTTTTTTAGTGTCTTTTCAAGTATATTTTAGTATAATATTTTGTGTTGGGGTGGGGTTGTAATGCTTCATTTACTTCTCTAACTATAGCCCTGTATAGAGGAACTCTGCTCATTGTTCTTATTGGCCGCACAGGGAGGGGAGGGGTCATAACGCAGTCAATAGAGAAGGCCCATGAAAAGCTAATTTTTCCAGATTTCCTGCAAATTATTTGCAGCTTGCCATTGGACCAACTGGATCTAAATTGACTGAAAACACATTTGATTGTCCAAGGTCCAAGCAGCTGACAATTTCCATCAGATTTGCAGGCGCAGCACTATTCTCCCGGAGAGAGCGCACTGCGCATGATCAGACTGGCAGAGGATTAAAAGAAATATCACTCTCAGTTAAGGTTCCCTTTAAAGGAGTCATCAGGCAACGTAAATTAAAATGAGTGGTACTTACCGGGGGCTTCCTCCAGCTCCAAGCTCCCAGGATGTCCCTCGCCGCAGCTCTCCCCGCAGCCGTTCGCCGCAGGTCCGTCCCGGTCCCCGGCGATGACGTCAGAGCGACCTGGAGGTCGCTCTGTACTGCGCCTGCGTGAGCGGTGCTGTCAATCACCGCCACGTGGGCCGGAGCGGACTGATGCTGATGACTCCTTTAAGCTGTAAGTGGCATATTTCCACCTGACCCCTTCTACCAGGTTATGAGCAAATGTGTTAAAAAAAATCGATAGAAAATTGTGTGTTGCCTATTTAAAGGGAACCCGAAGTGAGAGGGATATGGAGGCTGGCATATTTATTTACTTTTAAACAATGCCCATTACCTGGCTCTCCTGCTGATCCTCTGCCTTTAACCACCTCGGCGTTCTGATTCCCAAGGATTTCTGTGCAAAAAGCGGTACATTTAATTTTCAGCACCTTTTTCCTGTAACTTACCAAAATGAGCCAAGCAAGAGTTTAGTATACATTCTGAGTATAATAAAAGTGTCAAACACTAATTCTTGTCAAAAATAAAATAAAATTTATGAATAACTAACTGAAATACCTTGCATTTTTCCTCAATGCAGAAATATAAAGAAAATGCAGAAATAAATAAATCAATGCAGAAATAAATAAATGAAGGCAGAAACAAAATTATACAGGCTACAAGTGTACCTTAGAACACTTCTTTAGTGTGGTAGATCTTGAAGCATGGTAATGCGCAAAGTGGCACGTCACAATCTGGGCAGTAAGTGCGGGTCTCCTTCCGCATCTTTTTGCCATCCTTGTCCTTCTTATTGCAGCAAACAACGCACCTTCTTGTAGGGTTTGCTTTCTGTGGGGTCGGTGGCAAGTACTCCACAAAGTGTCTCCCTGAAAGCCGTGCCGGATTCACGACATATGATGCCCTGCGCCCCGGTCTAGATGTTGACTCTGGTGCGGGGTACTTCGTGCAGATTGCTTCCGTCAGCTGCCAGACAAAGTCATGGTGGGGTACAGGCCTTACACACCTTTTCTTGTAGAGCACATAGCCATTCCACAAGCACTGCTCAAGTAAGTGGCGGAAATTTTTTTTATAATATTTCCGCTGCTGCTTGCGGACAGCCGGATAGAAAGTCATGGCTCCATCAGCCCTGTCCACACCCCCCATAGTGTTGTTATAATCCAGTATGGCTTTGGGTTTATCCACCTCCTGTTTACTCCTGTTGGTGGTGCGGACAGTCTCGGCATTATGAATAGTGCTGAGGACACAGACATCACGTTTGTCCTTCCACCTTAGAGCCATCATTTTGCCTTTCTGCCAGGCAACGACCTCCCCCTTTTTCAGCTTCCTGGCAGAAAAGGCCGGCGGCAGATTCCGACGGTTAGCCCTCAAGGTACCATAGGCATCGGTTTTATGCTGGACCAGGTAATCAAAAAGTTCAGGGGAGCTGTAGAAATTGTCTGTCGTCAGGCAGTACCCCTGATCCAGCAATGGCTCAATTAGGGTTAGGACAGAGGAGGTGGCACACCCAAACTGGCTGAACTGAGGGGCAAATTTGGTGCCTTTGCCCGTGTAAATTACAGAGTTCCAGATGTACCCGGAGTTGGCCTCACAGAGCATATACGACTTCACCCCAAAGCGTGCCCTTTTTGAGGCAATAAATTGCACCCAGCTCAGTCTCCCCTTATATGCCATGAGGCTTTCGTCAACCGTGATGTCGCGATCTGGAACATACACAGCCTTGAAGTTCGCAACAATCATCTGGTATATGTCCCAAATTTTTTTCAGCTTGGGTGCGGGATGGGTGGCCTCATCAAACTCCTCGTTGTTTCCGAAGTGCAAATACTTCATGATGAGGGTATACCGTGGCTCGGACATAACAGATCCAAAGAAGGGCGTACTGAGGATCTTATTAGTGGTCCAGTACCACTTCTGCAGCGGCTTACCAACAACTCCCTGGAGGATGACGAGCCCCAGGAACACCCAGATGTCGTTGCTGGTCACAGGTTCCCACTTCCTGCTCCGCGAGAACCTGGGTAGAGAAGATCCCTGCTGATGTTGCGCTGCATAGCGATTCGTCTCCTCAACAATCTTGCGGATGACGTCATCAGTCAGGAAGAGCTCCAGAAAGGACAGCGGACTCTCGTCGCACGCGATCTTCTGCCCGGGTGCCCCTGTGAAGGGGAACCTGGGTGGCGGAGCTTGAGTGGGGCTCCCCAGCTCACACCAGGTGCGTGCGACCGTCACTGGCTCCTCGGCTTCCTCATCACTGGTCTCCGTCTCCGAAGACAGGTTACCGGGAACATCGCTGTCTGTCGATTCCTCTAGGAGCTCGTCTTCGCTGTCGCTTGCCTCGAGGACATCCAACAACTCCTCGTCACGCACACGCCTCCGGGAGGACGAGGCCATGACCCCAAGCAGGGTACGGGGTCACGAGCAGCGACAAAAAAAAAAAACAAAAAAAACCAGCAAAAGCAAACGCACAGGGATCACAGCGTCTTGAAAAAGACGGAAAGCAATACGCAATCTGACAGTAATATGAACGAAGCTAAGGCTGGAAAAAAAGCAGTAATCGCACAGAAATCGCACAGAAATCACAGATGATAGCTGTAAACAGACTAACACTGGACGCTGAGGACTCTGAAAGAGGGAGAGCCAGTAACTGTTCAGGGCTTTTATTGAGAGCTGACAGGTGTTTGTGTTTGTGCAAACAACTTTTTGAATTACTGTAGCATGATTGGATTACATAGAGTTTGTGTACCTATGTAATCCAATGATGCAGTCGCCGCGACGGACACTAGGGGGCGCAGGAGCCGGCGTCAGAGGAAGTGGCTGGGCTACGCCATCTTCCCTGACTGCCAGATCTCCGTAGGCTTGCGGAGAGGAGGGGAGCAGGGACCGGAGGATCGGGGGAGCCTGGGGAGCGGGGACCGGAGGATCGGAGGAGCCTGGGGAGCCTGGCGCCGGCGATCAGAGCCAGCAGGAGGGAGAGGGAGCCCCGCAGCAGCCGCAGCAGCACAGAGGAGGCGGCGGAGATCACGCTGTGCACGCTGGTGAGTGGGGACAGCGCTGGACGAGCTGAGCTCGTCCTAAACACTAACAGCAACTTTTTCTTGGACGAGCTCAGCTCGTCCAGAACGCTAGGGTGGTTAATACTTTAAGCCATAGACACTGAACAAGCATGTAGATCAGATTTCTGTGGCAAATCTGACAAGATAAGCTGCATGATTGTTTCTGGTATGTTATTTAGACCCTACTAACCAGCAAGATCAGCAGGACAGCCAGGCAACTAGTATTGTGTAAAACAAAAAAAATATGGTAGCTGTCATAGGCCTCACAACTCAGCTTCCATTTAAGCAGGTTGTATTATAGGCAATTGCCCATGTTGCCTATGCCTCAAACCAGCCCTAGCTAGAACAGAAAGCTTCAGAAGAGTCAACTGATATTCAGCACAGTGTGTCACACTAAGTAGCAGCAGGATATTCTGGTTTGAAGCCTCATCTACACAGTACAATTTTCTGTTAGAACGTATCAATAGGCGGATCTATTAGATAATTCCCAACCGGTCAAATAGGATTGCATTAGATTTTGGGTACTTATCAAAGCAAAATCAATCTCAAAATTGATCTGAAACAATTTGGACGTCTACACACAATGCACTTTCTTATTGGATATATCTAATAGATCCATCTATCTGATGTAAAATTGTACCGTGTAGATGAGGCTTAATGCTGGGAATACACCATGAGATTTTTCAGCAGATTTACTGTCCGATGGATTTTCTGATCATTTTTCTGATCAATTTCCATTCACTGAGAAATTGATGAGAATAACGATTAAAATCAAACCTGCCTTAAATTATCTATCGAACCATCTATCTGCCAAAATATCTTATGGTGTATTCCCAGCATCAGGGCCGGATTTAGGGCAAAGCCACCTAGGCCATGGCCTAGGGCACCACAGGAGCAAGGGCACCAAAGCAGCAGTATAAACTGGTGCAGCATTTGCAAGCTTGCAAATGCTGCAATGCAGGAAGATCAGGCGAACGTCTGACTGCGGTACACTGCTGCTAGCCGCCTGTGCAGCAGCCACCTTGCTCTCTGTGCACATTTGCACTGTGGCTGGCGGCTACGGACTAGGGCAACATTGGAGACAGAGAGGAACAGGGGAACAGGAAGCTTTGGCACTGGACATGAGCAAATAAATGAGTGACACTGATGACTGCTGTGGTGAGAAGGTGAGCTGGCTATCTATGCTAAAAAGGGGGGTTGGGAAAAGGAGGGATTACGGGAGTCAGCTGGCTACCTATACTGGAGGGAAAGGGGGAGGGGTCATCTGGCTACCTTTACTAGGGAGAGGGGGAGTCATCAGGCTACCTATACTGAAGGGGGGGCGGCTGGTGACAGTGGCTTTGGACGGTAAAGAGTACAAATCCGGCCCTGCCCAGCATTAGAGTGATGGACGATACTTCCCAAAAGTGCCTGGCATTCCTGGGTTGGCAAGCATATTGTGATGGGAGGTAGAAACAGAGGTTACAGCTTTAGGTGAGTATGCTTTAGGATTTTAGTCATACCCATTCTCATGAAAACATCCTCAAGATGTAAGTGTCAGTGTATATCAGGCACGGTGCCCTGGACATACCTGAGTTCCCACACCTCTACAAACAAAGCTCAACTTTGTGACTTCACATGCAGATATGTACCCATGAGCGGTAATCTGTCTGTGACCAGAACATGGATTGGACACATTATTGCACAATTATGGGGACAATCCATATAACCTCCCATAGCGGAGAGTATTCTTTTATTAAAGGGCAACCAAAGTGAAAGGGATATGGAGGCTGCCATATTTATTTCCTTTTAAGCAATACTAGTTGCCTGGCTAACCATCCTGCTGATCTTTTGCCTCTAATACTTTTAGCCATAGACCTTGAACAAGCATGCAGATATCAGGTGTTTCTGACATTATTATCAGATCTGACAAGATTAGCTGCATGCTTGTTTCTGGTGTGTAGTTCTGGCACAACTGATGCCGGAATGATCAGCAGGGCTGCCAGGCAACTGGTATTGCCTAAAAGAAAATAAATATGGCAGCTTCCATATCCCTCTCACTTCAGGTGTCCTTTAAGGTGTACCGGAGCCAAAGCTCTGGTCAAAAAGGAGATACCTAAGAAGAGGGAAGCCTCCTGAAGGGGCTTCCTACACCGCTTCCAGTCCCCCATTGCTGCTCACAGACCCCCAAGGTGTTGTCAGAAATCTGACCTGCGCCTCCCTCCTCTTCAAGCACGAGCTGCACCTGTGCGAGGGAAGCCTCTATAGCATACATGTCAAACTCCGGCCCGTGGGCCAAATATGGCCCTCGGAGCCATCAGATTTGGCCCTCAGGTGGTTTCCCAACTTTGCATTATGTTTGGCCCACTTAGGACCACCAGAAAAGCTATATTGAAAGGTAAGCCCTAGATCACCAGGGATGCTATATGATGAGGGGGAAAGCATAAGGTACCAGGGAACTGTATAGGAGAGGGAGGGGGGGCACTAGACACCAGGGAGCTGTATAGGAAAGGGAGGGGGGCCACTAGACACCAGGGAATTGTATAGGAGAGGGAGGGGGCACTAGACACCAGGAAACTGTATAAAAGAGGTAGTGGGGCCACTAGACACCAGGGAACTGTATAGGAGAGGGTGGGGGGCATTAGACACCAGGAAACTGTATAGGGGAGGAAGGGAGGACCACTAAACATCCAGGAATTGTATAGGTGAGAGCGGGAGAACCACTCACACCAGGGAATTGTATAGATGAGTGTGGAGGGCCACTAGACACCAGGGAACTGTATAGGGAAAGGAAGGGGGCACTAAATACCAGGAAACTGTATATGGGATGGAGGGGGCTATTAGACAACAGGGAACTGTATAAGGGAGAGAGGTGGCCACTAGATATTGAGGTTGGCCTGCGACTTGGTCCCAGAGCTCAATTTTGCCCTCTTTGTATTTGAGTTTGACACCCCTGCCCTAAAGGATCCAAACACTTCCCTCTTCTGTAAGTATTTATTTTAGACCCAAGCTTTGGCTCAGGTTCACTTTAAGGAAAATAGAAAGGGTTCCTAAATGTTAGTGACGTTGATCTTCCTTATATGCACTGTTTAAAAGGAACCCAAGGTGTGAGAATTATGGCAACTGACATGTTTATTTCCTGTTAAATCATACCAGTTGCCTGGCAGTCCTGCTGATCTTTCTGGTCATTAGGGTCTAAATCAAACACCTGAAACAAGCATGCAGCTAAATATTGTCAGATTTGTCATGGACAACTGATCTGCATGCTTGTTCAGGGTCTATGACTTGAAGTATTAGAGGCAGAGCATCAGCAGGACAGCCAGGCAATGTGCATTATTATTATTAAAAGGAAATAAACAGGTCAGCCTCCAAATCCCTCTCACTTCAGGTTCCCTTTAAACAGCTCCATGGATTGACCCGAGCCACATTTAAGAATTGTGAGAAGGTAAGAAGCCCAGTGAAAAAATCTCGATAATTATTTATTACAAAAGTACACCAGTGCTGCACAAATGTTTTGATTTAATGCAATCTTATTAAAAATGACCTGCCCATGACTATTTGCAGTCAGCTATTTCCAAAACTAATTGCAAGCCCAAGTAGCACTACTTTTCTAGTCTGGAATCTATAGATTGTGTTCCTCTACTTTTTAGTATGGACAGCCCAGGAATGCTCCTCTTCCTACATGAGTAATTAGCTGCATGGAGCAGGAACAACTATTACTTGTTTTCTACACCTGCCTAAACTGAATGACTGGCAGGTAGTTCTGAAAATAACAAGTGGCATTAATTCTAACAACATGTACAGCTGAATTAAAGGGGTTACTGTTTTTTTTTACAAAGGTGGAATTGATTTCCAGACAGACATCCCAATCTATATAGCTCACACAAGTCAATAAAAAGATAGAAATACCTTTTTAAACATACAGGGACACTGTATGTATGCTAATGTCATAGTTTCCAGACATGATGGCCCCTAGACTATAAGAAGGGTGTGTATCCCGGATGCCTAGCTGGAGCTGGAACCCAGCCATGAGTTAAACCAATGGGTGGAGCTGGGAGTTTAACTCACAACCTCAGATTTAGTAGGCAGAAGCAGTACTCCTGTGCTTTCTCATCTGCGCTAGTGTTATGCCCTGAAAAGGTGCAACTTGGTCACATGACAATGGTAGACCGCTAATTCTATAGTATAGTAGATGTTGGGCATATAAACTGTTTAGTCGGCTGTTTGGAAATCATCTTACAAACACAGATAAGGGTGTTGGGCTACTAACTTCTAACAGACCAAATATTGCATTGCTGAATGACAAATCTGCAGCTCATACCGACAACAGGCAGATAATATCAATCACAGGCAGACAATCACTATAACAAGCAGATATTGATAGGTAGTTACATGTCGGCAAACCCACCATCAAAGCAAATACAAGCACAGCGTTACTGATCTGAAAGCCTTGCATTAATGGGAAACTTCTACCTACTTAACATATTAATAGTTTGAGTAGCTCCCTGACATACTGCTGGCTTCTGGGCAGTAGTTCTGGCCCCTCTAATCACTGTGCCAGCAGGTAATGTGGATGTACAGATCCCTGAAGTATAACAGCACAATATACTGACAGCACTGTCACGACGGATACAGCAGCAGAGTACCCCACATTCCACCTCACTGCAGCCCAGGCGAGATTAGCCCCAAACTCCCCGGCAATCACAGGCAGCCCAGCATCCCCAGACACCACACCTCACCTCACTGCAGGCCAGGCGAGATCAGCACCAAACTCCCCAGCAATCACAGGCAGCCCAGCACCCCAGACACCTCACCTCACTGCAAGCCAGGCGAGATCAGCACCAAACTCCCGGCAATCACAGGCAGCCCAGCACCCCCAGACACCTCACCTCACTGCAGGCCAGGCGAGATCAGCACCAAACTCCCCGGCAATCACAGGCAGCCCAACCCCCCAGACACCTCACCACACTGCAATCCAGGTGAGATCAGCAACAAACTCCCCGGCAATCACAGGCTGCCCAGCACCCCCAGACACCTCACCTCACTGCAGGCCAGGCGAGATCAGCACCGAACTCTCCGGCAATCACAGGCAGTCCAGTACCCCCAGACACCTCACTGC
Organism: Hyperolius riggenbachi; assembly: GCF_040937935.1. Lineage (NCBI taxonomy): Eukaryota > Metazoa > Chordata > Amphibia > Anura > Hyperoliidae > Hyperolius > Hyperolius riggenbachi. Next base: position 170,007,536 of record NC_090657.1, read on the forward strand.
AAGCCAGGCGAGATCAGCACCAAACTCCCCGGCAATCACAGGCAGCCCAACACCCCACATTCCACACACCTCACCTCACTGCAGGCCAGGGAGATCAGCACCAAACTCCCCGACAATCACAGGCAGCCCAGCACCCCCAGACACCTCACCTCACTGCAGGCCAGGCGAGATCAGCACCAAACTCCCCGGCAATCACAGGCAGCCCAACCCCCCAGACACCTCACCTCACTGCAATCCAGGTGAGATCAGCACCAAACTCCGCGGCAATCACAGGCTGCCCAGCACCCCCAGACACCTCACCTCACTGCAGGCCAGGCGAGATCAGCACCAAACTCCCCGGCAATCACAGGCAGCCCAACCCCCCAGACACCTCACCTCACTGCAATCCAGGTGAGATCAGCACCAAACTCCCCGGCAATCACAGGCAGTCCCGCACCCCCAGACACCTCACCTCACTGCAGGCCAGGCGAGATCAGCACCAAACTCCCCGGCAATCACAGGCTGCCCAGCACCCCCAGACACCTCACCTCACTGCAGGCCAGGCGAGATCAGCACCAAATTCCCCAGCAATCACAGGCAGCCCAGCCCCCCAGACACCTCACCTCACTGTGGGCCAGGCGAGATCAGCACCAAACTCCCCGGTAATCACAGGCAGCCCCGCACCCCCAGACACCTCACTGCAAGCCAGGCGAGATCAGCACCAAACTCCCCGGCAATCACAGGCAGCCCAGCCCCCCAGACACCTCACCTCACTGCGGGCCAGGCGAGATCAGCACCAAACTCCCCGGCAATCACAGGCAGCCCAGCACCCCCAGACAGCTCACCTCACTGCAAGCCAGGCGAGATCAGCACCAAATTCCCCGGCAATCACAGGCAGCCCAGCACCCCAAGACACCTCACCTCACTGCAAGCCAGGGAGATCAGCACCAAACTCCCTGGCAATCAGGCAGCCCCGCACCCCCAGACACCTCACTGCAAGCCAGGCGAAATCAGCACCAAACTCCCGGCAATCACAGGCAGCCCAGCACCCCCAGACACCTCACCTCACTGCAAGGCAGGGAGATCAGCACCAAACTCCCCGGCAATCACAGGCAGCCCAGCCCCCCAGACACCTCACCTCACTGCAGGGCAGGGAGATCAGCACCAAACTCCCCGGCAATCACAGGCAGCCCAGCACCCCCAGACACCTCACTGCAAGCCAGGCGAGATCAGCACCAAACTCCCTGGCAATCACAGGCAGCCCAGCCCCTCAGACACCTCACCTCACTGCAGGCCAGGCGAGATCAGCACCAAACTCCCCGGTAATCACAGGCAGCCCCGCACCCCCAGACACCTCACTGCAAGCCAGGCGAGATCAGCACCAAACTCCCCGGCAATCACAGGCAGCCCAGCACCCCCAGACACCTCACCTCACTGCAGGCCAGGCGAGATCAGCACCAAACTCCCGGCAATCACAGGCAGCCCCGCATCCCCAGACACCTCACCTCACTGCAGGCCAGGCGAGATCAGCTCCAAAATCCCGGCAATCACAGGCAGCCCAGCACTCCCAGACACCTCACCTCACTGCAGGCCAGGCGAGATCAGCACCAAACTCCCCGGCAATCACAGGCAGCCCCGCACCCCCAGACACCTCACTGCAAGCCAGGCGAGATCAGCACCAAACTCCCCGGCAATCACAGGCAGCCCAGCCCCCCAGACACCTCACCTCACTGCGGGCCAGGCGAGATCAGCACCAAACTCCCCGGCAATCACAGGCAGCCCAGCACCCCCAGACACCTCACCTCACTGCAAGCCAGGCGAGATCAGCAACAAACTCCCCGGCAATCACAGGCAGCCCAGCACCTCCAGACACCTCACCTCACTGCAAGCCAGGGAGATCAGCACCAAACTCCCTGGCAATCACAGGCAGCCCCGCACCCCCAGACACCTCACTGCAAGCCAGGCGAGATCAGCACCAAACTCCCCGGCAATCACAGGCAGCCCAGCACTCCCAGACACCTCACCTCACTGCAAGCCAGGGAGATCAGCACCAAACTCCCCGGCAATCACAAGCAGCCCAGCACCCCCAGACACCTCACCTCACTGCAGGCCAGGCAAGATCAGCACCAAACTCCCGGCAATCACAGGCAGCCCAGCACCCTCAGACATCTCACCTCACTGCAGGCCAGGCGAGATCAGCACCAAACTCCCCAGCAATCACAGGCAGCCCCGCACCCCCAGACACCTCACTGCAAGCCAGGCGAGATCAGCACCAAACTCCCCGGCAATCACAGGCAGCCCAGCCCCCCAGACACCTCACCTCACTGCGGGCCAGGCGAGATCAGCACCAAACTCCCCGGCAATCACAGGCAGCCCAGCACCCCCAGACACCTCACCTCACTGCAAGCCAGGGAGATCAGCACCAAACTCCCTGGCAATCACAGGCAGCCCCGCACACCCAGGCACCTCACTGCAAGCCAGGCGAGATCAGCACCAAACTCCCTGGCAATCACAGGCAGCCCAAAAACCCCAGACACCTCACTGCAGGCCAGGTGAGATCAGCACCAAACTCCCCGGCAATCACAGGCAGCCCAACACCCCACATTCCACACACCTTACCTCACTGCAGGCCAGGGAGATCAGCACCAAACTCCCCGGCAATCACAGGCTTGTGCCGCTATGTCATCCTCCTCAGCGAATCCTCCTCTCCGCAAAGATACGGCTCCAGTATTATTATTATAATATATATATATATATATATATTGCTTTCATGCAGTTATGCTTTCATCAGTTGTCACGGAAACACTGTTTTTTTCCCTTTTGCACTTGAATGTCTACATTTCGGTAACCATGGCTACAAGACAACCAAAGAATGTAAAAGGGACAGTTATCGGGATCCTGTAAGTTTACAGACGTCTGGTGCACGTGCAAGCGTTTCATTGCAATCCAAGTAAGTACATCCTTCCTCCCCCCAAACATTCCAATAGGTGCAGGTCCTAAATGATACTATGAATTATGGGAAATTACAGCTTTTTCCAACTGCCAAGCAAGCAGCATCTCTCTCTGTGCATAGAACTCTAAGTAACCAAACATTCCACAGAACTGCACCTGACAGGACTGAAGATGTCACCACCTGTAATACATTTCAGAATTTAAATCAGAGAGAAGAAAGATTTTACAATGTACAAACGCTGACTAAATAATCTATAAATGACTATTGTAAGAAATAATAAGAAAATGTATTTGAAATGTTATTTCCACTACAGTACCTCTTTAACCTCCTTGGCGGTAACCCCCGAACGTAGTTCGGGGTAAGCCGCGCAGGAGGTTTTCTCCAGCCCTGATGGGCCGATTTGTTTAATTTTTATTTTGCTGAACGCAGCTAGCACTTTGCTAGCTGCGTCAGCACACCGATCGCCGCCACCACCCCCGCGCTTGATCGCCGCTATCCGTCGCGACACGCCCCCCCCCCCCCAGACCCCGTGCGCTGCCTGGCCAATCAGCGCTGAGGGGTGAATCGGGACTCCCAATAATGTCCCGACGTCGGTGACGTCATCCCGCCCTGTCGCCATGGCGACGGGGGAAGCCCTCCAGGAAATCCTGTTCTTTTAACGGGATTTACTGATCGGAGATCGCCGAAGGCGATCAAAGCGGGCGGGGGGATGCCGCTGAGCAGCGGCTATCATGTAGCAAACCCTGGGCTCGCTACATGATATGTGAAAAAAAAAAAAAACTGCTGCGCTGCCTCCTGGCGGAATTTTTTATACCGCCAGGGGGGTTAACCTTCCTGGCGGTAAGCCCAAGCTGAGCTCGGGCTATGCCGCGCAGGAGGATTTCTCAGGCCCTGCTGGGCCGATTTGCATCATTTTTTTTTTTTTGCAACACGCAGCTAGCACTTTGCTAGCTGCGTGTGCATTCCGATCGCCGCCGCTCCGCGCAAGATCGCCGCACCGTATCGGCCCCCCCGACCCGTGCGCTGCCTGGCCAATTAGTGCCAGGCAGCGCTGAGGGGTGGATCGGGACTCCATTAGACGTCACGACGTCCATGACGTCGGTGACGTCATTCCGCCCCGTCGCCATGCCTAGGGCTCGCTACATGATTTGAAAACTTTTTTTTTTTAAATAGTGCTGCGCTGCCCCCTGGCGGTTTCTAATAGACCGCCTGGAGGGTTAAAGGAAACCTGAGATGAGAGTGATATGGAGGCTGCCATATGTATTTCCTTTTAAACAGTTCCAGTTGCTTGGCTGTCCTGCTGATCCTCTGTCTCTAATACTTCTAGCCATAGCCCCTGAACAAGCATGCAGATCAGGTGACTGAAGTGTGACTGGATTAGCTGCATTTAGCTGCATGCTTGTTTCAGGTGTGTGATTCAGCTATCACTGCAGCCAAAGAGATCATCAGGACAGCCAGGCAACTGGTATTGTTTAAATAAATAGGGCAGCACTCACCTCAGGTTCCCTTTTACTACAACATCCCTGCCATACCTCCAATCGTACCCTTGACACACCCCTAGTCATGGCTTTGACACCCCTCTGTTTACACCCTGCCACACCCCTAGCCATGCTCCTGCCACACCTCAGTTTACATCCTGCCACACCTCTGTTTACACCCTGCCACACCCCTAGCCATGCTCCTGTCACCCCTCTGTTTACACCCTGCCACACCCCTAGTCATGCTCCTGCCACACCTCAGTTTACACGCTGCCACACCTCTGTTTACACCCTGCCACACCCCTAGCCATGCTCCTGCCACACCTCAGGTTACACCCTGCCACACCGCTAGCCATGCTCCTGTCACCCCTCTGTTTACACCCTGCCACACCCCTAGCCATGCTCCTGCCACATCTCAGTTTACACCCTGCCACACCTCTGTTTACACCCTGCCACACCCCTAGCCATGCTCCTGCCACACCTAAGGTTACACCCTGCCACACCGCTAGCCATGCTCCTGTCACCCCTCTGTTTACACCCTGCCACACCCCTAGCCATGCTCCTGCCACATCTCAGTTTACACCCTGCCACACCTCTGCTTACACCCTGCCACACCCCTAGCCATGCTCCTGCCACACCTCAGGTTACACCCTGCCAGTGTTGCCAACTCATCCCTTTAATTACTGACACATCTAAGTTATACAGGTTCTGGGGCTATTTGCACATAATCAGTGCCTTAACTGCATCTACCTAGCCACCAAACCTGTATAAATCATGTGTGTCAGTAATTAAAGGGATGAGTTGGCAACACTGCACCCTGCCACACCGCTAGCCATGCTCCTGCCACACCTCAGTTTACACCCTGCCACACCTCTGTTTACACCCTGCCACACCCCTAGCCATGCTCCTGCCACACCTCAGGTTACACCCTGCCACACCGCTAGCCATGCTCCTGCCACACCTCAGTTTACACCCTGCCACACCCCTAGCCATGCTCTTGCCACCCCTCTGTTTACACCCTGCCTCACCCCTAGTCATGCTCCTGCCACACCGGTTTACACCCTGCCACACCTCTGTTTACACCCTGCCACACCTGTTTACACCCTGCCGCACCCCTATCCACGTCCCTGCCACACCTCTGTTTACACCTGCCACACCTTTAGTGACAAAAGCCACAGATAATTTATAAGCAAAAGACATAGGGCTCGATTCACAAAAGCGTGTTAACTTAGTTAGCACTCCTAAAAGCTTTGGGCGTGTTAACGCAAACAACTTTTACCTAATATACGCAAAGTTTAGCGCCACGTGGTGCGCGTGGAACGTCGCGACCAAAACGGCGCATCAGGTGCGCCTATAACGTCTCACCGGGTGTGCCTGAAACATTGCATGGTTCAAGGATTCGGGCGCACCCGGTTGCGACGTTATAGGCGCACCTGATGCGCCGTTTAGGTCGCACCGCGATGCGACTTTGCTCGCAAAGTTTAGCGCGACTTAAAGCTGTTTAGGCGTGTTAACACTTCGCACGCTTTTGTGAATCGAGCCCATAGTTTTATCCCTTCTATCACCATTACTTTTCCTTCATATTATCATTTGAAAATGAGAAATATATATGTTATCAGTTTAAAAGGTGAAGTAAAGTTTAGAGTCAAAGGGCATGATTCACGAAGCTTTGTCACCTGTTTTCACCTTATCTATGTTACATTTTTAAGCTCCCAAAAAACAAAAAATACAAAATAATTAAGGGAAGAAAAGTAATACTGTAATTGAAATGAAATTAACAACTTTGAGTGATTAATTTTGCTTGTAAATGTACTGAAAGATAATTTTTTTTATCAATCTGGTGATAAATAAGTCATGATAAGTTTTGTGAATAGAGCCCATTTCATCATGTTTTTAGTAGGAAAGTTCATATATTTGCATGGATCTGCACATCAATCCTGAAAAAGGGACAAAGGGACTCAGTTCTAAAAGAGGGACTGTCTCTCCGAAGAAGGAACAGTTGGGAGCCATGCTTTGGCCTTTGCAGAATCCTGGCCAAAGGTACGTATAGAAAAAACATTCACTGACCACTAGTGTTGGGGTTTGAATTCAGGCTATTGAATTTAGGAACAGCACACTTAGCACCCAAGCAAGCAGGAGGGAGGAAGTATCGGAGTCACGTGAGCGAGCTTCCTGTGACACTTTCCACTTTCTCTGGTGCTGAAGTGGGGCGATTGTGATTTGTGAAAATTCAGGTTTCCAAATTCAATATCCCAAACTCAAACACTGACACTGCTGACCACCACAGCAGCCAGGAGATTTCTCATATGCTTATTTCAGAAGGTTACAGACTTCTGATGCATCAACCCAATGGCAATTTGCTTTTAGATACACAATGAAATGTACAGAGGACTGTGTAATGTGCCGTTATTAAAAATTATTTATCGTAGAGCCACTGAGCCAGTACTGATATGGGATGTGTTTTGTATCAGTGAGCTCTGCTAAATATGAGGTGCCTAGACACAATGTCCCACGCTCTGCCGACTAGACTCCCCACCGTGTTCCGCAATGTCCAACACTCTGCCGAGGAGACATCCCACCACGTTCCACAATGCCCCACGCTCTGCCGAGGAGACACCCCACCGCGTTCCACAATGTCCCACACTCTGCCGAGGAGAAACCCCACCGCATTCCCCATTGTCCCACGCTCTGCCGAGGAGACACCCCACCGCGTTCTACAATGTCCCACACTCTGCAGAGGAGAAACCCCACCGCATTCCACAATGCCCACGCTCTGCAGAGGACACACCCCACCGCGTTCCACAATGTCCCACGCTCTGCAGAAGAGACACCCCACAGCGTTCAACAATGTCCCACGCTCTGCCGAGGAGACACACCACCGCGTTCCACAATGTCCCACGCTCTGCCGAGGAGACACCCCACAGCGTTCCACAATGCCCCACGCTCTGCAGAGGAGACACCTCACTGCGTCTCACAATGTTCCACACTCTGCCGAGGAGACACCCCACCGTGTTCCACAATGTCCCACGCTCTGCCGAGGAGTCACCCCACCGCGTTCCACAATGTCCCACACTCTGCCGAGGAGAAACCCCACCGCATTCCCCATTGTCCCACGCTCTGCCGAGGAGACACCCCACCGCGTTCTACAATGTCCCACACTCTGCAGAGGAGAAACCCCACCGCATTCCACAATGCCCACGCTCTGCAGAGGACACACCCCACCGCGTTCCACAATGTCCCACGCTCTGCAGAAGAGACACCCCACAGCGTTCAACAATGTCCCACGCTCTGCCGAGGAGACACACCACCGCGTTCCACAATGTCCCACGCTCTGCCGAGGAGACACCCCACAGCGTTCCACAATGCCCCACGCTCTGCAGAGGAGACACCTCACTGCGTCTCACAATGTTCCACACTCTGCCGAGGAGACACCCCACCGTGTTCCACAATGTCCCACACTCTGCCAAGGAGACACTCCACCGCGTTCCACAATGCCCCATGTTCTGCCGAGGAGACACCCCACCGTGTTCCACAATGTCCCACGCTCTGCCGAGGAGTCACCCCACCGCGTTCCACAATGTCCCATGCTCTGCCGAGGAGACACCTCACCGTGTTCCCCGATGTCCCACGTTCTGCAGAGGAGTCACCCCACCACAGTCAACAATGTCCCACGCTCTGCCGAGGAGACACCACACCACGTTCCACAACGTCACACGCTCTGCAGAAGAGACACCCCACCGTGTTCCACAATGTCCCACACTCTGCCGAGGAGACACCCCACAGCGTTCCACAATGTTCCACACTCTGCTGAAGAGACACCCCACCGTGTTCCACAATGCCCCACGCTCTGCCGAGGAGACACCTCACCGCGTTCCACAATGTCCTATGCTCTGCCGAGGAGACACCACACCTTGTTCCACAATGTCCCACGCTCTGCCGAGGAGACACCCCACAGTGTTCCACAACGTCCCACACTCAGCCGAGGAGACACCTCACAGCATTACACAATGTCCCACGCTCTGCCGAGGAGACACCCCACCGTGTTCCACAATGTCCCACACTCTGCCGAGGAGACACCCCACCGTGTTCCACAATGCCCCACACTCTGCCGAGGAGACACATCACCGCGTTCTACAATGTCCCACACTCTGCCAAGGAGACACCCCACCGTGTTCCCCATTGTCCCACGTTCTGCAGAGGAGACACCCCACCACAGTCAACAATGTCCCACGCTCTGCCGAGGAGACATCCCACCACGTTCCACAATGTCCCACACTCTGCCGAGGAGACACCCCACCGTGTTCCACAACGTCCCACACTCAGCCGAGGAGACACCTCACAGCATTCCACAATGTCCCACGCTCTGCCGAGGAGACACCCCACCGTGTTCCACAATGTCCCACACTCTGCCGAGGAGACACCCCACCGCATTCCACAATGCCCCACGCTCTGCCGAGGAGACACCCCACCGCGTTCCACAATGTCCCACACTCTGCCGAGGAGACACCCCACCGTGTTCCCCATTGTCCCACGCTCTGCCGAGGAGACACCCCACAGCGTTCCACAATGTCCCACACTCTGCCGAGGAGAAATCCCACCGCGTTCCACAATGCCCCACGCTCTGCAGAGGAGACACCCCACCGCGTTCCACAATGTCCCACGCTCTGCAGAAGAGACACCCCACAGCGTTCAACAATGTCCCACGCTCTGCCGAGGAGACACACCACCGCGTTCCACAATGTCCCACGCTCTGCCAAGGAGACCCCCCACAGCGTTCCACAATGCCCCACGCTCTGCAGAGGAGACACCTCACTGCGTCCCACAATGTTCCACACTCTGTCGAGCCGACACCCCACCGCGTTCCACAATGTCCTATGCTCTGCTGAGGAGACACCCCACCGCGTTCCACAATGTCCTATGCTCTGCTGAGGAGACACCCCACCGCGTTCCACAGTGTCCCACGCTCTGCCGAGGAGACACCCCACCGCGTTCCACAGTGTCCCACACACTGCCGAGGAGAAACCTCATAGCATTCCACAATGTCCTATGCTCTGCCGAGGAGACACCCCACCGTGTTCCCCAATGTCCCACGTTCTGCAGAGGAGACACCCCACCACAGTCAACAACGTCCCACGCTCTGCCGAGGAGACACCCCACCACGTTCTACAGCGTCCCATGCTCTGCAGAGGAGACACCCCACCGCGTTCCACAATGTCCCACACTCTGCCGAGGAGACACCCCACCGCGTTCCACAATGCCCCACGCTCTGCCGAGGAGACACCCCACCACGATCCACAACATTCCATACTCTGTCGAGGAGACAACCCACCGTGTTCCACAATGTCCCACGCTCTGCCGAGGAGACAACCCACCATGTTCCACAACGTCCCACACTCAGCCAAGGAGACACCCCACCGTGTTCCACAATGTCCCACCCTGCCGAGGAGACACCGAGGAGACACCCGCGTTCCATAACTTTCACACATACTGCAACAGAATTTGTGCGCGATTCAAACTGATGTAATTCAATGGCATTGCATTTGACTCATGTCGATGTGCGATTTTTGGGGATGCATGTTTTCTGCAGGAAAATATTCGGCTGGCTTGTTTGATTTCTTTTCACAACAGACATGCAATATGCATATTAATTCAAGGAAATGAGAATTGGGAATTTTCATATTAGCAATGCGAAAACACGTGCAGATTTTACATTCATTTAGATGCATTTTTATGTAAATGAACTTCATTTGCATTCTGAAAATTTGCATAAAGTACAGTAATTTTCTTAAAATCGCACAGGAAAATTACCAGCCTTTCGCGCATCAGGCCCTCTAAATCAAATCATGTTTCGACTATCGCTTTAGATTCTTTTTAATATTGACAGTTTAAAGGAAACTTGAACCGAAAATTTAAAGTCAAAATAAACATACACCCGTCATACTTACCTCCCGTGTAGTCTCCTCATCAATCTCTTTCTCCTCTCCTGCGTCCTGTTTGTCCACTGTGATCGATGGAATTCTCTGTCCTCCATTTTAAAAATGGCCATTACCCTATAACAGCTTCCTGGTCAGCACACTGTTATCAGTAATATCAACCATTTGGGCCATAAGAAACCATGGACATTCCCTTGTACATCAATTGTCCTTTCAGTTATAACTGTCAGCAAATGATATATTTAAATTCTGACAAAATCTTGTCAGAACTGGATATATTCATTGTTAGAAGAAATTGCTGAGCTTTTGTAAGGAACTGAGGGTGAGGTAAGTATGTAATATTCATTTGCAGGTACATCATGTGTTTTTTTTTTTAATTAATTTACTCGGTTAAGGTACCCTTTTAGAAGTCTGGACTAAACTCTCTATTTGGGTGGCTAGCACTAGAGGGTGGGAGAGGATAAAAGGAGGATGGTATTGTGGGTAAAGGTGTATACACACACACTATCATTCGCAGCGCGTGGGACAATCTGGGGCAGAGTGCAGCGCTAGAAACGCCAAAGCTTCAGACAAAAACAGAATCGCTCAGTATAGAATGGAATTGAACGCACGAAAACGAAGGGTGAGCCACCAGCGAACAAGGTAAACATAGGCACAACTCCATGCAGACCTCCTCTGTGAATCTGAATACCTAACATACAGGAGGGGGAGATTTCTCTTAATAATAAGCCAAGAATATAAAGCCAATTATGAGAGGGCTAAAGAGTGTGCAACTGATTCTAGGCCCATAAGGAAAGACAAGACAAATAACATTTATATTGCGCTTTTCTCCTTGCGGACTCAAAGCGCCAGAGCAGAGCAGCAGCCACTAGGGCGCGCTCTATTGGCAGTAGCAGTGTAAGGGAGACTTGCCAAAGGTCTCCTACTGAATTAGTGCTGGCTTACTGAACAGGCAGAGCCGAGATTCGAACCCTGGTCTCCTGTGTCAGAGGCAGAGCCCTTAACCATTACACCATCAGCCAGGGCCTCCATCACAATGGCTCCTCCCACTTATTTACCAACGGTGTGTTCCCAGTGCTTTCTGCATGGAGTAAAGCTGAATACACACGGGACATACAAGTCTTTGGAAAACAAAAGATCAACTACCAATCGGCAGATAATCTTTGTATAAAACTTACAAAACACCCCCAAAGATAGCGACCACCAATATTTGTCTCTCAATCTTTCAAATCCACCCCGGCGGATCTGGTCTGCAGATGATTGTTCAGTAAACAAGGTGTGTACGAGATCGCCTGATACTTCTTAGGTCCTGTATGCACAGCGCAAGCATGAAAAAGAAAGAAAGTAAATAGACCACAAAAGCATTTCTCAGGTCTCTTGCGTGTGTACAGCACCATAAGAACAATCTGTTGCTCAAACTTTTCTGGCAATCCTGCGCAGGGGATTGATTCCTAATTTTAGAAAGAATTGTATCTGACGTGTGTATCCATTGCTAAGCAACATTTACCTTCCTTTAGCATTAATTCCACATTGAGCCTCTGGTACACTTAGCAAGAAGAATACATAAGTCATTTTACAGATGGTTATTCAAAATTAGCAACCCAAGTTTAGTTTCAAAAAGATTTTATTGATGAAAAGCAAGAAACACACCGTAATAGCACCCCAAGTTTGAAGAATATTTGTGCTGTACACTTAAATATTAGCACTATTAGGTTGGCACTAGCAGCTTCCAAATAACTATGCTCTGGAGCACCCCACGATCCCTCCCAGCATCCTATTAGCTCTGTATAGTGGGCTGTAGGGTGTAAAGGGGGTTCACCGTGCCAGTCCCCCCACCCCCCTATTATCCATCTTATCTACCAGCTGATTATCTATAGCAGCCAGGGGTTGGGAACCTATGGCTCAAGAGCCAGATGTAGCTCTTTTGATGGCTACGTCTGGCTCACAGTTAGGGGTTGATTCACTAAGCTACACTGCTCAAGCAGCGCAGCTTAGTGTGGCAGTGCAAGTAACATCTTCAAAGTAGGCACACTACTGCTGTAGCATGCACCACTAACTTACTCGCACTAACCCAAAACGAACAACGGCTGCTCCCGTTGTCCCACTCTGGACCCTGTCAGGTCCAGTGAATTTGTAGGATGAGATCCCTGCACACTGATTGGCCCAATAGGCTGTCTGTCTCTTGACATGCAGCCTATTGGGCCAAAGTGCGGGAATCTCGTCCTACAAAGTGAATCAACCCCCAAGTCAGCTAGCTAATTGTACAAGCTGTTATTCGGGACTTCTCTCTGGCTCTCAGGAAAATTGCTGATGTTGCTGAAACCCAAGAGAAGCTGAAGACGTGTCTGATACTGCCACTGCCTGCCAGATTAACTGTATACACATCACCATGGCAATGAACTTGAGCCCTACTGTCCCACTGTGAAACATATTGTATGGCTCTCACGTAATTACATTTTAAAATATGTGGCGTTTATGGCTCTCTCAGCCAAAAAGGTTCCTGACCCCTGATTTATAGGCTCATGCCACTGTTCCCGTTTTTCTGTGTTTAAGCCACAGGATTTCCTGATGTTAAATAAATCACTCTAAAAGTAACTGATAAGGAGCATGGAAACTGCCCACTTCCTGCACTACTGCCCATCAGGGCTAGAGGCTAAAGTTTTTTCAGAGAGCATAAGTCTTTGCACCCCCCCCCCCTTTCCTGATTGAAACACAGGATGATGCAATGCAAGCAGCAGCTGCTGCAACCAGACCCACAGAGTCTATAACTCCTCCCTCCTTATTGTCTTCGCTTCCTGGTCATGTAATCAGAAGTTTAAGACAGGAATTGTAGCTGTTGAAGGCTACACTAATAAGTGGCATTTGAACATTGTGATTACTTGGCTATTTGATATTTGCCTTTAGATCATATCTGTGGCGGCAGCAAGTCAGGAAGGTGTGAGGTTCTTTGCTCTGGTTTTGGGAAGTGGTTTTGCTGAAGAAACGGAAAAGAGAGTTTTCTGCAGAAGCCACAGAATGCATTTGCAGTAAGAAAAAAATGATCTAATCACTGTTGTAGGGTTTTGTGTGACGGCCCCTTATTGCATGTGTGTGTCATAATCTAATCACTGTTGTAGGGTTTTGTGTGACGGCCCCTCATTGCATGTTTGTGTCATGATCTAATCACTGTTGTAGGGTGTTGTGTGACGGTCCCTTATTGCATGTGTGTGTCAGCTGTGTGCAGCATCCGCGTGTTAATTACGATGCCTAATTCTATGAAGGCTCTTGTGACAGGAGTCTCCATGGCAACGCATCATGTTTGTCCTGTTGATAGCACAGAAGGCTACTTCCATGGCAACCATGTTAGCTTTAGCTGGGTCATTAAATTAGCAGAACAGAAAAAGTGTTTTCTCCTGCGTGAAACTGTTAAAGGAACAGGATGTATTGTGAGCTGCATCCCCCTGTGCAGCCCATGCACATCCCCGTGCATCCTCTGTACATCACCTGTGTATCCCCCTGTGCAGCCCCTGCACATCCCTCTATGTATCACCTGTGCATATCTCTGCACATTCCCTGTCCATTCTCTGTGCATCCCTCTGTACATCCTATGCACATCACCTGTGCAAACCTCTGTACATCCCTTGTGCAAACCTCTGTACATCCCTTGTGCATTGTCTGTGCATCCGTCTGTACATCCTCTGCACATCACCTGTGCATACCTCTGCACATCCTGTTCACATCACCTGTGCATACCTCTGCACATCCCCTGTGCATTATCTGTGCATCACCTGTACATCCCTCTGCACATCCCGTGCATTCTCTGTGCATCCTCTGCACATCACCTGTGCATTCTCTGCGCATCACCTGTGCATACCTCTGCACATCCCCTGTGCATCCTCTGCACATCCCCTGTGCATTCTCTGTGCATCCTCGGCTTAATATTGCTCCCTGCCCTCTCTTGCAGGCTTAGTATTGCTACCTGCCTTCTCCTGCAGGCTTAGTATTGCTACCTGTCTTCTCTTGCAAGCTGAGTATCGCTACTTGCCATTTTCCTTTTCTCCCATTTAGTTGACTCTTTTTTGCATGGTTAGAGTAGGACTCACCAGATTGGGGACACTTTGGCGCAGTTGGTGAGCTTAAGCGCGCTAAAGTGTAACCAAGATCCCCTGTCACTGTTTTCCTGTTGTGTGCTGCTGCTCCTCTGTATTTATATATTTCTTATGGAGAGTGGGGATCTCCATTTGCTACGTGCATGCTTTGCAAAAAAATTGCACTAAAGTTGGTGTGTGCTGCTCTCCCCTTGGTGTGTGTAAAAAAAAAAATATATATATATATATATATATATATATATATATATATACATAAATAGTTGCCTTAGGGAGTGAACTTTTTATGTCAAGGGAGTATATAATTGTTATTTTTTAATTTGTGGGCTTATAAGTAGTGATGGACCCAAAACTGAAAAAAGCACCTTTATTTCCAAATAAAATATTGGCACCATAGATTGTACTAGGGCAAAATTTAAAATATTGCAATAGCCGGGACAAATGGGCAAATAAAATGTGTGGGTTTTATCCCCAGTAGAACATTTTATTTTAACACTATAATGGGCGAAGACTGAGAAATAATTAAGTCTTTCTATTTTTTTGTTATTATTCCAATTAAAATGTGTTTAGAATAAAATCATTCTTAGCATAATGTACCTCCAAAAGAAAGCCTAATTGGTGATCATGTAGTTGTGATCAAGTTATTGGCGAAAGAAAGGGAGCGTGGCGTGCTGACAGGTGAAAATTGCTCTAGTCCTAAAAGGGTAAAAACCCTCAGTGGTCAAGTAGTTAATATTGCTACCTGCCTTTTCCTGCAAGCTTAGGCCTGGGGCACACCAAAAACCGCTAGCAGATCCGCAAAATGCTAGCAGATTTTGAACGCTTTTTGTTATTTTTCTGTAGCGTTTCAGCAAGCATTTTGCGGTTTTGTGAAGCATTTTTGGTGTAGTAGATTTCAGATATTGTTACAGTAAAGCTGTTACTGAACGGCTTCTGTAACAAAAACGCCTGCAAAACCGCTCTGAACTGCCGTTTTTCAGAGCGGTTTGCGTTTTTCCTATACTTAACATTGAGGCAGAAACGCATCCACAATCCAAAAAATGCCTCACCTCGGGAGTATGCGTTTCTGCAAAACGCCTCCCGCTCTGGTGTGAACGGCTGCAGAAACGCTGAAAATGCCGCTCGGTGTGCACCAGCCCTTAGTGTTGCTACCTGCCCTTTCCTGCAAGCTTAGTATTGCTACCTGCCCTCTGACAGAGACAGTTAGGTAAGGACAAGCAGACTGTTGCAGGGAAGCATACTTTCTATGTACTGTATGCATTACACAGCATGCTTAATGTGTGATGCAACTCCTCCCATGCATTCCTGTTTTTGCAAACACACCATTTTTTCCTTTGAGTCTCCACACATGTATAACCCACCTGAAGGGTCCGCCTAGACAGTGCCTGTATGAAGGCTCTGTGGAAAGTCTCTTCCATCTTCACTTTTATCCGGCCACTTACGGGAGGCTCCCTGTGAAGATATTCTGGAGATCTCATTCCTATTTAAAAAAATAAATAAAGTATTGTACTATGTAAATGACAGGCAAGTGAATACTCTGTTGTCTAGATGTATAAAGTAAGATTCATATAATATCAGTATGTGATCTAAATCCAGACAAGACGATAAACCTCACAAAAACGTAATAGCTTATTTCACAAGGAGGTTCAGCATATTAACCAATCAGGCTTCAGCTTTCAGCTCAGTGAGAGTTTAAAGAGAAACTCCGACCAAGAATTGAACTTTATCCCAATCAGTAGCTGATACCCCCTTTTACATGAGAAATCTATTCCTTCTCACAAACAGACCATCAGGGGGCGCTGTATGACTGATATTGTGGTGAAACCCCGTCCACAAGAAACTCTGAGGACCCTGGTACTCCTAGCAGTTTCCTGTCTGTGAACCTTGTTGCATTGTGGGAAATGGTTGTTTACAGCTGTTTCCAACGGCCAAAAAAGCATGCAGCAGCTACATCACCTGCCAACAGTAAAAATGTCACCATGTAATAAATGTCAGAATGTAAATCAGGGATTTAAAAGATTTTACAATGGGCAAATACTGACTAAATCATTTATACATAATTATTGTAAAAATGAAGCACTTTTTTTATTACATTATTTTCAATGGAGTTCCTCTTTAAAGAGAACCCGAGGTGGGTTTGAAGAATGTTATCTGCATACAGAGGCTGGATCTGCCTATACAGCCCAGCAACTGTTGCTATCCCAAACCCCCCTAAGGTCCCCCTGCACTCTGCAATCCCTCATAAATCACAGCCTCGCTGTCGACACACAGCATGTCGCAGCGGGCTGTGTTTTTCTCTATAGTGTCAGTCTGCTGCTCTCTCCACCCCCTGCAGAACTCCGGTCCCCGCCTGCGTCCCTTCCCTCCCCGGTGATTGGAGGGAAGGGATGGGGGCAGGGACCGGAGCTATGCAGAGTGCAGGGGGACATTAGGGGGGTTTGAAATAGCAACAGAGGCTGGGCTGTATAGGCAGATCCAGCCTCTGTATGCAGAAAACATTCTTCAAACACACCTCGGGTTCTCTTTAAAGGATTACGATTGCGAAAAAAAGTAGGCAGTTAAAATCTGACAGAACCAACAGGTTTTGGGCCAGTGCATCTCCTCATGGGGGATTCTCAGGGTTTTTTTTGTTTTCAACAGCATTTCCTGAACAGCAGTTTAACTGCCAAAATAGTAAAATATCAGCCAGCCTCCCTAATCACCTGTAAACTATTTTGTCAGTTAGACTTTGCAACTGCTGTTCAGGAAATGCTATTGAAAACAAAAAAAACCCCTGAGAATACCCCATGAAGAGATGGTCTGGCCCAAAACCTGTCGGTTCTGTCAGATTTCAACTGCCTACTTTTTTCATGATAGTGGTCCTTTAATTCTAACTGGCATGTGTTCTTCACTTTGCATTGTATTTTTTAACCCCTTTACTTACCAGCAGTCTCTGCCCCCTTAAAGAGACACTGATGCGAGAATAATTCTCGCTTCAGAGCTCATAGTTAGAAGGGGCACTGCTAAAACGCCGCTATCCCGCGGCTAAACTGGGGTCCCTTCACCCCCAACCCGACGCAAAATCACAAAATCTACAACCAAATTGGTCGTAGATTTTGCTGCTCCTAGAGGCAGGGCTAACGGCTGCAGCCCTGCCTCTAGTCACGTCTATCAGCGGCGCATCGCCGCCTCTCCCCCGCCCGTCTCAGTGAAGGAAGACTGAGAGGGGCGGGGGAGAGACGGGGATACGCGCTGACAGACGAGCGTGGGGCAGGGCTGCGGCGGTTGGCCCTGCCTCAATCCGGAAGAGATCCCCAGCTGCATGGAGGGGATTTCGGGGGGTAAGGGACCCCCATTTAGCCGCGGGATAGCGGCGTTTTAGCAGGGGCACACATGCCCCTGCTAACTATGAGCTCTGAAGCGAGATTTATTCTCGCTTCAGAGTCTCTTTAAGGACCAGAGACCGCTGGTACAGAAACGGTGTAATCTCGATGGGATGCCGACGAATCGCCGCACATACCCGCAGCAATTGCCGTCACCGCCGCACGTCGGGAACCTGGACCGCCTAGAGTTCCTGTGAGATGGGCAGGAACCGCTTTCATTGGCTCCTGACCCTGCCTATCAATGTAAGCCAATGGGAGCGGCTTACATTGATAGACAGGGCCAGGAGCCAATGAAATTGGCTCCTGACCCGCTCACAGGGCTCTGCCGTCATAGAGACAGGCAGAGCCAGTGAGCTGCGGCGACAGACAGCAAGGATTAAGCAGCGAGGACGTAGCTTGGGGTGGGCGGGGTAGGACATTTGCCCCCAGGTGCTGGGTCCCTAGGGTCTCCCAGCCGCGACAATGATTTTTTTATTTTTATACATTTATATATTTTTCTGGGGGGAGCACAGAGAAGGCGGAGCGATAGGCACAGCGGCAGGGAAGGGGGGACGTCTCCCCCCCCCTTCCTTCACCTTAGGGCTCCCCCTCTCTCTCGCTCCCCCCTCCAGCATCCAGATATCAGCAACGGGCCGGCGGCAGAAGGCTTACTCTTTTCCCGGCGCGGCTGATCTGTGCGCCGCTACTCTGGTCTAGACTAGACCAGAGTAGCGGAGCACAGATCTCTCTATGCCAGAATAGAGTGAGTCTTCTGCTGCCAGCCTGCTGCTGATATCTGGATTCTGGAGGGGGGAGCGAGAGAGAGGGGGAGCCCTAAGGTGAGGGAAGGGGGGAGGCGTCCCCCCTTCCCCGCCCCTGTGCCTACCGCTTCCCCTTCTCTGTGCTCGCCCCTCCTGCTTGGGGGACACCTGGCTACCTATTCTGGGGACTACTATGCCCCTGGCTACATATACTGGGGACATATACACCTGGCTACATACACTGGGGACACCTATACCCCTGGCTACATATACTGGGCACATATACCCCTGGCTACATATACTGGGACATATACCCCTGGCTACATATGCTGGGCACACCTATACCTCTGGCTACATATACTGGGGACATATATCCCTTGCTACATATACTGGGGACATATACACCTGGTTACATATACTGGGGACATATACCCCTGGCTACATATACTGGGGACACCTATACCCCTGGCTACACATACTGGGGACATATATCCCTTGCTACATATACTGGGGACATATACACCTGGTTACATAATGGGGACATATACCCCTAGCTACATATACTGGGGACAAATACCCCTGGCTACATATACTGGGGACACCTATACCAGTGGCTATATATACTGGGGACATCTATACCCCTGGCTACATATACTGGGGACACATATACCCCTGGCTACATATACTGGGGACACCTATACCCCTGGCTACATATACTGGGCACATACACCCCTGGCTACATATACTGAGAACATACGCACCTCTGGCTACATAAACTTTGCACATATTCCCCTGGCTACATATACTGGGCACATATACCCCTGGCTAAATATACTGGGGACATATACACCTGGTTACATACAGTGGAGGAAATAATTATTTGACCCCTCACTGATTTTGTAAGTTTGTCCAATGACAAAGAAACGAAAAGTCTCAGAACAGTATCATTTCAATGGTAGGTTTATTTTAACAGTGGCAGATAGCACATCAAAAGGAAAATCGAAAAAATAACCTTAAATAAAAGTTAACAACTGATTTGCATTTCATTAAGTGAAATAAGTATTTGAACCCCTACCAACCATTAAGAGTTCTGGCTCCCACAGAGTGGTTAGACACTTCTACTCAATTAGTCACCCTCATTAAGGACACCTGTCTTAACTAGTCACCTGTATAAAAGACACCTGTCCACAGAATCAATCAATCAAGCAGACTTCAAACTCTCCAACATTGGAAAGACCAAAGAGCTGTCCAAGGTTGTCAGAGACAAAATTGTAGACCTGCACAAGGCTGGAACGGGCTACAAAACCATTAGCAAGAAGCTGGGAGAGAAGGTGACAACTGTTGGTGCGATTGTTCGAAAATGGAAGGAGCACAAAATGACCATCAATCGACCTCGCTCTGGGGCTCCACGCAAGATCTCACCTCGTGGGGTGTCAATGGTTCTGAGAAAGGTGAAAAAGCATCCTAGAACTACACGGGAGGAGTTAGTGAATGACCTCAAATTAGCAGAAACCACAGTCACCAAGAAAACCATTGGAAACACATTACACCGCAATGGATTAAAATCCTGCAGGGCTCGCAAGGTCCTCCTGCTCAAGAAGGCACATGTGCAGGCCCGTCTGAAGTTTGCCAATGAACACCTGAATGATTCTGTGAGTGACTGGGAGAAGGTGCTGTGGTCTGATGAGACCAAAATAGAGCTCTTTGGCATTAACTCAACTCGCTGTGTTTGGAGGAAGAAAAATGCTGCCTATGACCCCCAAAACACCGTCCCCACCGTCAAGCATGGGGGTGGAAACATTTTGCTTTGGGGGTGTTTTTCTGCTAAGGGCACAGGACAACTTAATCGCATTAACGGGAAAATGGAAGGAGCCATGTATCGTGAAATCCTGAACGACCACCTCCTTCCCTCTGCCAGGAAACTGAAAATGGGTCGTGGATGGGTGTTCCAGCACGACAATGACCCAAAGCATACAGCAAAGGCAACAAAGGAGTGGCTCAAGAAGAAGCACATTAAGGTCATGGAGTGGCCTAGTCAGTCTCCGGACCTTAAAGAGAATCTGTATTGTTAAAATCGCACAAAAGTAAACATACCAGTGCATTAGGGGACATCTCCTATTACCCTCTGTCACAATTTCACCGCTCCCTGGCGCATTAAAAGTAGTCAAAAACAGTTTTAAAAAGTTTGTTTATAAACAAACAAAATGGCCACCAAAACAGGAAGTAGGTTGATGTACAGCATGTCCACACATAGAAAATACATCCATACACAAGCAGGCTGTATACAGCCTTACTTCTGAATCTCAAGAGATCACTTGTGTGTGTTTACCTTCTGTCCCCAGCTTCTCTCATGCACTGAACATTACAGGCTTCCTGCAGACAGCTCTACCTATGTCGTTAATTCCTCAGTATGTGACAGACCAGCTTCTTTCACAGCCTCCAGAGGAGGATTTTTATCCAGCTCTCTTCTATCACTGATAAGATAGCAGAGAAGCTGCTGGCTTATGTAAATAAAACACACACTGGAGTGTGCATAGAGGAACAGTTCAACACTGAAGAACTTGGCAGCCTTCCAGACACAGGCCGACAAGTCTGACAGGGGAAAGATACATTGATTTATTACAGAGATGGTTATAGTAGAAAGAGCTACAGTAAGCCAGAACACATAAGAATAGGTTTAGGAACTTGAAGGATGGTAGAAAAAACGTTGTAATTTTTGTTACAGAGTCACTTTAATCCAATAGAAAACCTATGGAGGGAGCTTAAGCTCAGAGTTGCACAGAGACAGCCTCGAAACCTTAGGGATTTAGAGATGATCTGCAAAGAGGAGTGGACCAACATTCCTCCTAAAATGTGTGCAAACTTGGTCATCAATTACAAGAAACATTTGACCTCTGTGCTTGCAAACAAGGGTTTTTCCACTAAGTATTAAGTCTTTTATTGTTAGAGGGTTCAAAAACTTATTTCACTCAATGAAATTCAAAACAGTTGCTATCTTTTATTTAAGGTTATTTTTTCGATTTTCCTTTTGATGTGCTATCTGCCACTGTTAAAATAAACCTACCATTGAAATGATACTATTCTGAGACTTTTCATTTCTTTGTCATTGGACAAACTTACAAAATCCGTGAGGGGTCAAATAATTATTTCCTCCACTGTATACTGGGGACACATATACCCCTGGCTACATATACTGGGGACACATATACCCCTGGCTACATATACTTGGGAAATATACCTCTGGCTACATATACTGGGGACATCTATACCCCTGGCTATCTATACTGGGGACATTAATAGACCTGGCTACCTATACTGGGGACATCTATACTCCTGGCTACCTATTCTGGGGACTACTATAGATCTGCCTACTTATTCTGGGGACATCTATACCCCTGGCTACATATACTGGGGACACCTATACCCCTGGCTACATATACTGGGCACATATACCCCTGACTACATATACTGAGGACACATACACCCCTGGCTACATATACTGGGCACATATACCCCTGGCTACATATACTGGGCACATATACCCATGGCTACATATACTGGGGACATATACACCTGGTTACATATACTGGGGCACATATACACCTGGCTACATATACTGAGGACAGATATACACCTGGCTACCTATTCTGGGGACACCTATAGGCCTAGTTACTTCCACTGGGGACACCTATAGACCTGGTTACCGATACTGGGGGCACCTATTTTGGGGGAACTGCTGCCATATTAGCTGTATTTTTGGGGAACCGCTGCTGCCATATTAAGTGTATTTTGGGGAACAGCTGCCAGATTATATGTATGTTGGGGGAACCACTGCTGCCAGATTATGTATATTTTGGGGGAACCATTGCCATATTATCTGTATTTTGGAGGAACCTCTGTCAAATTACATGTATTTTTTGGTGAAATGCTGTCAGATTACATGTATTTTGGGGGGAAACACTATGGCAGAGCTCAAACTTCCCTGGCAGACCTTTTACACCACTGCTAAGGTCATGTATATTTGGCCCCACCCATTCACATTCTGTTGCGTGTCCACACCCCACCACAGGTCCCTCATTAGAAGGTGCATTAATTGTCTTTGTCCCCAGGTGCTGAAAGCCCTAGATACATCTCTGGCGAGATCGGCGGGAGCGACGGAAACAACGAATGCGTGCAACGGCGGCTAATCGAAATCTACGCCCTGCCAGCCAGGTGACCACCAAAACAGGGCGTAGATTTCAATTAGCACGATACTAAAGTAGTTAACCTACAGGATAACTGCACATATGAACATAAAGTTATTTGTTTTCCAAAGTATCCAAAAAAGTAAACGTGCCTAGGATGTCAGAGCTCTGCCCACTGCGACTCAGTGTCCCCCCAATGCTCAATGGCAGCCGCACACACTAGTGATGTCATGTTGTGTATATCCAAACAAGCAAGTAGGCAGGAAGGAGGTGGAGCCTGTCAGCTAGGGCCAGGCTTGAGTTAGCCATAGTGAACCTTATCAGACAGCCCCCTGCCAAAGAAACTTCACCTCTTGTCTACTTCCCAGCTTCTTGGAGTAGACAGGTGAGACATGACTATTTTATATAGCTGGCAGAGGAGATCAGAGAGGGGAACCAGGCCACAGTGGCTAGATCTCTGTATCAAGAATCAGGGGCGTCGCTAGCCCTATTTTTGGGGGCACGTGCCCCCAATCTGTCCTGGGGTGCCACGGATCTCTTCCCCAGGGGTGCCCGTAGGGCCGCGGGTCTCTGACAGGCGCCGCCCGGCCGCCGCTCACTCCCTCTGTCCACGCCTTCCTCCAGCCGCCGCGTCACTCAGACCTCGATCAGGCGGCGACCAATCGTGCGGGCGCTAGGACCCAGCGCCCGCACTGATATGCGGAAGTGACATCACTTCCGCATATAGAGCGGGTGCGTCCGGCGCCCGCTCGCATTGGTCGGGTCGCCGCTGATCCTGAGGTCTGCTGGCTGCGAGGTAAGGGGGAGCGGCAGCGGCTCCCTGTCACTCACTCACTACCTAAAGGGGCTCCCTGGCACTCACTCACTGCCTAAAGGGGCTCCCTGGCACTCACTCACTGCCTAAAGGGGCTCCCTGGCACTCACTCACTGCCTAAAGGGGCTCCCTGTCACTCACTCACTACCTAAAGGGGCTCCCTGTCACTCACTCACTACCTAAAGGGGCTCCCTGGCACTCACTACCTAAAGGGGCTCCCTGTCACTCACTCACTACCTAAAGGGGCTCCCTGTCACTCACTCACTACCTAAAGGGGCTCCCTGTCACTCACTCACTGCCTAAAGGGGCTCCCTGGCACTCACTACTTAAAGGGGCTCCCTGTCACTCACTCCCTAAAGGAGCCCCCTGTCACTCACTCACTACCTAAAGGGGCTCCCTGGCACTCACTCACTACCTAAAGGGCTCCCTGTCACTCACTCACTGCCTAAAGGGGCTCCCTGGCACTCACTCACTGCCTAAAGGGGCTCCCTGGAACTCACTCACTACCTAAAGGGACTCCCTGGCACTCACTCACTACCTAAAGGGGCTCCCTGTCACTCACTCACTGCCTAAAGGGGCTCCCTGGCACTCACTCACTGCCTAAAGAGGCTCCCTGGCACTCACTCACTACCTAAAGGGGCTCCCTGGCACTCACTCACTGCCTAAAAGGGGCTTCCTGGCACTCACTCACTAAAGGGGCTCCCTGGCACTCACTCACTGCCTAAAGGGGCTCCGTCACTCACTCACTACCTAAAGGGGCTCCCTGTCGCTCACTCACTACCTAAAGGGGCTCCCTGGCACTCACTACCTAAAGGGGCTCCCTGTCACTCACTCACTACCTAAAGGGGCTCCCTGTCACTCACTCACTACCTAAAGGGGCTCCCTGGCACTCACTCACTACCTAAAGGGGCTCCCTGGCACTCACTCACTACCTAAAGGGGCCACCTGGCACTCACTCACTGCCTAAAGGGGCTCCCTGTCACTCACTCACTACCTAAAGGGGCTCCCTGTCACTCACTCACTACCTAAAGGGGCTCCCTGGCACTCACTACCTAAAGGGGCTCCCTGTCACTCACTCACTACCTAAAGGGGCTCCCTGTCACTCACTCACTGCCTAAAGGGGCTCCCTGGCACTCACTACTTAAAGGGGCTCCCTGTCACTCACTCACTACCTAAAGGAGCCCCCTGTCACTCACTCACTACCTAAAGGGGCTCCCTGGCACTCACTCACTACCTAAAGGGCTCCCTGTCACTCACTCACTGCCTAAAGGGGCTCCCTGGCACTCACTCACTGCCTAAAGGGGCTCCCTGGAACTCACTCACTACCTAAAGGGACTCCCTGGCACTCACTCACTACCTAAAGGGGCTCCCTGTCACTCACTCACTGCCTAAAGGGGCTCCCTGGCACTCACTCACTGCCTAAAGAGGCTCCCTGGCACTCACTCACTACCTAAAGGGGCTCCCTGGCACTCACTCACTGCCTAAAAGGGGCTTCCTGGCACTCACTCACTAAAGGGGCTCCCTGGCACTCACTCACTGCCTAAAGGGGCTCCGTCACTCACTCACTACCTAAAGGGGCTCCCTGTCGCTCACTCACTACCTAAAGGGGCTCCCTGGCACTCACTACCTAAAGGGGCTCCCTGTCACTCACTCACTACCTAAAGGGGCTCCCTGTCACTCACTCACTACCTAAAGGGGCTCCCTGGCACTCACTCACTACCTAAAGGGGCTCCCTGGCACTCACTCACTACCTAAAGGGGCCACCTGGCACTCACTCACTACCTAAAGGGGCTCCCTGGCACTCACTCACTACCTAAAGGGGCTCCCTGGCACTCACTCACTACCTAAAGGGGCTCCCTGTCACTCACTCACTACCTAAAGGGGCTCCCTGGCACTCACTCACTACCTAAAGGGGCTCCCTGGCACTCACTCACTACCTAAAGGGGCCACCTGGCACTCACTCACTACCTAAAGGGGCTCCCTGGCACTCACTCACTACCTAAAGGGGCTCCCTGGCACTCACTCACTACCTAAAGGGGCTCCCTGGCACTCACTCACTACCTAAAGGGGCTCCCTGGCACTCACTCACTACCTAAAGGGGCTCCCTGTCACTCACTCACTACCTAATGGGGCTCCCTGGCACTCACTCACTACCTAAAGGGGCTCCCTGGCACTCACTCACTACCTAAAGGGGCTCCCTGGCACTCACTCACTACCTAAAGGGGCTCCCTGTCACTCACTCACTGCCTAAAGGGGCTCCCTGTCACTCACTACCTAAAGGGGCTCCGTCACTCACTCACTACCTAAAGGGGCTCCCTGTCACTCACTATCGGGGTCCCTGTCACTCACTACCTAACTGGAGGCGCCTGTCACTCACTAGCTAAACTGGGGGTCCCTGTCACTCACTACCTAACTTGGGGGGCTACCATATTAAGGGGGCATTCTGCCTATTTATGTGAAATGCTGTCTATTTATGTGCCTCATGACTGCTGAATTTGTCTTGTTGGAAGCCTTGATTTGTTGGGGGCCTCAAGATTGCTGAATTTGTCTTGTTGGGGGCCTCATGATTTGTTGGAGGCCTCATGATTGCTGAATTTGTCTTGTTGGGGGCCTCATGATTTGTTGGAGGCCTCATGATTGCTGAATGTCTTGTTGGGGGCCTCATGATTTGTTGGGGGCCTCATGATTGCTGAATTTGTCATGTTGGGGGCCTCATGATTGCTGAATTTGTTATGTTGGGGGCCTCACGATTGCTGAATTTGTCATGTCGGGGGCCTCACGATTGCTGAATTTGTCATGTCGGGGGCCTCACGATTGCTGAATTTGTCATGTCGGGGCCCACACGATTGCTGAATTTGTCTTGTCGGGGGCCTCATGATTGCTGAATTTGTCTTGTTGGGGGTCACATGATTGCTAACTGCGAGACTATGGGAAAAGCTGAATCCTTATCATATGAGACAATAGCATTAAATGTACTTTATTAGCTTTTTAAAACAGAAAATAAAACTGGGAGGTTCTAAAAAATTGAATACATTTTTCAGGAGTAGGATGGATGAAATTGTTTATCTTCACAGTTTATTTTCAACTTGGATTTTCCATAATGTTCATGTATGAGTTAAAACGTTTGTACAGTATTTAGTTTAAATTGCTGTTGCCACTTTGCGATAGATAAGTGACTTTTGGGTTGCAGTTTGGGCACTCGGCCTCCAAAAGGTTCGCCACCACTGTCATAATCTAATGTCCCACCATTGCTAGGTTCATGTAAATTTGTCTCCACCCGTTACCACACCTATATTCTGGTCCATGGCCCACTCATTTTTCGGTGCGGCGCGATAAGCACGACGCAAAACGTGATCCTCATATTTTTGGCACGCTAGCTGCAGTGTGCTGAATTCTGCTGCCTACAGTATGTACAGTATACGCTGTTCTCTAGTGCCTGCACTGTGTGCTGATTTACCTCCAGTGTGTACAGTGTAAGGTGTTACTCTGTGCCTTTACTGATTGTAAACCAGCTGTATTGTATGCTGATCCCTGCTACTTTCAGTATGTACAGCAGGCATGGGCAAACTTGGCCCTCCAGCTGTTAAGGAACTACAAGTCTCACAATGCATTGCAGGAGTCTGACAGCCACAGTCATGACTCATAAAGGCAAATGCATTGTGGGACTTGTAGTTCCGTAACAGCTGGAGAGCCGAGTTTGCCCATGCCTGATGTACAGTATTAGCTGTAAAGCCTGGTACACACATACAATTTTGATTAGCCAATTTTAGCTCTGTTCATAAAATTCATTGTCTGTTGGCCCACTTACTGCACGGGGTGGTAAAATTGGGGGTCAGTGATTAACCAATCAAAATTGTATGTGCGTATACATCTTTGATCTATGCCTATACTGATTGTAAATTATCTAAATAAAGGACAGGGGGCTCCATTCAATATTTCGATGGGCAGGCCCGTTATCTGTAGCTTACACCACTGCTAAGTTCATGTACATTTGGCCCCACCCATGGCCACGCCCACTCACCTCACGCCCATTTTTTGCATATACCTCCCCACCTGGTGCACACAGGTGCCCCCGATCTCCAAGGACCCTAGAAACGCCCCTGTCAAGAATATCTAGACCAGGCATGAGCAAACTTGGCCCTCCAGCTGTTAAGGAACTACAAGTCCCACACTGCATTGCAGGAGTCTGACAGGCACAGTCATGACTCACAAAGGCAAATGCATTGTGGGACTTGTAGTTCCGTAACAGCTGGAGGGACGAGTTCCCCATGCCTAATCTAGACAGAAGGTCCATGTTAGCTTTGGTTCCACTTTGGGGGAGCAAACAGGAACTTGTACGTGTGGGAAAGTGCAGCTATGCTATAAATATTAATTAAAGTAGAGTAGTTAAAAAAGCTAATGTTAAAATTCCCAGTTAAATATAATCCATGTTGCAGCTACAATGTGTTTCCTGTGAACCTGAGCCTCCCATGATGCTAGCATAGCCCACAAGAAAGTCTCCCCAGCAGATTCAGGAGAGGGATGACCAGGGGCATAACTATGCATCATGCCCTCCTCCCCTCCCCCAGCAAAACTTTGATGGGGCACCCTTAATGTTCACAACCCTTCCCTTGCCGCCCCTTGGTGACCCTCACAACATATGGGGTCCATCGTACAAGGGTCATAAAACAAGTGTGGCCATCATGATCTTCACACCCATAACATGTCACAAAACACCTGATCTGAAATATTCGAGAAAGGAAAGGCTAGTAGTTAGGGTTCTCCCATCCCTCTCTTACTAGTTATAGCTCTCCCACACACAGTCACAGGGGCTGCTCCCCCCTGGTTACACCCCTGGGGATTACATCATCACACTGCAAAGAGCAACAAGCATAGCAAAAGGGTGTTAATGAGACTGGTGGGTAGTTTAGGGCACATACAGCTGGTCAGATTATAAATAATGAGAAAGATGACCAAGTATACAATGGTGCCATATGGTAAGACAGGGGTATAACTATAAACCATGGATGCTTCCAGAAATTCTTTGAAGGCCCACTCCAATTCTCACCTCCACGACCTGGGAGCCCTTCCTTCGGGGGGTTATATAACACGTGTATCTCCCATGATCCCCAATACCAGTGGGGCCACCGTAAGTTCCTCCGCCATGTCAAGGGTTGCCACAACTCCCTGTATTGGAGTGAGAATGGAGGATTAGTTGGGGCACACACAATTCTGGGTCTTGCATGACAGTGCGGGGTGCATCCTCAGTCGTTACCCCTATGTGGGGAGATATAAGCATGCTATTGCCATCCTCAGCGGTATATTACTTTGCTCAGAGGAGCTATCTCACCACACAGATTTTCCTGTTATGGGGAAGAAAAATACTTTCTTGCAACCCAGATTAGAAGACATTACAAATATAATAGTGGTAAATAAATCCAAGACCTTTCTTGGCTCACCCTGTACAGAGCTGGTCTACACTTAAAAAACTTTAATCAGATAAAATAACTGTGAAGTCCAACATAAATCGTGTTCTGGTTTTGCTAGAATAAAAATTCAGGACAGCTGAGATGCCTGTTTCTCATAAAAACAGAACATATCTAATGAGGGCCGTGAAGTAAAAACATATCTAATGAGGAACATGATGTAAAAATGTATGTAACGAGGAGCATGATGTTGTCCAGTCTATGGGCAGCACGCTTGAAGTAGTGATTATGCTGTGCGGGCAAGGGTTGGGCAGCTATGGAGCAAGGGGGCCTTTACTGTTCACGTTTGCTAAGAATGTATGTCATACATTTGAGGGTTCCTCTTCACCTCAGTTTCAGGGAAAGCTTTTGGATAATGTGGAAAGTGATTTAGTAGAGATCAATACATTAAAAAAAAGCATACAACAATGTATTAAATTGGCTGCTACTAGAGCAAGAGAGCATGTCGCTCTGATTGATTGTATATAGAATGTGATTTTTTTATGCTGTGTTCGCACAATGCACTTGTACCCTTTGTACTGCGCACTTTTCTCCTCTGATGAAGCCTCCAATTAAGGGGGGGGTGAAACATGTTAGGTTGGTGGGGGGTCTTATGTAAATAGTAGCATATCTATTATTCAAGGAAACAGGGTTTGGTCTCACTATTTGAAATGTACATACAAAAGTGACCTATTCTCGTAAATGTAACACGGTCCTTGAGAGGATACAATCGTTCTCTAGTACCTTTCTCAGTATTTTTAATAATAATTATTAAAAGTGACTGTCATGATCGCTGCTGCAGCCGGTATTGCTGGAAGTAGTAGTGCTGCAGCTCAGGCAGTTCTGATCTCTTTCCATGCAAGCTGCATAGCTTTGTCTGCCTTTCCCTGCTGTCAGCTTGTGACTGATTATCATTCACCTGTGTGGGAATCTGCATGTCTGCTCCCATTGAATGACCTCAGTATAAAGATCTGCTTCCTGCAGGACTCCTCGGGTTTTCATAGCTTCAGTTTAAGCCTGCCTTGCTGTCGCTTCAGCCCCAGATCGTGTTTCTTGTTCTAAAGATACTTTGCTGGTCTTTGCATCATATATTGGTTCATTGCCAATATATATGCATACCAGCACGTTTATTATTTTCCTTGTATTCGTGTTACGTTGATACATCAGTGTCGCTGATATATACGTACACGAACTGTTTACCGTATTTTTCGGACTATAAGACGCTCCGGACTATAAGACGCACCTGGGTTTAGAGGACAAAAATTGGGGAAAAAATACTAAACCTGGTGCATCTATAGTGCAGGGGTATCTTATGGTCTTTTCCCCACCAAAATGTCCCTATCTAAGCTACAGTTACATTAACCCCTGCTGCCCCCCAGCTACACTCACTGCACTCCCAGCTACTCTCACTGCACTCCCAGCTACACTCACTGCACTCCCAGCTACACTCACTGCACTCCCAGCTACACTCCCAACTACACTCACTGCACCCCCAGCTACACTCCCAACTACACTCACTGCACTCCCAACTACACTCCCAGCTACACTCACTGCACTCCCAGCTACACTCACAGTTGCACTCACTGACCTCCCAGCTACAGTAACTACACTCCACACTACACAAACTACACTGCCAGCTATACTCACACCTACACTGCTACACTTTACTTGCTACAACCACAGCTACATTACACTCACTACACTTAGATGCTCTCCTCACCTATCCAGCGGCATGCTTCATCCAGTGCTCACAGATGCATTGCCAGGGTGAAGTTCCTTCGGGGGTCACGTGACGTGGTGCGGGCTGTCTCCAGCTCTTCCAACAGGCAGATCACTGATAAGTGCAGGAGCTGTTACCGCGATTTCCACAGACCCCTGGCAGTCGCATCCATCTCTGGCACTCCTGCCACTTCTATCGCTGGCCCGGATCTTCCACCACATCAGTCACTGGCCCGGATCTCCCGCCGCATTTGTCGATGACCCGGATCTTCTGCTGCATCCATCGCTGGCCCCGATCTTCTCCCGCCGCATCTTCTCCCGCCGAATCCATCTGTCGCTGGCCCGGATCTTCTCCCGCCGCATCCATCTGTCGCTGGCCCCGATCTTCTCCCGCCGCATCCATTCGTCACTGGCCCGGATCTCCCGCCGCATCCATCATTGGCCCCGATCTTCTCCCGCCGCATCCATCATTGGCCCCGATCTTCTCCCGCCGCATCCATTCGTCACTGGCCCGGATCTCCCGCCGCATCCATCATTGGCCCCGATCTTCTCCCGCCGCATCCATTCGTCACTGGCCCGGATCTCCCGCCGCATCCATCATTGGCCCCGATCTTCTCCCGCCGCATCCATTCGTCACTGGCCCGGATCTCCCGCCGCATACATCACTGGCCCCGATCTTCTCCCGCCGCATCCATCTGTCGCTGGCCCGGATCTCCCGCCGCATCCATGGGACTGTCTTCTGCATTCATCGCACGCCCGGATCTCCCACCTTCTATTCATCGCTGGCCCGGATCTCTTGCAGGTTGAAAGAGGAACTGTGGCAGCTGATTGACAGCACGGCAATTCAAAGCTCCACAGTTTAGAAACCCACAGGAGCAGGTCTGAATCTGTGCAAGCTCACAGATGTGTTCTTCCGGGTAAGCTCACAGTTGTCCACCGCGGGGGGAGCCCACATATGTCCGTCACTGGGAGAGAGCAGCTGCCTCACTTTCTATAAGCAGGAGCCCTGCAGCAGAGTATTCAGCCGGCCCTGGATACTTAAGCTTGTGCGTGGGGGGGGGGGGGGAATATGTATATTCGGACTATAAGACGCAGTGACTTTTCCCCCCCATTTTTGGGGGAGAAAAAGTGCGTCTTATAGTCCGAAAAATACGGTATATCCTGTGTTCAGTTAGTCAGTTTTCCAGCACGTTTTGGTAGTTTGCGCGTACCGTGATCACCCGTGCTGAGGTAGTTACCCTGCTCCTGGTTCTGTTTGTGGATTGCGTTCATCTCTGCAAAGAGATAACGAATCCTTCTGAATCCTGTTCTGTTACCATTTGTGGATTGCGTTCATCTCTGCGAAGAGATAGCGAATCCTTCTGAGTCCTGTTCCCTGTATTGCTCCAGTCTAAGTTAGTGTCCCTGCTTATGTCATATATCGGTTCATTGCCGATATATACATATGTTAGTCAGACGTTACAAATAGTTTCATTGATAGCTGTAATTGTAATACGCTAGGAAAACATACTTATTGTATTTTTGTCTGTGTTACGTTCATCTATCTTGATCCTGCTATTTCCTGACTATCCTGTCCTGTCCTTGTGAGGCACGCCATCGCTGCAAACGCATTGGCTGCCTCATTCCAGTCTGTCTTGTTGTGGACGCTTGCTGTCACTAAGTAGCGGCTAGCTAGCAAGCGTTCATTCTGTCTACCTGTCCTGATCTCCTCAGTTCTGGTTTATGCGCTCAGCGCTACCTTGCGCTGAGACGTTATCGCAAAAGTATTGTTTGTGGCTGTCGGATCTGCACCGGCTCTGTGCGCCACAATCTCCTTTTGGAGTCAGTCCTCCCCTCCACTATACTAGGGATAGCCTGTTTCCTTGTGCTAGTGTGTGTACCTCCTCCACGTCAGCTCATGCGTTGCATGCTGACTGTGGAGAATACACCACCAAGCCTTACAGTGACGTTTTAATATTTAGCAGCTATCCTAATAGGGCTAATCCATGCGTTTCATTTAGTGTTCAGGATTTGGGGATCCTAATATACCAAGACTGGTGTAGTCCTGTCTTCTTCACTTTTTTGTTTTTAGATACATTTTTAAATGAATACATCACAACCAGTGGGGCTGAGAGGATGTTTGGCCCCTGGGTTCATGCCTCAGATAATTACCTGTAGCTCCCAAATTGTCACAGTCGTACCAGCTCAGTTTGGCTGCTCACACAGACATAGGCGAGGAGTGGGGACGGCGCACCATTGGCAGTGGAGATGTTGCAACTTGTTAGGGTGGCGATACATCTAATGATTTTGCTGCTCGATCAACCATTAGATTCAATAATTTTATTGAATCAAATGAAAATCGGTGCCTAGAGATGGCCAGAACGGTTCGCACGGCGGGTAGTTCGTGCGGATATCAGCTGCCCACGCCCACGGCGGGTAGCGAATACATAGCACGTTCAACCCACCTCCTATACCTCATCATTGGGCTAAACGTTGACCCTCTACATTACAATCAGCAGACACATGGCAGCCATTTAGGCTGCACTCCCTTCTGGAACCACCCCCCCCCCCCCCCCTATAAAAACGCAGCAGCATCGGCCATGTTCTCAGTCTGTTGATCTTGCTACAGTGAGAGGAAGGGAGAGGTTGC
Organism: Hyperolius riggenbachi; assembly: GCF_040937935.1. Lineage (NCBI taxonomy): Eukaryota > Metazoa > Chordata > Amphibia > Anura > Hyperoliidae > Hyperolius > Hyperolius riggenbachi. Next base: position 170,040,856 of record NC_090657.1, read on the forward strand.
TGGAGAGATAGGAAAAGCGTTAGTTAGGCTCTTGTTAGCTTGCTCCTCGCTGAATTTTGTTGCTGAAAGCACCCCACAAAAGCTCTTTTGAGAGCTAATATTCTTCTGATGTTTTTCTTTGTGTGACACAGACAGATAGATACAACCCTGTCTTTTTTTTTTTTTCTTCGACCTCAGCATGGCTTGACCTTGCCCATGCCGGACCATAATTCAGGCTTCATTGAAAGTCTGGATATGTCCGGCTAGTAATTGCATCATAGTTCGATAATTAATCTTATTTTATTATCATCAAGTAGACAAAATCAGTATCGTAAAATAAAAATATTTGTAAAGCTAAGTATGCTATAAACCCCGAAACCAAACTACATAGATTTCCTTCCCACTTATCCTCCCTCCCCCCCCCCCCCCTCTCCGCCGTTCCCACATATTTTGGACTAAACATCCAGACCTCATTCAAAAACCAGATTCACCATTCGTCTCTTGTCCTTCCAACCCTACCCACCCTCATTCAGTCCACAACCTACTCATTTACCTATTAGCCAGGTCTACACCTCCATATTCTGTTGATTCCTCTTCCTTCCATATCAAATCAATCCAAACTTCTTTTAATCTTTCTATCCTATTAGGTTCCCTTATATTCTCTGAACCCTCCACCAGGACCTCCTCCCAAAAAGAGCTCATCCCCGCCAACCATGTTTCCAAATCTAATGGATTCTTGTCTTTCCATTGCTTTGCTAAAATATTTCGTGCCACCAAGCTCCCAATTTCTGTGAGATCCCTTAATTGGGTATTCTCTTCAGTTTCAACCACTCCAAATACTGCTTCTAAACATCTTATATGTATATTTTTTTGCATATATTTACTCCAAAAGTCCTCTATTATTTGCCAGGATTGGTGCACCTGGGGGCATGCCCACCACATATGGATCTGGTCCCCTCCCTCCTGGTCACACCTCCAACAACGGTCTACCCCATCCACGGAGAACTTAGCCAGTCTTGTCGGGGTAAGATTCCATCTAGATAGAATTTTATATTGAGAGAGTTGACATCTACGATTCGGATATTTCCAAATAATCTGATAGATCTTATCCCATAATTCTTTTCCCCAGTTACTTCTTATATCCTTTTCCCATTTTTTTTGCCATATAAGGGGTTTCTCCGGCTTTCCCCCTCTGATAAATTTATATATCCGTGATAACAAGTTTGCCGGTCTTTCCCTAAAAAAAATAAATTTTTCTACCATGTTAATATTTGTTCTTATACCTAACCTTTTCTTATCCAACATTCTCAAATAACTATTAATTTGCATCATACCCCATGGACAGATATTATTCTCCCTTCTCAGGGAGCCAGTAATCCTCAATTCATGATTGCCTATTAAATCCAAAATCCGGGTCTCCTTGTCCAGTCTGTTAAAAACAAACCAGCCTCCCTGTATACCTGGAGGAAATTCCTCATTATCTCTTAGTGTGACCAGAGGGTAGGTGCCCGCCCTCCTGTCCCACTCCACCACAAAATCATACAGAGTCGTAAGTGTCGGGGCAATAAGTGGATGTGAGGCCCGGTTTTTTATGGCCCGAATGTTTCCCGGCATCCAAGTAAATATATGTTCAAGATCTACTTCCTCTTCTTCTGTCATTACCCACAGTTTCTCTTCAGAACCCAACCTCCAATCAATCACCCTTGATAGGTGAATACTTTTATAATAAGTTTCGATATCCGGGGCATCCATTCCTCCCTGTTCTCTCTCCCTCATCAACTGGGCATATTTAATTTTGCGTTTCCCATTTGCCCAAATAAATTTTTGAAGGATATTGTTCACATCTATAAACCAATAATGTGGTATGGCTACCGGGAGACATTGGAGTATAAATAAAATCTTGGGGAGGATAAGCATCTTAATAATATCCAACCTTCCTAGGGCATTAAAACAGGGGCGGTCAGCTCCCCTTAATATCTCTTTACAGTTCGTAACTAATTTGGGAAAGTTATCTGAGAAAAGCATATTTGGATTGCTGCTTAGCAGGATCCCAAGGTATCTGACAGAGTCTTCACACCATCCTAGTTGGTTCGATTTTTGAATTACTATTCGTGTCTCATTTGAGCACCCTATATTTAGGATCTTAGTCTTTCCGTTATTAATTTTAAAATTTGAATAGATACCAAATTCCTCCAACAATTCCCAAGTTTTCTTCAATGAACTTATTGGTTTTGTTAGGGTCAATAGTATATCATCTGCATAGGCTAGTAGTTTTAATTCCGTTCCTTTTAGTGGCAGCCCCTCTATCTGGGGATCATTCTGAATTAAACTGATAATCGGTTCTACACAGAGGTTGAAGAGGATTGGAGACAGTGGGCACCCCTGACGTACCCCATTTTGTAATCTAAAACTTCTTGCCAAGCAGCCATTCAGCTTTACACTTGATGACTGATTCTCATAAAGTCTCTTAATTCTATTAATAAATGTTTCTGTAAGCCCATATTTCTGTAAGGTTTTAAACATAAATTCTCTAGAGATTCTATCAAATGCCTTTTCGGCGTCTATTGTTACTACTATCGCTTCTTCCTTTTTTTTTTTACAATCATGAATAAAGCTAATGGCAGCATAGATATTTTCCTGGATGTGTTTATTTCTCCTAAAGCCGCTTTGTTGTTTACTTATTATATGTTCTATGGCAGTCTCTAGTCTTGAGGCCAAGATTCTCGAATAGATTTTTACATCTGTATTAATCAGAGATATTGGCCTATATTGTTTACAATTTTCCAGATTTCCCCCTTCTTTTGGGATTACAGAAATAAAAGCCATATTAGTTTCTTTAGAAAAGGTTATAGGAAATATGTCCTGATTAACAAGGCTGCAGAATAACGGAGCCACCTCCTCCGCTACACATTCATAGAATTCCCCAGGGAATCCGTCCGGGCCCGGACTTTTCCCCTTTTTCAATTTCCGTACCGTTTCCTTAAATTCTGACTCCGATATTGGAGCATCTAACATTGCCCTCATCTCCTCTTCAACCTCCGACAGTTTCACTTTCATCAAATACTCCTCGGGGTCCTGATCTACAGTTTTACTTAAGTTATACAATTTTTCATAATAATTTGTAAACACTGCCCCTATTTCTTCAGGTCTAATCTTTATCTCTCCATTCTCATCTCTAATTTTTTCAATGTTGTTATTCCTCTTTATTCCACTTTTAAGGTAATTTGCCATAAACCTACCAGATCTATTAATATTTTTTTTAAATGTGATTTTACTTTTTCTAATTTCCTCTTCACATTTCCTATCCAGAGCTATATTTAATTCTGATTTTATTGTATTTAACCTAGTAGTATTATCTATTGATGGGTTATGTTTAGCTGCATTATCGGCTTCCGCCAATTTATCTAATAGGAAATTTGTCTTCTGCTCTCTCTCTCTTTTTAGGGCGCATTTCATTGCGATCAGCTTCCCCCTTAACACGCATTTCATTGTATCCCATAGGGTAATTGGTGAAATTTCTGGAGTTCTATTTGTTGTAATAAATTCAGGTATACTTAATAGCAGGTCTTTCTTCATTACCTCATCTTCCAGTAAGCTAAGATACAACCCTGTCTGTCGCAGCTGGGCCTAGTTGTTCTGTGCCAGGCCCAGCACACTGTATTACCAGTGCATATCTTTCCACTGTATTTGTGATTTAACTTACTAAAGCATAGCGGTCTTTGTGGGTGACACTGCATAGATAGAGACCACAGACAGTTGCCAGGCCAGCTGGGATTTGTAGTCCCACCACTGGCAGCACACTGTATTACCATTGCATATCTTTCCACTGTGTTTGTGATTTAACTTACTAAAGCATAGCTGTCTTTGTGGGTGACACTGCATAGATAGAACCCACAGACAGTTTCCAGTCCCCACACAGCATCTCTGCCTGCACGCCGCTGCTGCCTGCCCGAAGACTAAGTCAGTCCCCACACAACATCTCTGCCTGCAGGCCGCTTGACTGCCTTCTCCGCCACCACCAACAGGGTCCAGGACTCCAGGTGGAATCCTGAATTTTTAAGGCCACTGCTAGCAGGGGGCACTACCAAAAATAATAATTATTCTGGTGCGTGTACATGCCTAATTTTTCTGGCTACACTGTGGCTGCTACAATAAAACAAAGGGCATGTAAATGTTTCAACTCCCCTTCGTGATCGTTACCTTGCCGCGGTGAAGGGGCTTGCTTATCACAATGAAGCAATGACTGGCTATATGAGTGTGTTGGGGGGCACACCCAAGATAATAAGTTTGTTGCTTCATTGTGGACAGACCAAATTCGATCAGCTGGACAGTCACTGTTGTTCTGTCATTGAGCTACCTCAGGACGATCATATGGGCTGGAAAACCACAATCGCCTGCATTCTCGTCATCGTGCGCACCAGCATGGCCATCACTACACAAACAGCTGTTTGCGGTGCGCTACACAGTGAGTTTGGTCTGTCAGTGTGAAGCAATACACTACTTACACTACCTGATCCATGTATACACACGCAAGATGTTTTCAAGCACTTTATGCCTCTAATTTAGGAATGTAATGTGATTTCTGCCCTTTAGGGATGATAACCCTGCTCTACGTAAAATCCATCATTTTCCCAGGGACTTTTGGCGTGCATCCCACTCCGTCATGCCACCCTCCAGGTGTTAGATCCCTTGAAACAGTGTTTGTAGTTTTTTAAAGTTCGCCTGCCCATTAAAGTCTATTGCGGTTCGCCGAGTTCACTGGTTCACGGAAGTTCGCGTCCGCGGCCCACGAACCTAAAATCTGAGGTTCAAGCCATCTCTATCAGTGACACGACAAGCATGCCCAGTCGACGAGTCAACCATTTGAGACAGACTTGGTTAATCCGAGTGTGCAGTAGTAAAGCGTGCAGTATCACAATGCTTGATGAACGTGACACAACCCCTGGCCACTGCCCCCAAATGTATATGGGTTCCCCCCAACCAGAGGTTGCTAAAATGGAAAAAAAATCAGATACTTACCTAAGGAGAGGGAAGGATCTGGGTCCTGTAGAGCCTTCCCGTTCCTCTCCTGTTCCGGCTCTTTCCCCCGTTAGCAGTTTCCAACTCGTTGGTTGGAGACTGCTCTCTTCTGTTTCAAGTGGTCTTCGGTTGTCTTTGGCAGCCCGAGACCTCCCCCTCTCGAGCACTCGTGCATGTGCAGGACAGAGCCACTTGTCTTCGGGAAGACTTGGACTCTCAAAGACTTATGAAGCCTCTCACAGCGGGATATTTGAACAGAGAAGCCTGCGGGGGAACAAGGGGACCAGAAGAGGAGAGGGAAGGCTCTATAGGACCCAGAGCCTTCCCTCTCCTTAGGTGAGTATCTGATTTTTTCTTCTATTTTAGCTACAGATTCACTTTAAAACAATCCTAATATGTAAAATAAGAAACAAGTGAAATACTTACCTCAGTAGTGGGAAGTGGATGGTTCAGAGGCTCCCCGGGTCCCCCTGCAGCCCATCACTCCAGCCCGGGATTCCTATATGCCTATTTCACTCAGCAAGTCAAACAGGCTTCTTCTGGCAGTGAACGGCTAAGTCTGGACTGGGCATGTGCGAGTAAGGTTCACACATGCTGAGTAGAATGAAACCTCTCGTGCAGCTTTTTTTCCTCTGTGCAGAGCACCTTGTACAACTGGGCATGTGTGGACCTTACCTTGTCCAGTCCGCATGCACTTGTTCATAGCCATTGCCAGAGGAAGCCTAATTGAGTTGCTGTGTGGTATAGGGACCCTGTGCTGGAACGGTGGGCTGTAGGAGGATCTGTGGACCCCCCATCCCACTACTGAGGTAGGCATGTCACCTTTTATTTTTGACTTCAGGTACACTTTAATGCTTCGTTGAAAAAAAAAAAATTGCTCACAAATGTTGGTGCTGCCAAAAAGCAATGACATGAGTAAGGGGTGATTGTGAAGCATGGGATCAGAGATGGATTACCCTAGGAAAAGCTGTAAATCTGGAATCTGCTTGTGATCCTTTTGTTAAGCTGTGGTGGAAAGAGGTCAGAGAAGGTGGCAGGTGGGCCCATCAACACCCACTAAGCCCCAGGCACCTGCCTAGGTTGCACGGTGGATGATCCTGCTCTGCAAGGGATATCTCTCTCTGGGAAGACAGGACCAATAGAAGTCCAGTAAAAAGACAAGATCAAGTGTTCCTTTAAGTTGAATGTCGCAACTACAGCAAAAATATTGATTATTTTCCTGGAATTCTGTTTCCAATTTCTTGTTCTGAAATGGACAGAAAGGCTGCATATTTCTCTCTCTTTCACAGGACTGTTTAGCCAACGTGTCAAAATGCATAGAATTGCATTGAACACCTTGGACACATTTTTTTTTGACCGGCAGTTAAAAAATTCCCCATATGGAGCGCACTCCTGCCCACTGCAATGCACACAATGCTCCACGGGAGAAATCTCTGAACTGCTGGTCGCTGCAGACTCTATGGCACACTCCACACAGATGGGAGCTAAAGGGGCAAAAATGGCACTCCCCTTAACCCCTGGCTCCCCAACAGCACACTGCATTATGATCCTACCTTATGACGAGGTTCTGGGTGCTCAGTGCAATTTAATTTACTCGTCATAATTTCAGTTTCATTTCAAACGCTGTTATAGCAGAAGCTACGTATGTAATGTTTATTTTATGTTCTATTGTGATACAGAATCACAAAACATCTCCATATTTCAAGCAAAGTTACAGTTTTCTGTTGGACTGTATTCATGGACTTCCTGGAGGTGTCTACATTGTTTGATAGCTGCCCTCTGGTTTTGTAGTCTACTTATCTAGTCTGGGGCTGTATGCCTTTGGATGTACTTATAGTCCATGTCCTGGAATGTTAGGGGCGCTAATGATAGTTTTAAGAGGGCAATGCTATTTGGACAAATGGATAAAGTACACCCTGATGTGCCTGCAAGAAACTCACCTACTTTCAGGTAAAACAGCGAGTCTACACAAACGGTGGGTTGGTCGACTTATAGCACTTTTTTCTTGTACTTCAGTGGGGCTCCCTTCTATTCCTCGAAAAACTAAGACATGCTATACATTGGGTGTCCCTGGATGATTATAAACGTCTGATCTGTGTTGCATGGTAGGTAGGTTGGTTGACTCATAGAAGGTTTTCCTCGTACTCCAGTGGGGCCTCCCTTCTACTCCATGGAAGGCTAAGACGTACTATACATAGGGTGTCCCTGAAGGACCGTGGATGTCTCATCTGTGTTGCATTGCACATTGAGGACTTTCATCTGGTCATTGTGAGACTTTATAGCCTTCTGCCTCCTTAGAATTGCTTAAATGAGCTTTGTTGCTGATGGGTGATTTCAATATGTTCATGGATCCTCACAAGGATAAGATATTACTAAGGGACACCCATGTCCACATGCTGCTACACCGAGGCCCGGTCTGCCCATGATGCCAAGTGAGGCGACTTCCTCAGGTGGCAGAAGTCTGGAGGCAGCACCAGGCAGAAACAGGAAGTGAAGAGAGTGTCTGGCTAACCTATATTGGGGGCAACTGTACCTGGCTAACCTATACTGGGGGCAACTGTACCTAGCTACCAACACTGGGGGCACTTATATCTGGCTACCTACCTAAACTGAGGGTGTTTTCAGGGAGGCTCACCGCAGCTATAACGCGCGGTGCAAATTGTCCGGTTCTGTGTGATCATTCCAATTCGGGGGGGGGGGGGGGGGGGCACATCCTCACAAGTTTGCCTCAGGCAGAAAAAGTCTAGAACCGGCCCTGGCTACACCTACATCCTTGGCTAAGTTTATTGCGAAGCTTCATGGATTGACGCATGAAGACACTTCCACCCTGATGAACACCAGATTATCTGTCATACTGTCTAGCAACCAGCGCCAGGTTCTATCTAGAATAGACTATATTTTGACTCTCGCTCCTGCTAATCCCTTCTATGTTAGATGGTCGTTATCTCCCTTGCTCCATATCTGACCACACTCTGCAGTTCTATTAGTGTGCTGCCTGCAACATGTACGTCCTAAGCTTGTCTGGGGGCTACACCCCTTTTGGCTATCACAAGTCTTAAATCGCTTACTAACATCCCAGGTATGGACTCGGAGTGGGAGGATGTGCTAGAATTGCATGATCATGCCTGAATATCAGTGAATAGGTGATTAATTTAATTTTATATAGTCTGTCAATCTTATCTTACGCCACACGGGATTTCTAGAATCAGACTACCCCTCCTCCAGTCCTAAATGTTCTGCAGCAAGTGTGGATTTCTGGCATATGATGAGGAGCCATGACTGTATTCATAGCTATTGGGGGAGAATCACCCGTCTGCTGTCAGATGTTATGGGGCAAACACAGCTAATGTCCCCTAATTACGTTTATTGGGGGTTCTGCCAGAATAGCAATATTCTAAGTTCCAAAGTATCCTGCTAAGGCCTTGTTCACATTGCGTTTGGCTCGCATGTCCGTCCGCTTGGGCTGTTTTTGAGGTGTTTTTTTTTTCCCGATTGGCGCTTGGGTGGGCGAATCGTTTTTGTGCTTAGCGGCAGGGATGCTCGGATACCCCTTTTAAAAATCCGAATTGATTTGGATCCGGATACCCAGATATCCGGATCCAAATCAGATCTCCGAATCCGAACATTTCGGAATCCGAATAGAATCGAAAAACAAGCCCCATTATTATTATCCGATCTCTCTCTCTCTCTGTATTTATTCTTAAATACGGGAAACGCAATCGCTACACAAAGCGATTTTGTGAGCGTTTTGCGTTTCTCCTATACTTTCCATTGAGGCGGAATCGCCCTGAAAATGGTGCACGCACCAGTTTACTGAACAGACAGCGCACAACCTGCGTTGATATGAACCTTCTCATAGACATTTATTGTACAAGTGTTTGGTGGGCGATTTTAAAAATCGCCCGCGTGTAACAAAAACCCTGAAAACGCCTCCAGTGTGAACAAGCCCTAAGAGAGTCTCTGTTACAGTATATGCCTGAAGTGTTATAACGATGGGTTTGATTACTCCTTGTGTCCCCACAGGACCTGAATGGTTGAAGCTTCCATTTATAAAACTGGTATACAGTATACTCATAGAGGTGCCATGGGAAATGTAATAAGGAATAGGCTAAGTGGGTGGCTTCACCTGTTACTGCATATTATGTTTTTATTTGGACCCTCATTCCAGTGGTAAATGGTCAGACCTGATGTACTATATTGTTTTCGTTTGTATATTAATAACCTAGACTTTAACAATCTTCATTCCTGCTGTGTCTCAGTTTATTATTGCCTGTTGGAATAATCTTGTTCAAAGGCTACCTCCCAATTCTAACTGCTGGAAAAAGGACTATTTAAATGCAATATATGGACATTACCATTGTGAACTTTGCTAACGCCCGTGGTTTTTTCACTTCTCTACTACTATTTGTCATCGTTCTAATGCTTATTGAGAAATTCGATTTTGGATATACCCGTCATATGTTGTACTTTTGCAGCCATGCCAATAAACCTGTTTTTAAAAAATGATGCAGAAATACCTCCACATATATTGGGAACCAGATCTGCAGTGGTGCATAAGTCCTACAATGCCAACCAGATGGAGAGAAAAGCCCTTATCCAATTCACTTTTTCTCCTAGGAGATAATTTTGCGTCTTCTGTTTAAAATAACTTTTCAGCACTCTGCAATTGGAAAAGTACCAAAAAGCAGGTGAAAAAGTACTATGAAAATTATTTGGAGTATTTTCTTTCTGTTGGTTGCTTAAAAGGAATAGTATTGATAAGTGAGTATATCACCTAGGAGAATACTGAAGAAGAAAAAGTGAATTGGATTGGGTTCAAATTCTAATAAGCCCAGCGCAGACAGCTCACAGAAAGCAGCTTATGCTTCCATTGTGTGTCAGTTCTCGGCAAAAGTACTCAGCTCATGTCCTGCGACAGCTGGGATCTATAGTGTGTCCTGTCCCCAGAGCTGACAGTCTGTTACTCACTGGTGGAGGCATAAAGCGCTCTTTGTAGGTAGTCTAGGCAGAAGCCGTTTTACACATATCAGACGTCTTGTCCATCTGGTTGGCATTTGCCTCACCCGCTGAACACCTTGTTCCCACAACATACACAGAGATCTCAGGCATGACGTTCTGCACCATTAATTATACAGTGTATTTGCACTGGCAGGCCTGCTCATAATTATGTATGTTTGTTTCCATGGAAAGTTGTGTTTTGTACCGTATGGCTGTTATATGGCTTTGTATTGCTATATGCCTGTTTCTGTTTATGAGGTAAGGAAGGTTTTAAAAATAAGTTGGTAAAACGGGAGATAGGCAAATAGCGTGACACTGACTTACAATTTGGGTTGTCTATTACTGTAATTATGTGGTTTTGGGAGGGTTCACAGTACGGTCGAGGTGCGCGCCATTTACCCGCTCACCACAAGCGTCCACCTGTTACAACACACGCGGTTTGAAGAAATGGTGCATGTTTTTTACCGCATGCAGGAACCTTATACTAGAAAAAACTGTAAAAAAAAAAAAATGAAACTGAGCCGGGACATATTAGGATGTAAATCTGGTGGTGCGCCTCTGTAAACACCAAAAAGAGTTCTAATCAAAAACCAACAATAGATAGCGTACGACTGTCAGTCCACAACGTGGGTAACACTGATGTAAGCAGCTGATCCCCATGCTCAGAGCAGAAACATCGAAGCGATATAAACGTAACATGGAGAGCCCATGAGAGAAATGAGAACCTTGACTATACGAAACCAGTGGCCGTCCATTTTATTGAAAATAAGCATGGAGCATGTCAGCTCAGGGGACAGGTCATCGAACACGTAAAGGCACCCTTGAGGGGAGGTGACAGGGACATTAGATTATTGCAGAGAGAAGCCTTTTGGATTCATGAATTAGGCACAGTGCAGCCTGGAGGCTTGAACAAAAATAATTCTTTAACTTGCTTCATTAGGGAAAGATAGCATGTATGCTGAATAATAGAGACTAATGGTCATTAATATCCTTTTATGTCCATAGGTTCATTAGCTGTGTCCGTGGCCATGGGATTTTATTATTCACAGGGACACTCCAATTGTATTTTATCATGTCTTGCCGTATATGTTGGATATTAGCATGTCATTATGAGATATATACAGTAACCTGGTTTTGTCTTTTTGTGTTTTCAGCCATGAGGGTTCGACCTGTCCATCATGCCAATGATCACGCCCTGGTGGGTAAGAGTGTGTCAGCGTGTATGCTGCAGTCTACGGGTACTCGTTATTATCGTTCTCCGTATGTGTATTTACTCGTTCGACATGTGTTAGGCATGGCGTGTTCGTTATGCATAATACATGACATCGCATGCACCTGTGGAGAGTTACGTCTCCGTATACTGGAGCATGCAGATTACACGAATAACACTACCATTGTCACATTTAAGAGATGGCAGTTTATCTCGATGCGACGTGCGAGTCTCACGCCCACTGGGGGCGTAATTGATAACCCTTACCCCTGTTGTGACTGTTGCATAGCAACAGGTCACAAACAGCTATGTGACGTACTGCCGGGAAATACGCACACGGGGGGCGGAGCGAGAGCTCCGCCGACAGTGTGCGGAAGCGCACGAAGTCTGGATGCTGTGACTGTTGCATGGCAACAAGTCACGAACACCCCCGCCACGCATTGTCATCAGACACACCCATTGTAGGGCGGAGCGGATGGCTCCGTCATGACTGGGCATAATGGAGGAGCGGCGAGATTTACTGGGTGGGCTTCCTCCACCTATGAGAGAGGAGGGGCGGGGCCCAGGAACGTAGCGCGCGCACGACACTGGCCATGAAGCCAGGTTAGTAACGGCTGCCTGTGGATACGCACATTCAAACGCTGCAGCAATTATTCACAATTTTTTAACAGGGGGTGACCGGCGAACCCCTCATGAGGTATGAATCACAAAGTACAGTAGCGCTGAGCGCACTCACAGCCAATATCAATTAACCCATGGTTTTGATCACAGTATATAATTGTTTATGTGGCATGTGTAAACAACGGAGATGACATCACTGTTTTGCATTATTAGGGGTGTGGTTGTTGGGGATTATGTTAGCTTATATAGGTGGTTGAATTGCATGCATTTGTAACTATACGCCTTGAGGAAGGGGGACCCTGTGTGGCCCCCGAAACAATTGTCGGCTTTATACCTGTTGGTAACGCATGGCTCAATAAAAGAGCGTGAGCTTATTCAAAATCGGTGTGCTGACACATTTTTTGCACAGTTTCACTTGAGACATTGCCTATGTCTCAGTGTCAAGCACCCGACCACACTTTTTTGACGGTGTGCCCTCCGCAACCTCTTTTTTCTTGCATGCTCAGAGCAGACTGGACACCATGAGACTGGAATAATGAGTCATTCCCAGCATACCCTCCAAATGGGGCACTCACCACATGAATAGGACCCTGTGTTAGATGGGTCAGCAGCACATCTGGTCTATCGACCCCCCACCTGCTACTGGGGTATGTTATACTGTACTATCACTGGATTCTGTCATTGGGTGCTATTACTGGGGTGTGCCTGGTACTAGGGTCTGCCTTACTGTGCTATCACTGGGGTCTGTCATGAGGTGATATTATTGGGATGTGACATGAGGTGATATTATTGGGGTGTGCCATGTGGTAATATTATTGGGGTGTGGCCAGTACTGGGGTGTGTCATGGGGTGGTATTATTGGGATGTGTCATGAGGTGATATTATTGGAGTGTGTCATGAGGTGATATTATTGGGGTGTCATGAGGTGATATTATTAGGGTGTTTCATGAGGTGATATTATTGGGGTGTGACAAGGTAATATTATTGGGTGTTATGGGGTGATATTATTGGGTTCTGTCATGAGGCGATATTATTGGGGTGGCTGATACTGGGGTCTATCATGGGGTGATATTATTGAGGGCCGGTCATGAGGTGATATTATTGGAGTGTGTCATGAGGTGATATTATTGGGGTGTGTCATGAGGTGATATTATTGGGGTGTGTCATGAGGTGATATTATTGGGGTGTTATTATTGGGTTCTGTCATGAGGTGATATTATTGGGGTGGCTGATACTGGGGTCTATCATGGGTTGATATTATTGAGAGCCGGGCATTAGCTGATATTAATGGGATGTGTCATAGGGTGATATTATTGGGTTCTGTCATGAGATGATATTATTGGGGTGTTATTATTGGGTTCTGTTATGAGGTGATATTATTGGAGTGTAATGGGGTGATATTATTGGGGTGGTTGATACTGGGGTCTCTAATGGGGTGATATTATTGAGGGCCGGTGCTCCAACGTTTTGCCCTACATTGTCGCAATGTCTGTACATTAGCTGATATTATTGTGGTGTGACACGAGGTGATATTTATTGGGGTGTCATGGGGGTGATATTATTGGAGTGTGTCATGAGGTGATATTATTGGGGTGTGACATGAGATGATACTATTGGAGTGTGTCATGAGGTAATATTATTGGGGTGTAGTCGGTACTGGGGGGCCTCAGCCTGGTACAGCTCTGCTTCCTGTAGGTACAGTAATGTCAGCTCATTTCACTAGCAGGATACAAGCTATAGGCAGGCGGTTCCTCCACACACATGCTGTACCTGGTGTGTATATGCTATATATGGTGAGTATAAATGTCCCCATGAGGAGGATTAGGGGGTCTCCCCGCCTCACATGCTGCCTCTGGACGGTGACAGGAACCTCCATCCTCCTAACAAGTCTCCAGGAAAATGGCGGCGGCGGCAGCCTGACAGAAGAAGGGGCCACATACACAACATCTCCGGTGCCAGCCAATGGCTGGAGCAAGATGGCAGGCTCGTGAGCGTGACAGGAGACGGGGCGGGGCCTCACACTCAGCAGCTTTGGTGCTAGCCAGTGGGTGGAGCAAGATGGCGGGCGCTTGACAGGGGACGGGGCGGGGCTTCACACTAAGCAGCCGGCGCCGGTCAGGTCACTGGGTGGAGCAAGATGGCAGCGCTGCCGGGGCTTGTTCTTCACGCGGGAATCTTGGCCTGGTGTGTGTTTGGCGTGTGGCAGAACGTGCTGGTCACCGACTCTGCTAAGGTGCATGGAGCTCATACCTACGGGGGCCGCTGGAAGTATCTGACCTTCATCAACCAGGTGGGCAAAAACTCCAGCAGGCAAATACCAGGGGCAGCCTGTATACACTGGGCAATTACCAGAGGGGCAGCCTGTATGTACTATGGGGCAATTACCAGGGGCATCCTGTATGTATGGGGCAATTACCAGGGGCATCCTGTATGTATGGGGCAATTACCAGGGGCATCCTGTATGTATGGGGCAATTACCAGGGGCAGCCTGTATGTATGGGGCAATTACCAGGGGCAGCCTGTATGTATGGGGCAATTACCAGGGGCAGCCTGTATGTATGGGGCAATTACCAGGGGCAGCCTGTATGTATGGGGCAATTACCAGGGGCAGCCTGTATGTATGGGGCAATTACCAGGGGCAGCCTGTATGTATGGGGCAATTACCAGGGGCAGCCTGTATGTATGGGGCAATTACCAGGGGCAGCCTGTATGTATGGGGCAATTACCAGGGGCAGCCTGTATGTATGGGGCAATTACCAGGGGCAGCCTGTATACATGGGGCAAATAAACCAGAGGAGCAGCCTGTATGTATGGGGCAAATAAACCAGAGGAGCAGCCTGTATGTATGGGGCAAATAAACCAGAGGAGCAGCCTGTATGTATGGGGCAAATAAACCAGAGGAGCAGCCTGTATGTATGGGGCAAATAAACCAGAGGAGCAGCCTGTATGTATGGGGCAAATAAACCAGAGGAGCAGCCTGTATGTATGGGGCAAATAAACCAGAGGAGCAGCCTGTATGTATGGGGCAATTACCAGGGGCAGCCTGTATGTATGGGGCAATTACCAGGGGCAGCCTGTATGTATGGGGCAATTACCAGGGGCAGCCTGTATGTATGGGGCAATTACCAGGGGCAGCCTGTATGTATGGGGCAATTACCAGGGGCAGCCTGTATGTATGGGGCAATTACCAGGGGCAGCCTGTATGTATGGGGCAATTACCAGGGGCAGCCTGTATGTATGGGGCAATTACCAGGGGCAGCCTGTATGAATGGGGCAATTACCAGGGGCAGCCTGTGTACATGGCGCAATTACCAGAGGGTGTGAGAACGCGGAAAAGCCGCCGCATGTGCTCAGAACAAGGCGGCTGATTCCGCATCCAACGTGGCGGTTTGCGCGCGGGGGCCTACATCTGCCAGTATGGCTAAATGCGGAGGAACCGCCGCATGCTCTGATAGCGGTGCGGCTGGTTCCGCGTCCAGCGCGGCGGGTGGTACACAACACATGTCTGGTGAGGCTGGGACTGATAGTCCACACAGGTTCAGAAGGGCGCGCGCTGAGAGGCAGAACTTTTATGACAGCCAGAAAGGGGTCAGCTGACAATTCAACCAGTTCCCATTGGTCCAGCACTTAGGGGAGGCGCTGGAGAGCGCTGTGCTATATATACCGGGTGCTGGTCATTCACTGGTTGTCTGCCGTTGCGATCACTACGTGGAAGCACTTAGACCTCAGATTCTGTTTTACTATTCTGTTATACTTCAGACTAGTTCCAGGGTGTTGATGATCAACGACCTCACACCCAAGATTAGGGACTTGTGTTACCATTCTGTTATACTTCAGACTAGTTCCAGGGTGTTGATGATCACGGAGCTCACACCCAAGACTAGGCATTGTTTATTATCTGTTATGACTTACTGCTTTCTTGACCACTCTTCTGTTCACTGATTCGGTACTTCGCTATATCTGATACTCTGTTGCCAAACCCAGCTTGCTTTAGGATTACCGAATCAGCCTCCTTTCTTTGTACTTTGTATGTCCGTGTGTTGCCGACCTGGCTTGCCCGACCTTGAGAACTATCTCCTCAGTTAAGAGAGAAGTAATAAACAACAGAGGCGCCAACAGGATAAAAGGAGAAACCGTATTAAAATCAATAAAACAGAGGGGGGCAAGGGTGGACTTACCTCCCCAATATTCAAAACACAACCACTGTGATCAAATGGCAAAAAACATTTAATCTGAACTCCAAGACAAAGAACAATTGCAACGCGTTTCGCGGGTCTCAAGCCCGCTTCCTCAGGCAAAAAAACAAAAAACAAGGAGCAGCTGTAACAAACAGAGAAAATAAAATAAAATAGAAGAATAAAAATATGAAATACGTACAGTAAAATGCGTCCAATAGACAACGTCCAATAAAACGCATACAATGAAAATTACAGTAATGTCCAAGTAAATAATAAACAATTGATGAAATAAACATTACTGCAAGTATAGACGTGTCAATCATGTACATAAAACCAATTTACCGTATTTCGCGCCGTATAAGACGCTCCGGAATATAAGACGCACCCAAGTTTAGAGGGCAAAAACCTGGGAAAAAAATATATATTAAATCTGGTACGTCTATATTCCAGGAGCGTCTTTGAACATGTTGTGTCCTCCTGTGTACCTTATCTCTCCACTTGTGTGCCCCATCTGTCCTTCTGTGTGCCCCATCTGTCCTCCTGTGTGCCCCATGTCTCCCCCATGTGTCCTGTGTGCGCCATCTCCCCCATGTGTCCTGTGTGCGCCATCTCCCCCATGTGTCCTGTGTGCGCCATCTCCCCATGTGTCCTTTGTCATGTCTCCCACATGTGTCGTCCTGTGTCCTGTCTCCCTGTGTCCTCCTGTGTCCTGTGTCCTGTCCTCCTGTGTCCTGGCTCCATGTGTCCTGTCTCCATGTGTCCTCCTGTGTCCTGTCTCCATGTGTCCTCCTGTGTCCTGGCTCCATGTGTCCTGTCTCCATGTGTCCTCCTGTGTCCTGTCTCCATGTGTCCTCCTGTGTCCTGTCTCCATGTGTCCTCCTGTGTCCTGTCTCCATGTGTCCTCCTGTGTCCTGTCTCCATGTGTCCTCCTGTGTCCTGTCTCCATGTGTCCTCCTGTGTCCTGTCTCCATGTGTCCTCCTGTGTCCTGTCTCCATGTGTCCTCCTGTGTCCTGTCTCTATGTGTCCTCCTGGGTCCTGTCTCCATGTGTCGTCCTGGCTCCATGTGTCCTGTCCCCATGTGTCCTGGCTCCCCCACATGTCCTTCTTTGACTGGCTCCCCCGAGTGCCTCACTTCTCCCCCTCTATTTTCCTCCTGCCCCCCTCCATGTGCCCACCTCTCCCGTGTCTCCAATATGCCCATCTCCCCCCCCCCCCCCCTTGTCTCTCAATATGCCCACCTCCCGTGTCTCCGATACTCCCCCCGTGTCTCCGAGATACCCACCGTAAATCCTTCCCCCCTCCGGGTCTGCAGCTGTAGCGGCTTACCTGATACATGCCGCCGCGAAGTCTGCAGACACCCGGCTACTCCATATGTTTCCTCTACTGCGCGGCTACTGATGACGCAATCAGTACAAGCCGCGCAGTAGAGGAAACATATGGAAGTAGCCGGGTGTCTGCAGACTTCGCGGCGGCATGTATCAGGTAAGCCGCTACAGCTGCAGACCCGGAGGGGGGAAGGATTTACGGTTGGCATCACGGGGGGCATATCGGAGACAGGGGGGGAGGTGGGCATCTCGGAGACACGTGGGATGTGCGCACATGGAGCGGGGCAGGAGGAAAATAGAGGGGAAAAGCTGTGGCACACGGGGGAGCCAGGCACAGTGATCGCCCACACAGGCAGGGAATCCCCAATGGCGGCGGGTCGGCGGTTTATATCGGCGGGCGTTCGCAAGTTGGGGATTCCCTGCCTTTGCCGTATAAGACGCAGGGACTTTTTCTCCCCATTTTTGGGGGAGAAAAAGTGCGTCTTATACGGCGGAAAATACGGTAAATGTGGCATGATCATCATATAATTATAAATAAACATATAAATACATATATAAACCATACAAAGAGAAAATATGGTGGTGACACATGTTTCTAAATATACTATTCCTACTTAATGGGAGAAGTAAGGGAGGGGGGGGGGGTGGGTTCTACTTTTCCCTTAGGTGCCAAGTTGTAGTACTGTTGTATCCCTTATCGGGTTCACTATATACCTGTTTTACCCTTAATGCAAAACGGATCCCGGGGGTGTTGGTATCACCCATGTTATAAATTATCAACGATGTCCCATATAATGGAGGGTCTATTCAGGGCTGTGGAGTCGGAGTCGTGGAGTCGGGCAATTTTGGGTGCCTGGAGTCGGGAAAAAATGCACCGACTCCGACTCCTAATGAATTTGTAACTGTAATTAAAATAGAAAATATGATAAAATGTTCTATTTCTCAGATAATAGTCATTAAAAATAATGTGTATATATACAGTAATAGCTGTGCTTAGTCCACAAAAATGAAATAAACCAATCAAAATTAGTTACTTGTGCTGCTTCAATAAAGCAGTCCCCGTATTTTTAAGGTCAGATATACACATCTGATTGTGACTGTATATATGATGTGTACACAGGAATCTCTTATATATACTAAATAACATCTATGCTGTAAGAATAAAGCCTGATGTGTAGCTGTGTCACTAATAGAGATGGTCAATGAGATGGAAATAATTCTGCACTGATGCTGATTTATGCAAATGTATGCACTACCTTTGCTGATGAAATCAAATAATTTGATATGTTGTTAAAATCTGGTTTGGTGACTACAAATTAAAGGGTACCTGAGACGGATGAAAAGTAAAGTTTTATACATACCTGGGGCTTCCTCCAGCCCCCTTCAGGCTAATCAGTCCCTCGCAGTCCTCCACCACCCGGATCTTCTGCTATGAGTCCTGGTAATTCAGCCAGTCAGCGCTGTCCGGCCGCATGCCGCTCCCATAGCCAGGAACATTCTGCACCTGCGCAATAGTGCTGCACAGGTGTAGTATGCTCCTGGCGGCGGAGTGTGTGCATGTGCACTACGCCCGACTGGCTCAAGTACCTAGACTCATAGCAGAAGATCCAGGTGGTGGAGGAGGACAACGAGGGACTGATTACCCTGAAGGCGGCTGGAGGAAGCCCCAGGTATGTATAAAACTTTAATTTCATCTGTCTCAGGTTTACTTTGTTACACAGTAGTACTATACTCTACATATGCACTCCCCACAGAGCTGCAGGGAATCCACTGAGAATGCTGTGCACATTGAACACAGAGGTGTTGTCGGTTTACAATCTCCTCATTCCCCTGCAGAGTACCTGCACATCATTCTTACATGTACCCACACTTACATTGCCTAGGGCCTGATAGATGTTCTTTGTTCTGGTTTGTACCTTTTACAAGTACTCTTACCAAGGACTAGTTTTAGTCTAAAGGGAATAGATATAGTAGTCTACATATCCTTCTCACTTCAGTTGTCTTGTAAAATTCCTAAGCGTTGGCAGTTAAGAGACGAATTTCATGTTACTTACTTTTAATCAACAAAATTGTAATATGCAAATTAGAGGAGTCGGAGTCGAGGAGTCGGAGTCGGTGGAATCCTAAACTGAGGAGTCGGAGTCGGTGGATTTTTGGACCGACTCCACAGCCCTGGGTCTATTACCTTAAATACCTGTTATACCCCTAATGCAACCGGATTCCGGGGGTGTTGGTATCAGACCATGCTATAAATAATCATAGATGTCCCATATAATGGAGGGTCTCTTACCTTGATGTTGTGTAGTAACAGCGCAGCGCCTCTAACGAGCAGGCGCCGCGTTGGCTTTTAATATACTTTCTGATCGTAATCCCAGTGTGAGGCCGGCGGGAAAATTTGTGCGGGGAGCGTGGTCGACTTGTGGCCGTGTCCATGCTGATTGGAGCATGGCGTATAGGTCCCGGCGGCAAAGCGTAAGTGCGTCATGTAAGGGCACACTGTCCGCCACCGCCATATGTGAGGAGGGCATGGTGCTGTGCGGATGTGCCGCTCTGGTTTCCGATTTGGTGGGGGATATAGTGTAATGGGCGGAAGTGTGTGGTACATGGTTAGGCGGAAGTGTGTCATCAAAGGGCACACTTCCCGCTGCTGCCATGTTACAAGAGGGCTATATATCGGTACGGGACATATATCCCATATATACTATATTTGGCAATATGTATGTACATTTTGAACGACAAGAGTTGCTATCATAGTAGAAATGGAATGTAGTAGCAGAGATTAGATGAAAACCAGGATAGTTCCGTATACCCTACTTACTGTACATGGAGGATGGAGCTTTCCATGTCCCACCTACCAGATATATATTCTTATTGTGGGACAAAAATTAATAATAAAATGAATGAGACTGATTATACTAAAATTATGGACTTGAGGAGGCTAATAATACTAGCGTTATAAGGCTAGTTAACCAGTTCGGCCTTTCTGGACGAGCTTTCTCGTCCAGAAAGGCACTGCTGCTTTCAATGCGCCGCTAGCCCCCGATCAGTGAATGGGAATATAATTCCCATTCACCGATCTAACTTCCCCGCAGAAATACCGACGCTTTCTCTCCAGAGAGCGTGGTATTTCTGCCCCCAGGAAACGACTCCTCTGAATTTTGGTTCCTGGATGCGAGATCGTTCGCATCTAGGCCTTTTCTCACTGTGGCCATCTTGTGGCCAAATAGTAAACTGCACCCACATACATTTTTAATTAAAGAATTTGCTTATTTTACATGTAAAATAAGCAGTTTCCCTCCCACACCAAAAATTACCCACATACATTTTTTTATAAAATGTAAATTTGTAAAAAATACAATTTAAAAAAAAACAAAAACAAATAGTTACCCAAGGGTCTAAACTTTTTAAATATACATGTCAAGAGAGTATGTTATTATATTATTTAAAATTATAAGCTTATAAATAGTGATGGACGCAAATTGAAAAAATGCACCTTTATTTCTAAATGAAATATCAGCACCATAAATTGTGATAGGGACATCCGTTTAAATGGTGTAATTAACGGGACAGATGGGCAAATAAAATACATGGGTTTTAATTACGGTAGCGTATATTAATTTCAAACTATAATGGCCAAAAACTGAGAAATAATGAATTTTTTTCATTTTTCTTAATCTTCCTGTTAAAATGGATTTAGAAAAAAATAATTCTGAGCAAAATGTAGTACCCAAAGAAAGCCTAATTAGTGGCGGAAAAAACAAGATATAGATCAATTCATTGTGATAAGTAGCAATAAATTTATAGGCGAATGAATGGGAGGTGAACGTTGCTCGGATGCATGAGATTTTTGGCACTGCGGCGCTGAACCGGTTAATCTAAAAGTACTGAAAGACCTACTCAATGATCAGATTAGGATGGATATATGGTGTTCCACCACCATCTAGTGGTGCACATTGGGTTTTGATATTGGTCATTTAGTGGGAGGGAGACAATATAGGAAAAAAGTATAAATACATATAAAATACATATAAAATTACATCAACGAGATTGATCACTAGGATCAGCTAAGAGACAAATTGCTAATATTGAAAAGAAAAGAAAAGAGAAGAGAAACATAAATAAGACAACATAAAAAGCATTGTAATGTACTTATTACATTAAAACCTCTGTATGAAAAAGACATGCATACATTTTTGGTGTATTATATGTAGGAGAACAAAATAGTAAGAATACAAAAAAAAGTCATACAAAAGAGCGACTGTGAGCTAAACTCTTGACTGTAAAATAATTATGAAACAGAGAGATGAGGTCAGAGGACGGAAAAAGGGGGGGGGGGGGTTACCATGCATTTTGCATTAGCTTCCTCGGGTATTTTCGTTCTCGGAATTTTTTTACCAAAATTTTCGATTGTGTGTTGTAGTCCTTTACATCTGTACAATTTTTATGAATGCGTTGGGACTGGTTGTATGGGGTGTTGAGTGTCCAGGGTCTATAGTGAAAGCTGTTAAAATGAATGTAATTATTGGAATCAACTGTTTTGAAGTGTGTTTTGGTTTTAATTTGACCATGTTGATGGAACAGGACTAGATCCAAAAATTCAATGGATGTTGGGTCATACTGTGCAGTGAAGGACAAGCCCGCTCTATTCCCATTAAGGTGGCTCAAAAATAAGGGTATGTGGGAGGGATCACCCCTCCAAATAAACACCAAATCGTCTATATAGCGTTTGTACATGACTGTTGTCCCGAAAAGGGTTGTTTTGGGAGATGTATGATGTTTCAAGTAGACCCATAGCTAGATTTGCGTAACTGGGTGCGAAGCTGCTGTCCATTGCCGTGCCCCCTACTTGGCGGTATATAGTATCCATAAAGGAAAAGTAGTTATGGGTTAGAATGAATTCAACACACTGTATGAGAAATATTTTTTGTGCCTGTGGCATGTCCATGTCCAGGTTTAGATAATGTTGGGTTGCCTCAATCCCAAAAGTATGGGAGATATTGGTGTACAGTCAAGTTTTTGGACATATTTCTGTAAGTGACAATCTACAAATCCGGAAAGGTTGCAGGTGACTGAATCTATACCTGATATTATAGGTCTGCCGGGAGGCTTGGATAGGTTTTTGTGGATTTTTGGAAGTTGGTAGAAAAAGGGGGTGGCGGGGTTTTCAATTAGGATGAAACTGCGTTCGCCCTTAGTGATGAGTCCCTTCATGTGGGCTTCATTTATAAATGCTTTTAGTTGATTGTTGTATGAGTTGGTGGGATCTTCTGTAAGTGTCTCATAGCTAGTCTGATCATTAAGACGAAGGGATTCCGTCACATAATCCTTTTTATTCAGAACCACTATGCCTCCCCCCTTATCTGCAGGTTTAATGATGAGGTCTGGATTCTTTTTCAGCTGATTAAGTGCTGCTTTTTCGGCCTGGGTGAGATTTGAAGGACAATGACCATTGTCTTTACAGAGTTTTTGGATGTCCTCCAAGGCCAGTGCATAGAAGGTCTCTATGAAGCTACCTTTGGAGGCCGTGGGATAGAACCTGGAACGTCCTTTTAAGGACGTGGTAATACATTTTTCCAGTTCTACCTCCTGTTCATTAATAGTAGCAATAATAGTGTTGGGATCCTGAGTGTATATGGGTTTACAGGTTTTGTCTATTTGTTTAAGAGCGAAATGCCTCTTGAGTGTAAGTTTTCAAACGAAAGTATTCAGATCTGTGAATAGTTCACTTAATTGGGTGTTGTTAGTGGGGCAAAAAGATAAACCCTTGTTCAATAGATTAATTTCATTTTGTTTTAATTGATAATCTGAGAGGTTGAAGATGGATTTTGTGGGTTCATTAACTGGACTCATTACATCCTGTTCTTTTTCCCCCCTTCCCCCTAGATCCCCGTTTTCGGCGTGTTTTAGTGGCCGTTTTCGAATGCTTTTGGGCTGGAGGAAGGTGCGTGATGCTTTTGGGCTGGGAAGTTGCTTGTGGAGCAGGTCCGGTGGATGATTGGTGAGTGAAATGGGAAGGTCTAAAAAAGACTCAGATTGATCACTTGTGTTATCTAGGGACCCCGTGTTGGCAAGTAAATGATCCTCCTCTTGAAGACTTGTATCAGACGTGATCCCAGTGGACTCTTGTGTTCCATAAGTGCTCAATTGGGACAGGGGAAGATCACTGTGAGTATCCTTGGGATTGGTAAAAAGGAGACCACACAGCCACTAAGGGACAGAATAGGGCAACATAGGCGTAATATCACAAAAGGTTTCCCAAACCATAGCCTTTCCAGACACTTCGATAACGTCCATAACAGGAATCCGGTTGGGGTGAATTTCACCGCAATTGAAACCATCAATCCTTTGGGTAGAAATGCAATTAACCTACTAAAAAACAGAGAGATGTTTTGGATTCAGACCTTGAGGACACTGGTACCTACAGGTCTGAATGAACAGCTAGAGAAAACGTTTTAGTCTCTGTTGCCCTGGTCCCTTCTGGTAATTTCCCCCCTCCCCCCTCCCCCCCCTTTTCCGTCCTCTGACCTCATCTCTCTGTTTCATAATTATTTTACAGTCAAGAGTTTAGCTCACAGTCGCTCTTTTTTATGACTATTTTTTGTATTTTTACTATTTTGTTCTCCTACATATAATACACCAAAAATGTATGCATGTTTTTTTCATACAGAGGTTTTAATGTAATAAGTACATTACAATGCTTTTTATGTTGTCGTTTTTTTATGTTTCTCTTCTCTTCTCTTTTCAATTTTAGCAATTTGTCTCTTAGCTGATCCTAGTGATCAATCTCGATGTAATTTTATATGTATTTATATTTTTTTCCTATATTGTCTCCCTCCCACTAAATTACCAATATCAAAACCCAATGTGCACCACTAGATGGTGGTGGAACACCATATATCCATCCTAATCTGATCATTGAGTAGGTCTTTCAGTACTTTTAGATTAACTAGCCTTATAACGCTAGTATTATTAGCCTCCTCAAGTCCACAATTTTAGTATAACCAGTCTGTCACGATCGGTGTAGCAGAGAGAGGGTCTGATTACCGGTGAACTGCAGTATCACCGAAAATGCAGAATATACCCGATTATCGATGATCTGCAGTATCACCGATAATCCGATATAACGCTAACCTCTGAACACCTGAGTAGTGTAAGTGCTTGGTGCAACAGTAATACCTCGAGGACTAAGCCTCAGAAACAAGTGCCGTACAGTATGAAGTACTGCAGCAATACAGATTCCTTCCGAAGGCCTGGACTCTCCGGGGGAGGAGTCAGGCGGAGACTAATAAACAAGCAGGGTTCGGCAACAGGGTATCAGAAATATCGGGGTACAGAATCAGGAGTCAGATGCAGAGTCTAAGAGCGAGCCGAGGTTCGGCAACAGGGTATCAGAATGACAAGGTACAAGATCAGAATACAGAAGAATGGTAACAAGCTTGAGGAACCTGAGGAGCAGGTTCCCAATGAATACAGGTTGGGCCCTGGGGCAGTAAATACAGAGCTGACCCTGTGGAGCAGGTGCCCAGCAAATACAGCGCTGGCCCTGGGGAGCAGGTGCCCAGCAAATACAGAGCTGGCCCTATGGAGCAGGTACCCAGTAAATACAGAGCTGGCCCTATGGAGCAGGTACCCAGTAAATACAGCGCTGGCCCTGTGGAGCAGGTGACCAGCAAATACAGCGCTGGCCCTGAGGAGCAGGTGCCCAGCAAATACAGCGCTGGCCCTGAGGAGCAGGTGCCCAGCACATACAGCGCTGGCCCTGAGGAGCAGGTGCCCAGCACATACAGCGCTGGCCCTGAGGAGCAGGTGCCCAGCACATACAGCGCTGGCCCTGAGGAGCAGGTGCCCAGCACATACAGCGCTGGCCCTGAGGAGCAGGTGCCCAGCACATACAGCGCTGGCCCTGAGGAGCAGGTGCCCAGCACATACAGCGCTGGCCCTGAGGAGCAGGTGCCCAGCACATACAGCGCTGGCCCTGAGGAGCAGGTGCCCAGCACATACAGCGCTGGCCCTGAGGAGCAGGTGCCCAGCACATACAGCGCTGGCCCTGAGGAGCAGGTGCCCAGCACATACAGCGCTGGCCCTGAGGAGCAGGTGCCCAGCACATACAGCGCTGGCCCTGAGGAGCAGGTGCCCAGCACATACAGCGCTGGCCCTGAGGAGCAGGTGCCCAGCACATACAGGGCTGGCCCTGAGGAGCAGGTGCCCAGCACATACAGCGCTGGCCCTGAGGAGCAGGTGCCCAGCACATACAGCGCTGGCCCTGAGGAGCAGGTGCCCAGCACATACAGCGCTGGCCCTGAGGAGCAGGTGCCCAGCACATACAGCGCTGGCCCTGAGGAGCAGGTGCCCAGCACATACAGGGCTGGCCCTGAGGAGCAGGTGCCCAGCACATACAGGGCTGGCCCTGAGGAGCAGGTGCCCAGCACATACAGCGCTGGCCCTGAGGAGCAGGTGCCCAGCACATACAGCGCTGGCCCTGAGGAGCAGGTGCCCAGCACATACAGAGCTGGCCCTGTGAGCAGGTGCCCAGCAGATACAGTGCTGGCCCTGAGGAGCAGGTGCCCAGCACATACAGGCATGAACTATCTCCTAGCGATAGAGATAGTTCTCAGGGTCGGGAAGGCCAAGTCGGCAACTCACAGACAAACAAAGTACAGGATCAGAAGACAGAGGCAGTGTAGTCAGACAGGCAGAAAGTCATAACAGATAATCACAATCAAACTAGTACTTTAGACTATCAACAGAATCTAGCTAAGTGTAGGATTACAGCTCTAGCTGGTCCCGGCACACTTTCGGATCTGACTAAGGGTCTGCGTGCTACCACAAAGTGATTGCAACGACAGGCAACCAGCAACTGACCAAGCAGCAGTATATATAGTTGCTGGACTCTGCTGCCCCGCCCGAACCATTCAGCCAATCATGAGTCCTGCAGGAATCAGCTGACCTTCCTGATCAGCTGACACTTCCTCTGCAGGTATAAAGGTCCTGAATTCAGGCCCGCGCGAGCATAGCTCTCCATCTGCCTAGATGCACTAACAGACCCAGCCACACCAAGCACATGCTACTGCATGCAAACAGCCGCTTTGCTGTCAGGACATGCGGCGGCTTTTCTGCGTTCCACCACACAACCAGACGCAAGCAAACCGCCGCGTAGGACGCGGAGTCAGCCGCCTGCCTCTTGGCACACGCGGTGGCTTTTCCGCGTTTCCTCACACAGTCTCATTCATTTTATTATTAATTTTTTGTCCCACAATAAGAATATATATCTGGTAGGTGGGACATGGAAAGCTCCATCCTCCATGTACAGTAAGTAGGGTATACGGAACTATCCTGGTTTTCATCTAATCTCTGCTACTACATTCCATTTCTACTATGATAGCAACTCTTGTCGTTCAAAATTTACATACATATTGCCAAATATAGTATATATGGGATATATGTCCCGTACCGATATATAGCCCTCTTGTAACATGGCAGCAGCGGGAAGTGTGCCCTTTGATGACACACTTCCGCCTAACCATGTACCACACACTTCCGCCCATTACACTATATCCCCCACCAAATCGGAAACCAGAGCGGCACATCCGCACAGCACCATGCCCTCCTCACATATGGCGGTGGCGGAGAGTGTGCCCTTACGTGACGCACTTCCGCTTTGCCGCCGGGACCTATACGCCATGCTCCAATCAGCATGGACACGGCCACAAGTCGACCACGCTCCCCGCACAAATTTTCCCGCCGGCCTCACACTGGGATTACGATCAGAAAGTATATTAAAAGCCAACGCGGCGCCTGCTCGTTACAGAGGCGCTGCGCTGTTACTACACAACATCAACAGTGTTCTCCCCAGGCTCTTTTAGCCGGGTGCTCCACCCGGCTAGATTTGGTGACCACCCGGCTGTCATCGGCTCACCTCCTCACCACCTCCTATGCTGTAAGCACAGTTGCCCTGCATTTTCAACTCGCCCCACCCGGCTACTTTTTCATGCCACCCGGCTACTATTTTATGCCACCCGGCTGGAAAAAAATTCTGGGGAGAACACTGATCAAGGTAAGAGACCCTCCATTATATGGGACATCTATGATTATTTATAGCATGGTCTGATACCAACACCCCCGGGATCCGGTTGCATTAGGGGTATAACAGGTATTTAAGGTAATAGACCCTCCATTATATGGGACATCGTTGATAATTTATAACATGGGTGATACCAACACCCCCGGGATCCGTTTTGCATTAAGGGTAAAACAGGTATATAGTGAACCCGATAAGGGATACAACAGTACTACAACTTGGCACCTAAGGGAAAAGTAGAACCCACCCCCCCCCCTCCCTTACTTCTCCAATTAAGTAGGAATAGTATATTTAGAAACACGTGTCACCACCATATTTTCTCTTTGTATGGTTTATATATGTATATATGTATTTATATTTATATGTTTATAATTATATGATGATCATGCCACATTTAAATTATTTAAATTGGTTTTATGTACATGATTGACGCGTCTATACTTGCAGTAATGTTTATTTCATCAATTGTTTATTATTTACTTGGACATTACTGTAATTTTCATTGTATGCGTTTATTGGACGTTGTCTATTGGACGCATTTTACTGTACGTATTTCATATTTTTATTTTTATTCTTTTATTTTATTTTCTCTGTTTGTTACAGCTGCTCCTTGTTTTTTGTTTTTTGTATTTTTGCCTGAGGAAGCGGGCTTGAGACCCGCGAAACGCGTTGCAATTGTTCTTTGTCTTGGAGTTCAGATTAAATGTTTTTTGCCATTTGATCACAGTGGTTGTGTTTTGAATATTGGGGAGGTAAGTCCACCCTTGCCCCCCTCTGTTTTATTGATTTTAATACGGTTTCTCCTTTTATCCTGTTGGCGCCTCTGTTGTTTATTACATATTGTTATCCACCTGGTGGATGGGTGTGGACACCCACTCTTTTTCTACTACAGAGAGCGACTTCTTAACCTGAGTGGGGACAGGTCTAACATCCCCATATGCGCTTATAGTGGTTGCCTGATCTTCGGCAACCCGTGTTTGTGTGTATACATCTCTCATTAACTTACTATACCCATCTCATCACCAATAATACACTATTGGGGGCTCCCGTCTCTATTTTTGTCTCCTTACATATGAGTTAAGAGAGAGTTCACAGATCAGTCAGTGACATCTTCCATTGGTGTCACTCACGCTCTGGTCCTTTCTTCTCCCAGTCTGACTCCTCCCTGCGGGAGATTCTCAGGCTGCTGAAAGGTACTCAT
This sequence comes from Hyperolius riggenbachi, assembly GCF_040937935.1. Taxonomy (NCBI): domain Eukaryota; kingdom Metazoa; phylum Chordata; class Amphibia; order Anura; family Hyperoliidae; genus Hyperolius; species Hyperolius riggenbachi. Next base: position 170,069,466 of record NC_090657.1, read on the forward strand.
TCTCTAGTGCAGTATTCCTTACTGCCTTTGTACCTGTCCTCCTGATTTTGTTCTCAAAGTATTTTTTTTTTTCAGCGTGGATCTTCCCTTTAAGATTTCCGTTAATCTGAGGTCATCTCCGCCATTCATCACTGTACGGTTATCTGTGAGATCTTATAATGCACAGCTATGCCGCCACCTGTAACTAATCGTGTGCGTCTGCTCGCTGGGGTCAGCTGTCAAGGACTTGTAATTTTAATATTCGTTGTGGCGGGAATGTAAGGAATGGGAGATACGCGATGGATAAAAGTCTTCAGTCTCATAGTGGCAGTTCTAGTGCCTTAAAATGGGGGTTGTAGTCTCTTCCGCACTACAATTTAATGGTAGCCCTCATCCGAACGTGAATATTTTGTCCTTTTGAAGTGACTCCAGGGAAAAGTGGGACTTTTTAATAGGACAAAATAGGCCCATAAAATGAATTCACAGTTGTGTGCCCACAGACCACGTCTTATAATTCATCCTGTTCATTGAGTGAAATGAAATCTGCCCTCCCTCAATCCTCCTGCATAATTACCAAGGCTGTGGAGTCGTTACAAAAATATTCCGACTCTGACACCTCAGTTTATGAAATCACTGATTCAAGGTACCCAAAATGGCTCCGACTCCTTAGTCCAGGGTTCCCCAAATTTTTTCAGTCAAGGGCAGGGTCAACATACTTCAGACTGCTGGGGGGCCGGAGCATGCATAAAATGTTGAAAAACATTACATTGAATCTAGGTATTCCCCCAATCATGCCCAGAGGAGAACTCCCAGCAGCATTCAGTCATGTGACGCCCGAAGAATGTCTTTGTGCACCAGGCAGTGAAGCATACCCAGGTGACAACCTACCATTCAGTTGGACAGCAGTGTCACCTGATGCAGAATTGGATTGGAAGCCAGCAAATGACTGGCTTCTACAGTATGGATGGGCGGTGCCAGCACTGCTATTCTACATGTGGGCCGCCAATGTTTAAATGTGCAGTGGGCCACATCTATAAGTTATACATTTTGTGTTTGGGGGTGGGGGCAGTGAAAAAGCCACGTGGGGCTGCATTCGGCTCACGGGCCATAGTTTGAGGATCACTGCCTTAGTCTAATACTTACCAGGGCTGTGGATTTTGTACAAAAATCATCTGACTCCAACTCCTCAGTTTATTAAATCTCCGACTCCGGGTACCCAAAATTGCACAGACTCCTCGGCTCCAACGCCACAGCCCTGATCATTTACCTCTTTCCTGTTAATGTACGATGTTGGTTCTCCACAGACAGTTACACTGCAGCGCTCCGGGAGCATAGCTGTAAGTGTAGGGGAGGAGTCCAGGCAGCCAGGTTCCTGGAGGGTGCTTGCCAGTCCTCCCTAGCACAAGTCACATGATTGAAGGCTACACTGAGGTATGTTTCGGATTTACACATTTGTAGCAACTCTCCAGAATAGTTTGTGGAGTCAGGGGTGTAGGAAACTAATTTCAGTGTCAAGGAACCTGGACCCTGGAGTGCGGAGGAGTGTCAAAAGATAGCCTGCCTTCCAGCTGGCTTTCTGGTTTTCCCAGCTTTTGTTTGTGTATGCTGCTGGCTGTCTTGAACCAGGGAACATGGTGTTCGGAGTTCAATTTAGTATGTACGTGGCTCAGCTGTGTAGCTCGGGCTCCTTAATGATAGTTGGCCCATAACCCTTGTGTTTTCTCGAGCTTCCTAAGGGCTTGTTTCCACTATTGCGGTGCGGAATCGCCTGGATTCCACCGCTGCTGAAATTGCATGCGGATGCGATTTCCCATGCGTTTTTTGCCGCGAATTCGCATAGGTGAAGGTATATGCGATTTTAACCTTGTCACTGCCTGTGTGAATTTACATTGGTACCTATGCAAATTCGCTTGCGAATTCGCATGAAAATTCGCATACCATAGCCGCATGCGAATTTCCTATTAAATACATTAGCGGCGATTCGCATGCATTCCACTCGCAGGCGAATTCGTTGGCACTTTTGTGCGTTTTTTTACCACTGAAAAAAACGCACATCAACAACGCTACAGTGGAAACAGGCCCATCCACTTGCATTACATGTGCGAATCCGCATGCGTTGGACGCATGGGGATTCGCAATAGTGGAAACGAGCCCTCAGAAGGTGTTTAAACAGGCCAGTTCCTAAATTCTGTATTCATTTGTGCATACACTTACCCTTACCTTACTTTATCATCAATTTGGGCAACGTTTTGAGGGAAGAGCACTTTATAGACACACTGTGCTGCTCTGACAGGGGAGGAGAGACTAGCACACAAGCGTTTATAGTGTCATGTGCTGTCTGCAGGTCCTTCGGTGGGTGTGGCTTGTGCGTAGTCCTGTGGCGTGTTTGGAGTCCTGTGGCGTGTTTGGAGTCCTGTGGAGTTCTGTAGTTCGGGACACAAAAAACACTGTTTTCTCATTGTTTAGCAGTCTGCCATAGCATTTGGAGGGGTGTACTCATATTAGAATTTCAGCCGAGGTGGTGCAGAAGGATCATCTGAGCTGAGGCTTATCTAGCATGTATACAAGGGTTTATGGAAGTTACTCTTACATCTTGAAAATGCCCAGTATAATTATTTAGTATTTATATAGCACCAACATCTTCCACAGCACTATACAGAGTATGATGTCTTGTCACTGACTGTCCTCAGAGGGGCTCGCACTCTAATCCCTGCCATAGTCATAGTCTTATGTCCTGCCATATTATGCATTTATACAGCACTGACCTGTTCTGCAGCACTTTACATAGTGCATAGTCATGTCACTGACTGTCCTCAGAGGAGCTCACAATTTAATCCTACCATAGTCATAGTCTAATGTCCTACCATATTATGTATTTATATAGCACTGACCTCTTCTGCAGCGCATTAGAGTACATAGTCATGTCACTGACTGTCCTCAGAGGGGCTCGCACTGTAATCCCTGCCATAGTCCTAATGTCCTGCCATAAAATTATATATTTATACAGAACTGACATGTTCTGCAGCACTTTACAGAGTACATAGTCATGTCACTGACTGTCCTCAGAGGAGCGCACAATCTAATCCCTACCATAGTCATAGTCTATGTATGTATCGTGTACTGTACAATACATACAGTATTGTAGTCTAGGGAAAATGTAGGGGAAGCCAATTAACGTATCTGTATATTTTTGGGATATGGGAGGAAACCAGGGTGCTCAGAGGAAACCCATACAGACACAGGAAGAACATACAAACTCATACTGTGTCCTCTGTGTGAGATCCCTGCAGCCTCCCCGGGTACACACTGTATGGTTAGATGCCCGGTATGTGAGTGTGTGAGATAGCATGGCATAGTATACAGTGTCCTCTGTGTGATGTTACTGGTACATGCTCTATGGAATCTGGTCATGCCTGGGACTTTGTGATGTTCAGACTAAAGATTAAAGGTGAACTGAGAGGACTTTGATATAGCAGATGTTGCCAAAAGAAAAAACTATGAATTATTAATGAGACTTTAATGCTTGAAACTCACTCTGTTATTAAAGCTCAGCTAGCAGCTGCAGATAGACTGCAAGTGTCTGTCCACAAGCAGAGGTGAGATTTTAATAATCCTCATTTGTGTGCAGATTGTACAGGCAGCACGATAGCGTAGTGGTCAGCTCTCTCGCCTTGCAGCGCTGGGTCCTCATTTTAAATCCCAGCCAGGGCACTATCTGCACGGAGTTTGTATGTTCTTTCTGTATTCCCAAAAACATACAGATAAGTTCATTTCTTTCCCCCTAAATTGTCCCTAGACTACAATACACAGTACTTGATACATACATAGACATATGACTATGGCAGGGATTAGTTTGTGAGCCCCTTTGAGGGACAGTTAGTGACAAGACAATATACTCTGTACAGCGCTGCGGAAGATGTCGGCACTATATAAATACTAAATGAATTTTATGCAGCTTGGGACTAGAGCGATCAGTGTCAGCATGTTGTGCTGTTATCGGGCCATTCCATATTGTCGCAGCTAGGGCCCCAGAGGGTTTGAAGTGGGACTGCAAGGGCTGCTAGTCTCTGTGAATGCTGTAATGTTACTCTGTTCCTTGCAAACTACCGATCTGGCCCTAGAGGAGTCATGGCACTTCTAGGCTGTATCACAGATCGTTTGGCCAGCAGAATATTTCACCTGACGACAGTGTTGTTTTTATACCTCAGTTGTGTTCTCCCCCATGAAGCCTGGACTCCCTGAACTCACACCCTCTCACGGAATGTGATGTCACAAGGAGGAGATGTTGATTTAATGTATGGCTGGGGTGTCTGTACAGCTCCTGGGATATCCAGTTTCTAGATTCCTGGTACAGTTACATCAAGAAATATTCTGCTCTGTCCGTTAGATACACTGTTCCATATGGGGATAGTTTATAACCATGAGAGATGATTGAGGAGGTGTCCTCTGCTCTGACTCATTCATTAGTCTGGGGTATCTGGCTCTATCCTTGGCGTCAGTAATCACAGCAAGGAGTGATGTGAGGAATCTCTCTGAATCTCTCCGGTATCTGTGCCATATGTGCGGAGTCTGCTCTTCGTAACAGTATGATGCAGGCATGGGCTTCTGGACGGATGAGATGCTGGACTCCATATAGCGTGCTGTTCACGACCAGAGTGCGGGGCAGCACAACCCTGTTCAGTACAAGTGAGGCTGCACATCGCAGTGCACAAGCATGCATATTTGATGCTGTCCCACTGGTGTGTGGGGACTGGTACCATGTTCAGAATGGTGGGTAGCGGCAGGGAAGGGCAATGTGAACAAGACCTCATGGGAGTCTACAGCCTACCAACTAAATAAAATAAATGATGTAGCAAATTGGAAGAATGGACACGAACGTACTGCCACCTGGGGCTGTCACTGTCTGGAGTGGTGGGAGCACTGACGGGAAATTATGTTAACCAGTAGAAATGACAAATAAAGTAAAATGCTTAAAAACAAGAAGAGAATCGAGAGCCCAATATGGTCCAGTATTGTCAGGTAAAATGAAGAGTTCAATACAATTTTATGTATATATACTCACAAACACGGGTTACCCATAGGCAACCACTTTAAATGCAGGTGGGGAGCATTAGAACCTGACCCCACTCAGGTTAAGAAGTCGCTCTCTGTAGATAGTAGATGGGGATGCACCCCTCCACCCAGGGTGGACTAGAAGATCAGCAAAAACTCAGTATACAGAGGCGCCAGAGTAGAGTAAAACGTTTTAAAAACCACTTAAAAGCAGAGGGGGATGTTAAGGTGGACTTGCCTCCTCCCTCTTACAAAAAAGAAAACTCACTTGAGTCTCGATAAAACAAAATTGAAAAAATGTATTCAACTCAACAAATGCAACGCTTTTCGCGGGCGTGACCCCGCTTCCTCAGGCAAAAATGGGAGCACAACTCAGTGGGTCAAGCAATAAGTTTGATCAAGCAATAAGTTTGAGCGCCTCTGTGGCGCTTAAACTTATTGCGTGACCCACTGAGTTGTGCTCCCATTTTTGCCTGAGGAAGCGGGGTCACGCCCGCGAAATGTGTTGCGTTTGTGGAGTTGAATAAATTGTCAATTCTGTTTTATCGAGACTCAAGTGAGTTTTCTTTTTTTGTAAGAGGGAGGTAAGTCCACCTTAACATCCCCCTCTGCTTTTAAGCGGTTTTTAAAACGTTTTTACTCTACTCTGGCACCTCTGTATACCAAGTTTTTGCTGAAATAAAGTAAAAGGCCTTTTGAGTTGATTTAATTTCATCACAATTTTGTATGCAAATTTATGCAGCTTGAGAAATGGATCCACCGAAATGGGATGGTCAATGGGATGCAAATCAGTTGCATGCAGCTTGAAAATGGACCTATAAAGTTTTTTTTACTTTGGCACTTGGCAGATGTCTAGAAGTTAATTTTTAAGTTGTATATATTTGCATACAGAATTTGCATAATCCTGCTTTAACTCGAAATGATTTGCATCTTATTGGCCGTCCCTACAATTGAATGCCTCCTCAGCGGGGTTTGATTGGTCCCCTAGAGATAGGTGTTTGTACTTGTTGCTAGGCCTATGCAGAATGCCTCTTGGATATGTTATGGATACAGTGTGTAATCACCATGTGCTCTTGTCCTACAGGTCCTGCAGGCTGTGTTCTTTGGCCTGTGCTTGGCATGTGATCTGATTCAGCTGTGTCTCTCCCTCAAGAATCCCCTCTGCTCATTCCTGACTCGGTTAAAAGACCATGTCTTCGCTGTGGCCGTGTTCCCCATCGGAGTGGTTTGTATTTTTCTTCTATATTCCATACATCCCCCTCCCAAAATAAAAATATGGCACCCCAATTTCCATTCATTGTTGTGAAGTTGTTGGCATCCAGAGGACGAAGATGTCCGGATGAGTAGGTGGTTGGAGAAGGAAAGCATCAGCAGGAACTTTCATTCTCACCATGTTCCAATGGTAGTATGAAGGCTGTTCAGCATTCTTTATTCCACTGTTCAGTTCATGCGAAAAGCAGGAGTCATTTACATTGGAAATATCTGATACGTGTGTCAGGAAACAGTGTAATACTGTATCAGGCCTGTTGGTGGCTTCGTCAGTACTGCCATAGCTTCCCTGTGTCATCTCTTCACTAGCTATCATGGAGAGAGAAGTGGGCATTTGTTCTCCACAATCCAAAATATACACTCATCTCATGCAGTCCATTTGCACGGGGAAGGCATTGATGGTGTCTTTCTTCACTAACTTCGGATCGAGCTGGGGTCAAGTATGTCCTTGACTTGGGATGTGTTGTTTGTGATGTGCCTCTGAGGAAGCGGCTTATGGCTGCGAAACACGTGTCAGGCATTTTTATGTGAAGTGAGGGTCTGATGTTGTATCTACATTTATCACCTGCGATCTGAAGAAAAAAATTGAAGAATAAAAGAGAACTTTGGTTCATGATAAAAACCCCGTTTGCGTGTATAATTTGGATTGTGAATATTTTCTGTAGGGGTGGAACCAGACTACTTTTTTTACTATTGTCATAAATTTGTTCTCCACAGCCTGGCTTTGCTTTTAGATGAGATCTTCTCTAGTTTTTCATGAATTCCTTCTCTCCAAACACCCCCCCCCCCCCCCTCCCATTTTCCATATATTTGTCTCAGTGAATCACCTTTTTTTTCGGCAGCATCGTTTTTCATCCTTCTGTATATTAATACAGGTTTCTCTCCTAGTTTGTGGTTACTTCATTCTGGAGTATCTATGCGTACGACCGGGAGCTCGTCTATCCAAAGGAATTGGATAAAATCATTCCAGTGTGGCTGAATCACACAATGGTAAGTCCTCTCAATATTTACACAGTGAATTGAAGAGTCAGCCATTTTCTTCTGCTTGAGCTTTGGGTAGCACATGAAAGAGTCAAAATATCAGACATCACCTAACATCCTGCTCTTGACGACCGACACAGGAAGACTTCACCTCACTTCCTGCTCTGACGACCCATGTGACAGACATACAGTGCTCTCCCAAAAAATTTTTCCCAGCCGGGTGGCATGAAAATGTAGCCAGGTGGAGAAGGTCACACTGGATGCAGGATCCCACTGAACGCCTTGGGTAGGGGGGTTATAATGGGGACTACTGGATGGGCGGAGTCAGCACAAGATAACACACTCAGGGCCCGTTTCCATGCAGCGTCAGTCCCGGCAAAGTGGCGGGGCTTGCAATCCCATTCATTATGCTGAATGGGATCGTGGGCTGAAGCGCCCGGAAATGCAGCAAACCATGCACAACGATTCAGCAGTGAATCGCCGCGCATGGATGGAAACTGCGGACCGTACAGTCTATGCACTGTCTGCTGTCCCTGCAATCGCGTTTCCATAAGCGTGCTATATGGAAATGAGCTCTGTGAGGACAGTACATTCAGAGTGTGAAGGATCATTTGGTTGTCTGCCTGATTCTAAATACAACAAGTGTTATCTATGAGCATTCAAAATGTCTGTACTTGGGAAGCTTACAGCAGTGATTGAGACAGCTGGAAACTACTGTATCCTTCACACACCAGCTAGAAACTAGGAGCATAGCCTCATTCACAGAAATCATAGGCATTCATTCACATAAATGCTCAGCCATTAGTGTACTTCACTCATTGCTTGCATTGTGTCTCAGCATTTGGACGGCCTTCACCTGATGGTGGATTACTCAATGCAGAGACTGCAGCTGAACAAGTGCTGGCCAAACACTGTCTGCATATAGAGGGCAATCGGCACATGCTAGGCAAGATAACACCCCATCCACCTCTCCTTTGCCTCACTCCCCCCCCCCCCCCCCCCCCATACACACACACACACACACACACACACACACACACACACTGCCCACTGCTCCCCCCCTCGTGAACGACACTGGAACACTTTACCTCACTTACTGCTCTGACGAGTTCTGCGACAGACACGGGAAGACTTCACCTCATTTCCTGCTCTGATGATCGCTGTGACTGACACAGGGAGACTTTACCTCACTTCCTGCTTTGGCTACCTCTCTGACTAACACAGGAAACTTCGCCTCACTTCCTGCTCTGGAGACTTCTGTGACTGACATGGGGAGACTTCAGAGGTGGCAGTTTAGGGAGACTTCAGAGGCGGCAGTTTAGTGAGGCCAGGAAAGGGCAGGCAGTTTAATGAGGCCAGGGAGAGGCAGGCAGTGTAGTGAGGCCAGGAAGAGGCGAGCAGTGTAGTGAGGCCAGGAAGAGGCGGGCAGTGTAGTGAGGCCAGGAAGAGGCGGGCAGTGTAGTGAGGCCAGGGAGAGGCGGGCAGTGTAGCGAGGCCAGGGAGAGGCGGTCACGGTATACAGCTGAAGCCCGAGTCTCCCTTCATGATCAGCTGGACAGAGTTTCACATGAAGGAAGTTGCTTTCTCTTGTGTGTTTTATTCTGCATGACAGAAATGTTGTAGTAAGAAGATCTGTTGTTTCCTCAGCATACCTTCATCCTCCCTCCGCTCCTGATTGAGTTGTTGGTTTGCTCTCACCAGTATCCTGGCAGGAAAGCGGGGATCACCTTGCTGAGTGTCCTCTGCCTGGTGTACTTATCATGGTAAGGCTCTAACGTGTATGCAAGTTTACACGAGATAATGCAGGGAGCTGTGTATACGTTTGTATGATCAAATCTGACAGATCAGATGAAAGGACAGTAAAGCCTGGTACACATATCCAATTTTGATTGGCCAGAGATTGTCCAATTTTGCCAGTAGTTTGAGTTAGTAGTTTGGTGCCTATACATCCACTGATTTTGCGGGCCGATGGACCATCTGGTTTAATTTATCGAGCAGGGTGAAAATCGATGCTGCAATGTATCTGCCTGTTCGATGAATTGATTTGAGTTTAGACTGAAATCAGTTGAACCATCAATTGGACAAGCTGAAAAAAAAAAAATAAAAAAAAATTCTACACTTGCTTGGGCACTTGAAGGGTGGAAGTGATGATTAAAAAAGATACTTGCCTCAGTACACCCTTCCTACACTGTGCTGGGACCTTCCAAATAGTCTTCAACATTTAAGTTGAAGATTGACTGTGGCTGCACTGCCAAGGCACAAAGCACAGCCTGCGCATTAGCACAGAGCCGCTAGTCCATGGCTCTTTGTTTGTTTGTTTTTCTTCTCCCCCTTCGTGCTGCTGTGCAGGCGTAAACCCACTGGCATCTGTGCAGTATATGGAGGGAAGCTCATCGCAGAAGAGGAAGGGGGTCTGCGCTCGGTGGTGGGAGAGCAGACAACGCACAGGGAAGCCTCAATAGAATCCTGAGGCTTCCCTCTCTATAGCTAAGTATATCTTTAACCACTTGGCGACCGCCCACTACCTATGGGCGTCGGCGAAGTGGCATCCCCAGGACCGCGTAACGCTGATCGGTGGCGGTACCTGGGGGACTGAATAGCCGGGGATCGCGCGCATAGATGCACGTGCATCCGCCGGCATTATACACGTTGCCGCATACAAAGTGTATAATACACTTTGTAATATATACAAAGTGTATTATACAGGCTGCCTCCTGCCCTGGTGGTCCCAGTGATCGAGGGACCACCAGGGCAGGAGGCAGCCCGCTAGTAAACAAACACTGATTCTGTCCCCCTCCCCCCCCTCCTGCTCCCTGATCGCTCACAGCACCCCTCAGACCCCCCCGATCACCCCCTCAGAAAACTGTTTACACCCAATCACCCCCCTAATCACCCATCAATCACTCCCTGTCACTATCTGTCAACACTGTTTTAGATCAGGTCCTAAATTGCCCCCTGGGGGCTCCTGATCATCCCCCCCCCACACCCTCAGATCACCCCCAGACCCCCCCCCCCCCTGTGAACTGTATACATCTATTCTCCCCTGTAATCACCCACTGATCACCTGTCAATCACCCCCTGTCACTGCCACCCATCAGATCAGACCCTAACCTGCCCCTTGCGGGCACCTGATCACCCGCCCACACCCTCAGATCGCCCGCTGACCCGCCCTCAGATCACCTCCCAAGTGCATTGTTTACAACTGTTTTCCCCTCTGATCACCCATCAATCACCCCCTGTCACCACCTGTCACTACTACCCATCAGATCAGACACTCATCTGCCCCTTGGGAGCACCCAATTACTCACCCACACCCTCAGACGCCCCCGATCACCTCGCCAGTGCATTGCTTGCATCTATTCTCCCCTCTAATCACACCCTGATCACCTATCAATCAGCCCGTCACCACCTGTCACTGCTACCCATCAGATCAGACCCTAATTTGCCCCTTGCGGGCACCCAAACACCCACCCACACCCTCAGATCGCCCTCCAAGTTTCCGAACGTAACATTTTTTGGGGGCCTTCTCAACATGGGTCTAGTCCAGGCATAGGCAAACTTGGCCCTCCAGCTGTGCATTGTAGGAGTTTGACAGCCACAGTCATGACTCAAGGAACTACAAATCCCACAATGCATTTGCTTTTATAAGTCATCTGTGGCTGTCAGACTCCTACAATGCATTGTGGGATTTGTAGTTCCTTAACAGCCGGAGGGCCAAGTTTGCCCATGCCTGGTCTAGTCAAAAAGATTGTAATGCCTTCTTAGTGGTCTACGCACCCAATACATCACATGCCCATGTTCTCTGCTACCATATCCAGGTCACGATTTGAGAACATCCTGCGCTTCAGTGCCAATACAACCTGTCATCTAAGAGGCCACCCTGCTTATGACCGGTTCCACAAAATTCGCCCCCTCATAGACCACCTGTCATCAAAATTTGCAGATGCTTATAGCCCTGAACAGTCATTTTGAGGAGTAGTCTGGAAACCAAATGCCTCAAAATGACCTGTAAAATCCTAAAAGTACTCATATGACTTTGGGCCCCTTAGCGCACCTAGGCTGCAAAAACGTGTTACACATGTGGTATCGCCGTACTCAGAAGTAGTATAATGTGTTTTGGGGTGCATTTTTACACATACCCATGCTGGGTGGGAGAAATATCCCTGTAAATGAAAATTGTGTGTAAAAAAAAAAATTAAAAAAAACATTCATTTACAGAGATATTTCTCCCACCGAGCATGGGTATGTTTACAAATACACCCTAAAACACATTATACTATTTTTCCTGAGTACGGCGATACCACGTGTGACACATTTTTGCAGCCTAGGTGCGCTAAGGGGCCCAAAGTCCTATGAGCACCTTTAGGCTTTACAGGGGTGCTTACAATTTAGCACCCCCCAAAATGCCAGGACAGTAAACACACCCCACAAATGACCCCATTTTGGAAAGTAGACATCCCAAAGTATTCAGAGAGGGGCATGGTGAGTCCGTGGAAGATTTCATTTTTTTTTTGTCACAAGTTAGCAGAAATGGAAATTTTTTTTTTTTTCGTCAAAGGGTCATTTTCCGTTAACTTGTGACAAAAATAAAATCTTCTATGAACTCACCATACCTCTTAGTGAATACTTTGGGATGCCTTCTTTCCAAAATGGGGTCATTTGGGGGGTATTTACGGTATACTATTCTGGAATTCTTGCACCTCATGAAACCTGACAGGTGCTCAGAAAAGTCAGAGATGCTTAAAAATGGGAAAATTCACTTTTTGCACCATAGTTTGTAAACGCTATAATTTTTACCCAAATCAATAAATATACACTTATTGGATTTTTTTAATTTTTTTTAATCAGACATGTAGCACAATAAATTTGGACACAAATGTATATAGAAATTTTACTTTATTTGAAAAAGGTCAGCACACAAAGTTAAAAAAAAACATTTTTGACAAAATTCATGTCTTTTTTTGATGAATATAATAAAAATTAAAAATCACAGCAGCAATCAAATAGCACCAAAAGAAAGCTGGATTAGTGATAAGAAAAGGAGGTAAAATTAATTTAGGTGGTAGGTTGTATGACCGAGCAATAAACCGTTAAAGCTGCAGTGGTCTGAATGGAAAAAAAGTGTCTGGTCCTTAAAGGGGAACTGAAGAGAGAGGTATATGGAGGCTGCCATGTTTATTTCCTTTTAAGCAATGCCAGTTTCCTGGCAGCCCTGCTGCTACTCTGCCTCTAATACTATTAGCCATAGCCCCTGAACAAGCATGCAGCAGATCAGGTGTTTCAGACTTTAAAGTCAGATCTGACAAGACTAGCTGCATGCTAGTTTCTGCTGTTATTCAGATACTACTGCAGAGAAATAGACCAGCAGGGCTGCCAGGCAACTGGTATTGATTAAAAGGAAATATATATGGCAGCCTCCGTATACCTCTTACCTCAGTTCCCCTTTAAGGGGTTTTAAGACTGCAGTCCTTAAAGTGAACCTTAAGTCTCGTAAAAAAAGAGTCTTACTCACCTGGGGCTTGCCTCAGCCCCCTGCAGCCGATCGGTGCCCTCACCGTGTCTCTGCGATGCTCCCGTCCCCGCCGGTGACCACTTCCGGTTTTGCCGTCAGGACCTGACAGGCATGGGAACGCGAGTGATTATTCGCGTTCCCAGCCACAATATCGCCGCCTATGATGCTATTGTTGCCTCCTTGCCGCAATAGCAGCATAGAGGGCGATATTGTGGCTGGGAACGCCACTTAAAGAGAGTCTGAAGCGAGAATAAATCTCGCTTCAGACCTCATAAATAGCAGGGGCACGTGTGCCCCTGCTAAAACGCTGCTATAGCGCGGCTTAACGGGGGTCCCTTCACCCCCAAATCCCCCTCGATACACCCGGGGAGCGCTTCCTGGTTGGGGCAGGGCTAACCGCCGCAGCCCTGCCCCACGCGCGTCTGTCAGCGCGTATCTCCGCCTCTCCCCCGCCCCTCTCAGTCTTCCTTCACTGAGAGGGGCGGGGAGAGGCGGCGATGCGCCGCTGACAGACGCGACTGGAGGCAGGGCTGCAGCCGTTAGCCCTGCCTCCAGGAAGGGAAATTCTGCGACCTTTCTACGACACACTTTTGCGGGGGGTGGGTTGGGGGTGAAGGGACCCCTGTTTAGCCGCGGGATAGCGGCGTTTTAGCAGGGGCACACGTGCCCCTGCTATTTATGAGCTCTGAAGCGAGATTTATTCTCGCTTCAGAGTCTCTTTAAGTGCCTCTTTAAGTTGTTAAAGGACCTCTGTCACGAAAATCTTAAAATGTAAAATACATGTAAACACACACAAATAAGTATGTTTCTTCCAGAGTAAAATGAGCGATAAATGACTTTTCTCCTATGTTGCTGTCATTTAAAGCAAGTGGTAGAAATCTGACATTACCGACAGATTTTGGACTAGCCCATCTTCTCATGGCTGTTCTCAGGGTTTTCTTTATTTTTTAAAAACACTTAGTGAATGGCAGTTGCTCTGTCCAACTACCAAAAAAGTGTACAGGGAGCAGGTAGGCGGGCCAGCACCTTTACATCTTTTTCAGGGAATGTCTTTATAAATGCCATGCTAAGAATGACCCATGAAGAGATGGGCTAACCCAAAACCTGTCAGATTTCTACAACTTACTGTAGTAAGAAAGTAATCAGCACAACTGCCATCTTCGAATTTTACCTGCATCAGTGTTTTACATCAGCGAACCTCTGGAAATATGCCTGAAGAAGGGGACTAGATCCCAGAAAGCTTGCATTATATAACTTTATCAGTTAGCCGTTAAAAGATATTACTTTTACAAGACTTACCAGTAGTTTTTTGTTTGTCTAGCACGGTACAGAAACCTTTTTACTACTACTTACTGTCAATTCCAGCAACATAGGAGAGAAGTAATTTATGGCTCATTTTACTCTAGAAGAAATGTACTTATTTGTATGTGTCTTAAATTTGAAGATTTTTGCGACAGTTCCTCTTTACATTTACAGGTATGCTTTTAAATAAAGTGCATTTTATTAAATAACAGATGAAGAACTTCCCCCCCCCCCCCTCATTTTTTTGGTACTATTATTGGACATGAGGCCTCGTACCTTTGCTGTCTAAGGTGGAAATGCGCGCACACACACTACTCACTCATGAGTTGGGTTTCATCAAGACTGGTACGAGAACGAGGCAGTTGCCCATTCCATTGCAGCCAATCACAATCCTCGATTCATTTAACTGAAACTTCATTGGTTTCTGTGTGCAGTTGCCCCATTTGTGCTCTGACAGTTTGTGCATCTCTTGAGAAGTCTGTATTTGTGAGTGTCGTTACCATCTATGATCTGGTGATGGTGCACTAATAGCCCATTCTCTCCTCTGGGCAGGATCCTCTGGGTGCACTATGCTGCAGATATCTGGGTGTATCCCATCCTTGCCAAGCTGGACCCAGTGGGAATGACTGTCTTTTTTGGGGCGTCTCTCCTCATCATGGTCCCTTTCTACTGTTTGGGAGAGGTTTTGACTCAGCTGCGTTGGGGTAAGTTAATGTCCAGGCAAAACTTCAAATCCTTTAGCGCACGATACTTGTGTGTATAGAACGTAAAGTATATATGTGTTAATTTGTAATCCAGCAGCAAAAAGGGTTATTTTCTTGTGTTTCTTGATTATCTTACATGAAACAAGTGTATTGTACTGTCAACTCGCATTACTGATCAGCGAAGAGCTGTAATGAGCCGGGAGGAGCTATAAGGGGTGAGAAAATGCAAATATAGCAGTACTAACTTCATCCCAATCAGTAGCTGATACCCCCTTTCCAATGAGAAATATTTACCTATTCTGGAATAGATCATCATGAACATCTGTATGGCTGATATTGTGGTGGAACCCCTCCCACAGTGTGATGTCAGGGCCATGGCCGTGACGGTTTCTTGTCTGTAAACCTTGCTGTATTGTGGGAAATAGCGGTTTCCAACTGCCAAGCAAGCAGTACCTCCTTGTAGATCAAGGTGAGGAAAGGTTTTGAAATGGGCAAACGCTGGCTAAATTATAAATAAATATTGTAAAATAAATTAGACTCAGAAGTCTCATAAAAATCATGTTTGTAGATTAAAAATATCTTTAACATGAATGCCCTAACAAAAACTGGTACTATTCCATTAGCTGGGCGCAACCACTAGGTGGCGTTAATTACTATTCCCCCTCCAGGCCGCCGTGGATAATAGGGAAAGATGTAACTCGCTGGCGGTTGCGCCCGGCTAACAGAATAGAACCCTAAAACGCTGCATCCCTGCGGCTGAACTCTTAACTAAATCCACCTAAACTCCACGCCCCCAGCTTTCAGCTGCAGCTCTGCCTCCATGTGCATCAATCAGCGTGCATCTCCGCTTCTCCCCTGCCCTTCTCAGTGAAGGAAGACTGAGAGGGGCGGACGGAGGTGGCGATCCGGGCTGATAGACGCGTGTAGAGGCAGAGCTGCAGCTGAAAGCTCTGCCTCTCTCGGAAGCGCTTCCTGCAATGTGTCCTGGGGAGTTTGGGGGGATTTAGTTAGCGCTCAGCCGCGGTGATGTGGCGTTTTAGGGCTATCGTGTTAGAGATTTTTAATCTAAAAAAATTATTTTTGAGACTTCAGTCTCTATTTAAGCAGTTTTATTCATTACATTATTTTCACTACAGTAAACCTGCAACCTGTGAGCTAATGGATGCTATATAGCATGGTATGATGCTGGGACTGCAAGGCAAGGTGGTGGAGGAGGGAGCTTACGTGACTCAGGAAGGAGTACCACGAGGTGTCCGACAAGGAAGGAAACCCCCAGGATCCCCCTCTCTTGATAAAGCGGCGTGACTGTCGCGACACCTGTAGATGTCTTCCTTCCTTGTCGGACACATCGTGGTACTCCACCTTCCTGGGTTACGTAAGCTCCCTCCTCCATCACCTTGCCTTGCACTGCGGTCCCAGCATCATACCACGCTACATAGCATCCATTAGCTCACAGGTTGCAGGTTTTCTTGTGGGTTTTTTTTTTTTTGTTTTTGTTTAATGGCACAATTTTTTCTTGATTCTATGCGATTTATTGTATGTAATTTTTTTTTTTTTGATCACTGACGATACTGGCTGCTGGCACTTTAAATGCTATGAGATCCACAGAACCCGGGTTCTATCACTGTGGTAGCTCTTATCTTGAGCACCCCAGATGATGATGAGCATTATTACTTATGCATCACCTATTCGAGGTGGCATATAACATTATATGATTACCTTTATGGATATGAGGTGTATTTGACTTGTGCTTTTAAATGGTTTTTATCCATGATAAAGTGTTCATTGCTGCATAGTAAATTGTGTATATTCTTCTTCATACCATTGCATGTGGTTCTATTTTATGGTCATAGTTTCTCTTTGGTATATATAGCAGAATGCAGTAAAGAGGCCCTGTAGTGACATGTATAACAGAATGCAAGGTACTTTTCCGTTAGCCGGGCGCATCCACTAGGCGGTTAACGGAAAAGTACAGAATGCAGTAAAGAGGCCCTGTAGTGACATATAGTAGAATGCAGTAAAGCGGCCCTGTAGTAAATTATTCAGGATACCCACTTCTACTGTAATTATCCTGGTTTCAGCATCAGAAAAACTTCCAATAGATTAGTGTTTCTCAAACCTGTCCTCATGACCCCCCAGCAGTGCATGTTCTGCAGGCAGCCTCCCCTATGCACAGGTGGGGTAATTAGTGTCTCAGCTACATGGAATCCACCCAGCTGAGACACTAATTACCAGGGCTGTGCATAGGGGAGGCTGCCTGCAGAACATGCACCGCTGGGGAGTCACGAGGACAGGTTTGACAAACGCTGCAAGAGATATAGGCTGGGTGCACAATTGGTAGTGCGAGAAACGTAGCATTTTGATGCATATGCATTTGTGCATTTTCTGTGCTTTTCCGTTTTTTTTTCTCTGTACTTGCGTTTTGCGTGCAGGTTTTAATGCGTTTGCGGTTCACATTTACAAAACGCGTACGTTTTTTCTGCAAATCACTAGAAAGTCAACAGGAAACGGAAATACATCATCAAACTTTTTTTTTTTTTTTTTATAAAAACACATACATTGCAGAACGCAAGTATATGTGTGTTTTCTGCAAAGCTAGCGTTTCTGCCTAGTGTGTTCCCTGCCATATATTGCAGTGTATTGGTATATAGCCCCGCCCTCACAATGATGTAACAATCCGCAGAGATCACCTGACATCACTAACCCACTGTGATACATTACAGAAAGTAAATCAGGGTGAGGAAAGATTTTATAATTTGCAAACACTCATTTATAAACATTATATATTGATAAAAAATAATTTACAGTTTCTCTTAAGTTTTGGAAATGGAAAATAAGATTGAAAAATCAATTCCTGCACCTTTGCACCTACCATTTCAGGCTTAAAGGGAATCTGAAAGGAAAATAAACTGGGGGATATAATGATTTGTTTGTGTAGTACAGCTAAGAAATAGAAAATGAGTAGCAAAGAAGAGTTTCATATTTCCAGTGCAGGAAGCGTTAAGGCCGTTCATTCCTCGCAGTCTCCCCAGGTGGCTCCGGTCCCCCGTAATCCAGACCAAAAGCCTGGCCAAGTCGCACTTCATCACGCATGCGCGGCCTGGCCAGGCGCACTACCAGTCTCACTCCCGTCCCTGGGAGCGGTCGGCGCCTATGCAGTAGTACTGAGCAAGCACAGAACTCTCCCAGCCGCGGCCGTGTGATGGAGGTGCGCGCCTGGCTAGGCCGCGCATGTGCGATGAAGCTAGACTCGGCCAGGCTTTCGGGCTGAATTGCGAGGCACCGGAGCCACCTGGGGAGACAGAGGGACGAGCGGCCTTAAAGAGACACTGAAGCGAAAATAAATCTCGCTTCAGTGCTTATATTCAGCAGGGGCATGTGTGCCCCTGCTAAAACACCGCTATCCCGCGGCTAAACGGGGTTCCCTTACCTCCCCAATCCCCTCGTGGAGTCCCGGGCAGCGCTTCCGCATTGAGGCAGGGCTAACCGCTGCAGCCCTGCCTCACGCGCGTCTGTCAGCGCGTATCTCCGCCTCTCCCCCACCCCTCTCAGTCTTCCTTCGCTGAGAGGGGCGGGGGAGAGGCGGCGATGCGCCACTGATAGACGGTGCTGAGGGGCAGGGCTGCAGCCGTTAGCCCTGCCTCAACAGCAGCAAAATCTATGACCAAGTTGGTCGTAGATTTTGCAGGGGGTGATTTGGGAGGTAAGGGACTCCCGTTTAGCACATGCCCCTGCTGAATATAAGCACTGAAGCGAGATTTATTCTCGCTTCAGTGTCTCTTTAATGCTGCATACACACTTGAGATAAAAGTCTCTGGAAAAGGCAAGATCACAGACCAATTTTACCCCATTCCATGTAGTATGAGAGCCATACCTACACAGTCTATTCTATGGAGCTGCACTCCCCATCAGATAAAATCTTTGCAAGATGCTGCACACAAAGATGCCTGTACACATTCAAAAGATCATTATCTGCAAAAGATCTCTTCCTGCAATAGATCCATTTCTGCAAAATGCATTCATAGTCTATGAGATCTGCAGATCCTCATACACACCTTGTTTAACAGACTTCATCTGCATATCTGGCAATCATCTGCAGATCTGAAAATCCATCCTGGTGGATCTGATCTGCAGATGATTGCCTGCTAAACAAGGTGTGTATGATGATCTGCAGATCTCATAGACTATGAATGCATTTTGAAGGAATGGATCTATTGCAACTTTGTGTGCAGCATCTTGCAAAGATTTTATCTGATGGGGAGTGCAGCTCCATAGAATAGACTGTGTAGAGTATGGCTCTCATACTACATGGAAGGGGGTAAAATTGGTCTGTGATCTTGCCTTTTCCAGAGACTTTTATCTCAAGTGTGTATGCAGCATAAGGAAGGCCCAGGTAAGTATGGAACCTGAGACGCTTCTCGTCTCTGGTACACTTTAAGGTGCAAAGCTGGACTGAATGCTCAGTTGGAGATTTTATCAGGGCTGATAACAAGAAGACTGAGCAGTGAAAAATGAAACAGAGCAGAGTATGTTTTTACTGTCATGTTCTCATTGATATGTGGTAAAATACATGAGGGTGCTTCGTCTCTGGTTCTCTTTAACCTCCTTGGCGGTAAAGCCGCGCAGGAGGTTTTCTCCGGCCCTGCTGGGCCGATTTGTTTAATTTTCTTTTTTTGCTGAATGCAGCTAGCACTTTGCTAGCTGTGTCAGCACACTGATCGCCGCCGCCCTGCGCTCGATCGCCGATATCCGTCGCGCCGTGCGCCCCCCCCAGACCCCGTGCGCTGCCTGGCCAATCAGTGCCAGGCAGCACTGAGGGGTGGTTCGGGACTCCCAATGACGTCCCCAGCTTTAAAGGAGGTTTTACTGCAGGGGAGTTCAAAAGATCATTAGCTCTGCTCTGTTTCATAGTTTAAAATACAGTTTCTGGTTTGTAATTGCAAACATGACAGAATGATGCAATGGTATATAAACAAAAAAAAACCTGAAAATAAAAATGACTCGGGAGTGAGTGAGTTCTTGCAGCTCTTGTAGGCATATGGTTTCTACTGTGATGAAGGGATTCTGGGAAATGTAGTCTTATCTATTCTTCCTAATTTGTGTGTTACATAGTCATAGTGAGAAGGTAAAGTAAGGATATCTACCCAAACCACCATCAAAGAAGTGTGATTGCACCCCTCCCCTCCTCCTCCTTTTTTTTTTTTTAAATCAGAATCTGAAATTGGATCGTATAAAAAAAAATCTGACTCACATGTAGTGTGCAGGAGGCCTGATAGTCCAAAAAATACAGTACTTGCTACCAGGGTCATCCTACTAGCCTAATTTTCCCTATAGTGCCCCTTTAATATTAACTTATCATCCAGCTTGCTTGTTAGATTTTGCCTTGTTCAGTGTTTGGTTTCTTTTGGAATTCCATTTTATCAGACTGCAGTGACTGCGTCCCTCTTAACCAATTGCTATAAACCCTTTTTGTTGCTTGTTATACAGGATCCAGACGCCCATCTAAAAAGAGAAGGAAAAAGAAGAATAACTAACGCCAACGCTCTCGATTCAGGGCTGCCTTTTTTTCTTTTTTTAATTTTAATTTTTTTTTTTTAAATGGAAGAATGATTTGAAATAAGCTTTCCCACCAAAAGGGGCTGAGGCAATGACTACTAATGTGATCGCTACATTCTGCACTTAAGGTGGGTGTTTACAGGACATATCCCTGGTGAGGAAGGGCAGCTGTCGCCTCACAGGATGTCTCCATTCTCCTCAGCGGCTGAACATTCGCCGGCTCCGGAGCTGCTCAAACAAGTTTAGGATTGTGGTCGAAGCGTCCCCTCCCATCACTTCGTGCCACGTGACATTTATAAAGTGACGGATACTTCCTCTCGTTTACATGCAGGGACTCTAATTTATAAGAATGTACCGGTTGGCGTGAGCCACTGTCTACTGAACTGTGCAGCCTTCTGAGCCAGGAGGATTCTGGGTAATGCCCAGGTGACGAGCTCCACAGGACTGTGAGGCTCACACACCATTTTCTATGACGTGAACTGTTTATAGCGACTTTTATGTGACATCATTGTGCTTTGTAGCGTATGGATGATTGCCATGTTCTTAATTTTGCATTCCCTTCTGTATATTGTCTTACATTTGTCCGGTTTGTGGTGATTTGCCATGTATACGAGGGGTAATCTGTGAGGACGTTCCACCCGCCAGGAATTGCCATCGATGAAGTGGTTTGCAGACAAATACGGAAGCTGCCTGTGTTCAGGGAGGATGCCACAGGTTGGATTGGGCATTACGGTTAATAGGAATCATGTTTAATTTATACCCATTAAACACTCTTTTGGCCTATGAATGTGATCGGCCACAAAAGTTTTGAAAATCCTTCCGACTCTGTCTTTTGTTTGCCATTAGACTGCAACCTTCTACACACTTCAAACAGCGATTGCTGGAAATTGGTGATAGTTTCAGAGAACGGTGTGGGTGTGTTCTTACTGCACAGACACGCAGCTTGGCCTGTGGTGGTGAGGAGGGGGATGAGCAGGAAGTGCCTTACCACAAGGAATCCAATAGAATGAGGATAGTGGTCAGGTAGCAGCATAGCTCCCAACTACCCCTCTTTGGAGGGACAGTCCCTGTTTGGTAACCAAATACCTCTTTCTCCCTTTTGTCCCTTTTTCAGGCCTGATGCCCAGATCTATGTAAATATATGTATTTTTCTACTTAAAAAATGTTTAGTTGACGCTAAACTTTATTCCCATCAATTAAATTGATCTAATTCTTATTTTCAAATGTTAAATTTAAGAAAAACTAATGATAGAAAGGACCAGTGTGGTTTTTGAATGATGAAACTACATCTTTTGATTCTGAATTCTTTGTCATATGCATGGTGGGGGGCGTGGCTAGAGGTGTGGCAGGGGCATGTCTTAAAGTGTACCTCCTGTCTTATCTCAAAATGTTGGGAGATATATAGCAGTGATCTAACTTGCCCATTTGCTGTTTGGGAGACACCTGTATGCACTGGATATGTTTGGCTGAGACTACCGCAGCTGAGGAAAATCTAAACGTGTACAATGCTTAAAGTGGAATATAACCCTGCATTTCATCTTTGCTCTAAAACATTATTTACAGCATATTATATGCAACCAGCATTTTTTTTTTTTACTAGACCAGCAATCGAAGGGTTACACACAGAGCTTGAAAGTTGAATGAAGTGAATTGCAGACCATCCAAACTTTAGATAATGTTATCTTGTGTTTACTTAAATGTATCAAGTGAGGAATGTGACACATTCTCTGACTGCAGGAGCTGCTGGAGACAGAGACATTGACAGCATGTCTGCCTGCAAAACAGCAACAAATAAAACCAGTTATTAATAAAATGCAAAGTCAGCTCACAAAGCAAAAAACTGTACTTTTGGAAACCTATAACTTCTAAATGAATAATACTTATGCACAAATGCAAATATGATAACCATATGGCATATAAAAAGTAGGTAAACATGTTTTTATTGAATATTATGTCAGGGTTTTAAACCGCTTTAAGGTACCCCTGAACTGAAAAGAACCTGTGAAAAAACAAGAATTACTTACCCACTTTGGAATCTCTTCGCTGTGATCTTTTTGTCCTGTCATTTCCACCGCAGCGGCCTTTCGAAAACAGTTTTTTCACCAACAAAATGGCGCTGACCCCGAAAGTACTTCTAGTATCTGAAGCGAGCGCCAAGGGGTGGAAACTAAACCACAAGGGGCATGGACAGAGACGTTCTTTAGGACGGAGTAGGCGTTGACGGAAGAGGACTGACTCTTCCTCCTCCATATTTGACGGGTGTGCCAATCAAATATTTTGGAGGAGAATGGTGGGAACCCAGGGGGCACTGTATGGTAGGAATACTGTCGTATCACTGCTCATGGAGACACATGGGTAATAGGAAAACCTTGCTCTTAGTTCTGGGGCACTTTAAAGTGTGTTTGAAGGCAAATTAGAAGATAAAGTTGGATGCTTTAATCTGTAGAGGGAAGCCAGTGGATAATCAGGAGACTTCCTCCGTCCCCCACTACTGAGTTAAGTGTCTAACTTTTTACTTTTAATTACATCTGGTATACTTGAAATCACAGAGAACCAGAACTACCAGGAATTTCTAGTGTCAAAATGATGGAGTGTCTTCTTGCTAACATGGAGGATGGAGTGTTTCAGAGTCCAGTGAGATGGAGTGGAGGTGAGGGCAGGCAGCTGGAAGCTGAGGAGTTGGGAATGGGATAAGCAGGTATTTCTCACTGCCATATTGTTTAAACTATTATATACTTTGTTGCAATAGATTATTTTTGGTAATAGTCTTTCCCTGAATTTAAGACCCCCCCCCCTTAGGACCTAGCATGCTTGAAATATAAGCCGTCACCCCAAAAAAGACCTAGCTGGGGTGCTATGTGTATGGGGAGGTGTGTGGTCTCTTACCGCACCTCCCTTGTGGCTGTGTCCCCCTTCGTTCCTTGTAACTTCTCCAGTGTAGCGGCAGCATTGTATTGATGTTGTGAGGGCGCCCTTTGATCCTCATGCTGACAATTTATGCAGTACGCTTTGCCAGCTCTTTGCTGGTGCTCCCCTCTTGTCATAATCAGTGTGCGCCCAGCTGATGCGTTGCAGGCGCATATTGATTATGACAAGCGGGGATCGCCAGTGCAGTGCCGACCTAATGTACTGCATACAGTGTCAGCGTGAGGGTCAAAGGGTGCCTTCACAGCATCTCAACGCTAAGCCACCGATACCCCGGAGAAGTTACAAGGAACAGAGCGGGACACAGCCACAAAGGATGTGCAGTAAGAGACAACACACCTCCCCATGCACATAGCGTCTACCCCTCTCCTAAAAGTAAGCTCTCCCCCCCCCCCCCAAGGGGGGGGGGGGGGGAGAGCAGTATTTTATTAAGGCAGTCTTTTATTCAGGGAAAGACGGTAGAATTGTTTGCTCTGATGTGCAGCAGTAATACACAGGCACCATAGTATATCAGTTGGGGGATCATTCTTTATTATTTCCAGTATTTATTGTATTTATAAAGCTCCCAACATATTCCGCAGCGCTGGACAATGATTACAATGGGGTGACAGACAGAGAGGTGGCATACTGTTATATGTGGTCTTGTCTTCCTGCAGCTTGGGAAGGTCTTAGGGCCAGTTTCCACTGGAGCGGAAACCGCTCTGAATCTGCAGCGTTTCCCCGCTGGCAAATCTCGCGGGGAAACTCTGCCATAGAAAACTATGGCGCCACCGGCCGAATTGCTTACCCTAGCGTTTCGGCCGACACTGGCCACAGACTTCGCGCGGGATGCTGCGAATCCCTTAGCCGTGCATGGCACGGCTTATGGGATTCGTCTGCAATCCCGCACACCCGGAAGTGCCGCTGCGCGTCTCACTGACGCGTGCGGCTACAAGTGGAAACGGGCCCGTACCCTTGTGGTCTTGTCTTCCTGCAACGTGGAAAGGTCTTCACTTGTGGTCCCGGCAGAGAAATGCTCAATCCAATCCAAAAAAGCTTTATTGGCAAGACCAAATACATTTAGCATTGCCAAAGCAAAACAAAGCATTAACATGGTTAGGGGGTTGTGGGAATAAGGGAAGGGTATGGGGGTTAGGGTATATAGTCCATAGAGTGTGGGGGATGTAAGGGACAATATGGGGGGCTGGGATATACAGTCCATAGAGGGGTATAGGGGATATACAGTCCATGTGGTATCATGTTCCTCTGTTCGTGGCAGGTCGTGATATATCGGACGGCTATTTACATGCCGGTTTCCTCTTCCCCCAGTAGGATGTAGAGTTTCCTATCCTCCTCTGTGGAGGTGAAATCCTGGATGTGGTCAGAGAGTCTCTGAAAGTGGCCAGTCCTAACAGGTGTGTATTTTCTGCAGTGTAGCAGGAAGTTGGCCTCATCCTCCAAGACCCCCTGGTCACGTTGTTTGCACATTCTCTCCTCCTGGGGCTTCCATGTCTGTCTGTGCCGCCCTGTCTCTATCTCCAGGCTGTGGGCACTCAGACGGAACAGGCTCAGGGACTGTCTTTGTGGTGGTGTAGGCTCTCCAGATATGGGTCAATTGTGTACTCTCTCTGTAGTGATTGGTAGACCGTGCGTTTCTGGGAGTTTTTTGTCACTTTTCCATTCCTCTAGGTATCGTTCCTTGCAGCTTTTTTATAGTCCCTTTTATTTGGGCTTTTGTCAGCCTGTGTTGGTGATCTTGGCTGGCTGCTGATGCATTGTTTGAGAGCACGTGGTATGGCCTCTCCCCCCGGGCTCAGTGATGCTTTATGGCGGTAAGTGCTGGGGCTGCTGTGCTGAATATGTGCCCTCTGCTGTATAGTCAGCCATAGTGGGGCTCTGCCTTGCAGGCTAATTTCGAAATGCTGCGATGGACTTTGAGAAGATACTTGCAGAACTCTAGATGGAAGATTTCTGTTGGGCTGGAGTCCTATTTTGATTGGTCAGGGTAGGTGACCGGGCCCCATACCCCAATAGAGCAGGATTGGGGTGATAATGCTGTCGTATATCTTTACCCAGACTCTCACCGGTGCTTTAAGGTGGTAAAGCTGCCTTCTGATGGCATAAAATGTTCTGCAGGATTTTTCTTTCAGGGCCTCTACTGCTGGTTTAAAGCTCCCTGATTGATCTCCAGCCTCAGGTAGGTATAAGGGTTCGTATAGACGTCCGATAAGGATCGTTCGTTACGAACGATTCGTGACGTTTACACGATATTCAAATTAGACTGAAAAGATCGTTCGTAATGAACGATTGTGTACACACGTGAGCGATATAAGTATAAAGTACTGAACGACGAACGATTAAAAAATGCGTGCGCAAACGGAAGTGACGTTATGACAGGCAATAACATGCGTTATTGGACCATCTTAGTACACACTGCAACGATTGAACGATTATCTTTCGAAAAAATCCGCCGGGTTGGATCGGTCGGATTGAACGATAACGGTCGTTATCGTCCAAAAAAACGATCGTTGGAAAATTTGGAGGGCACGATTATCGGTCCGATTGTCGTTATCGTTCGTTTTCGAACGATCGTTATCGTACGTGTGTACTCAGCTTAAGTGTTGTGGTTATCTGAACTCTGATAGGGTGAGGTCTGGTGAGATTATTGCAGATCATGGATGAGGCAACTTTTTTCCTAGTCTGGGGTCAGAGCAGGCCTCCCTCCTCCCCCCTCCTCCTCCTCCTCCACATCTGCAGGAACTAATTTCTGCAAATATTTCATCGCTCTGCGGGTTTCGGCGAGAGGAGCTGCAGCGTGCTTCCAGGGAGCACATTCACAAGCCGTTCACCAATATTTATCTTACAGGATGTATTAAGATGATTGGGAAATGGTTCAGAATAAACCCATAGATGGTACTGCAATAGACTGTTAATGAAATGCCAGTAATAATGGCTTGCATGCAAATATAATACAACTATATGTAACTTGGCCAATCAAATGAGCTTCCTGCTGATGTTGTGAGCTGCATGCCTGGAATTATTTGTTCCTCTGTGTTGTCCTTTTACCTGAATCCATCCAACACCAATCCCCCATGTCAAATCTGCTATGCTGCGGCCTATCTCCCCAGTCTAAACTTGTATAAAGTGTTTTAGGCTAGTTTCACATTGTTGGGCTGCATTGCTTTTTAATGTACACATCACACAGTGACCAAAAGCAACATTTGCAGTGGCATGCTATGTAACCAGGGCTGTGGATTCTGAGCAATTTGGGCTACCTGGAGTCTTTGGTTTCTGAGGAGTCGAAGACTGAAGTCTGATTTTTGTATAGACTCCACAACCCTGGTATGTATTAGACTAAGGCAGCCTTTTTACCCTGGAGGAACCCTGCAAATAGTTTTTTTGGATGTCAAGGAACCCCTGCATGTGTTTTGGCATGGACTTCAAAAGTAGGTGATGCTGTTTATTTTACTACCCCCTATTACACTGCCACTCATCATACTGTCTCTTCTAGTACATTTTATTCATGTGCTCATTATTATTCTGACCCTTAATTTAGTGCTTCTTTTTACAGTACCCCCTATTATAATGTGCTCTATCATACTTCCCCCACGATGGTGAAAAATGCCAAGGAAACCCGGAAGAGTATTCAAGGAACCCTGGTTGAGAAAGCTTGGACTAAGGAGTTGGAGTAATTTTGTCTACCTTGAGTCGGTTTCATAAATTGAGTTGGATGATTTTTGTACCGACTCCACAGCCCTGGATAGAACGCACTCATGACTATACGCTGTAATAATGTGCATGGTGTGAGCAGCACACTGCATGTTCTACGTTCTAACAACAGAATCTGACGGCAAGGAGGTGAGGACTGTTTATAGACACTGAATAGCGCTTTGTTACTGTATGCACTACAGTGTCCATTACAACACAACATGTTAGATTAGCCTTGAATTTTAATTATATTGTGCTACTGAAGGTGACATCAGACCGAGAAGAACACACAAGACTTGTATAAGGAAGAGGAGTCAGCTCAGATGTTACTCACAAATGGGGTCATGCAAGACCCCTAATGGTCGCCTGTGGAGACAATAAATCTGACTCCACTCAAGTATCCTGCTAGTCTCCATTCATGTTCCAAAACCAGAAAACTTTGCTAAAATATGAGTTTTAAGCAAACATGAACTTAAAGGTCAAAATAAACATACACAGGTCATACTTGCTTCCCGTGTAGTCTCCTCATCAATCCTGCATCCTGTCTGTCCACTGTGATCAATGGAATTCTTCATCCTCCAGTTTGAAAATGGCCATTACCCCATAACCGCTTCTGTGTCCGCACACAAAACTGTAATTTTGCCCACTTAAGCCATAGGGAAACATGGACTACACCTTGCTCATCAAATGTCCTTTCAGTTATAACTGACAGCAACTGAGATATATATCAGTTCTGACAAAATCTTGTCAGAACTCGTCAGTTCTGACAAAATCTTGTCAGAACTTGCAATCTTTGAACACAGAAAATGGTGAGCTTCTGAGAGGAACAGACGGTGAGGTAAGTACGGTATGTAATATTCATCTGCAGGTACGTCATGTTTATTTACTATAATTTTAATCGGTTCAGGTTCTCTTTAAACAGTTCTGAAGAACGGAGGTGCCATGAGACTAAGCTAAAATATAAAAAGCAGTATACGCTGACTAAGGAGTTTTAAACTGTAACACTGATTAAAATATGCATTTTAACTGATCAGTTCTTCTATAGAAAAAAAGCTTTCAGTTAAAATGCATATAAGGTGAACTGACCCATAGGGAAACATGGGCATTGAGCTGCATGTCAGTTGTCCAGTTATAACTGACAGCAACTGCTTTCAGTGTGAGTGGAATCTTCACTCTACAGGAGTAGTTGAGGTTTTCATCAAAAATTTCTTATCAATTACATAAACATCAAGCTGAGAGTCAGTCTCGACCCTGTGTGTAGATGATGAGTTTTTGGCTCGGCCCTGTGTGTTGGTGGTGAGGATTTGCCCGGCTTGGCCCTGTGTGTGGGTGATGCTGAGAGTTGCCGTCTCGGCCATGTGTTGGTAGTAATGAGTTGCCAGCTCTGCCCTGTGTGTTGGGGGTGAAGAAAGTTGCCAGCTCGGCCCATGTGTTGGTGATGCTGAAAGTTGCCGGCTCGACCCTGTGTGTTGGTGATGTTACTGGCTCGGCCCTGTGTTGGGGATGCTGAGTGTTGCCAGCTCGGCCCTGTGTGTTTGCGATGAGGGTTGCTGGTACAGCCCTGTATATTGGTGGTAATGAGAGTTGCCGGCTTGGCCCTATGTGTTGGGGGTGATGAGAGTTGCTAGCCCGGCCCTGTGTTTTGGTAATTTGAGAGTTGCCTGCTCGACCCTAGGTGTTGGTGGTAATGAGAGTTGCTGACGCAGCCCTGTGTTTTGGTGGTAATGAGAGCTGCCAGCACAGCCCTGTGTGTTGGCGGTGAAGAGAGTTGCTGCCTCCGCCCTGTGTGTTGGTGATGAGAATTGCCAACTTCTGATCTGTGTGTTGATGGTGATGAGACTTGCTTGGTCGGCCTTGTGTGTTGGTGGTGATGAGTTGCCCGCTTGGCCCTGTGTGTTGACGGTGAAGAGAGTTGCTGGCTTGGTCCTATGTGTTGGGAGTGATGATAGTTGCTGACTCGGCCCTGTGTGTTGGTGGTGAAGAGTTGCCGGCCCTGTATTTTGTTAATCTAGAGTTGCCGGCTCAACCCTGTGTTAGTGATGTTGAACGTTGCTGCCTTGACCCTGTTTTGGTAGTTATGAGAGTTGCCATCTTGGCCCTGTGTGTTTTGGTAGTTATGAGAGTTGCTGGCTCAGCCCTGTTTGTTGCTGCTGATGAGTTTGCCGGCTCGGCCGTGTATTGGTGTTGAGAGTTGCCGTTTCGACCCTGCGAGTTGGTGGTCATGAGTTACCTGTTCGGCCCTGTGTGTTGGGGGTGATAAGAGTTGCGGGCTCGGCCCTGTGTGTTGGTGAATAGTTGCTAGCTTGGCCCTGGTGGCGGTGATGAGACTTGCTGGCTCGGCCTTTGGTGTTGGTGGTGATGAGTTGCCGCCTCGGCCTTGTGTTGGCAGTGATGAGAATTGCAGTCTCTGTCCTGTGTAATGGGGATGCTGAGAGTTGCCAGCTCAGCCCTGTGTGTCGCTGATGAGTTGCTGGCTCAGCCCTGTGTTGGTGGTCATGAGTTACCTGCTCGGCCCTGTGTGTTGGGGGTGACGAGTTGCGGGCTCGGCCTTGTGTGTTCGTGGTGATTAGTTGCCAGCTTGGCCCTGTTGGCGGTGATGAGACTTGCTGATTCGGCCCTGTGTGTTGGTGGTGATGAGTTGCTGCCTCAGCCCTGTGTTGGTGATGAGTTCAAAACCATAAACACACCTGATTTAGAAAACTAAACAAGAATATACCCTAATAGAAAAGTATAAAACTTAGCTTTTAATAAAGTTACATTAAAACCACATCATATTTACTAGCTTATTTTGTCAACTGTGAAAAATGTGGACTGGAGGAAAGAGCGTCCTGGGTCAAAAGACCACCCTCCTAGTTCACACTAATATCCTAAACCCTACACCAAAACTCAACATGTTTCGTTTCCTATGATGGAAACTTCGTCAGGAGTGATAATGCCCTAGTGATAGAGTGATAAAGTGCTACATTGAGAAGATACAATATAAACTTTCACATATTTACAAAGAGTTAGCAAAATAGCAGAGTTGTGACCGCTAAACCAGCAGCCTGCTAAATGATGTCTGTCCAAGCTTTCCTTTTATAGAGCAGTCACAAGCCCAGAGGATGTTGGGTAGGGCGGGTACCTTCCACGCCTACCATCCTAATCAGGAAGTAGTATCTAATTGGACTAAAAGAAAGTCCATCAGCAAATTGGACCAATAAGAAGACATGTCTATAGCAACCAGTACATTCTCAAAAATGCTCTAAATGTACCTGTATACAGCCAGGGACCACTTGAATCCAAGTACCCCATCCCCCCAATCCCGTACATTCAGCCGGCAGGAGAAGCCACGCTTAGACAGTACATAAAAGTACCTCTACGTATTTCCTGTTCTCCTATTGGTTGATGCGTGTGTAGAAGGCGGGAGAGAGCGTCATTAGGGAGGAGAGGAGTGACACCAAACCTAGCCAATCAGGCGCTTGGGTCTTCCCTGCTCAGCGCTTGTATCATACACGCACCGGGGAAAGAATAATAGGCGTCACTTCCGTATTGTACGGACAAGCAGAGTTGTGTGGGAGGTTGCCATAGTAACATGTCACATGGGCTGTGACGAATTTCGAAGAGAGCGTTTCATTGGTTCACGCTCTGTACGCATCAGGTTGCCTAGGAAACACATAAATATTAGGGAGAAGATGTAAATACCGGGCAAAGCACTCTCCGTTTACACCTTATCCACCACACATCATGCAAAGCATTGGTCGCATTGGCAAGATGTAGATACCCATATTTAATTCCCATCATTATCTAAGCGTCTTAATTTCCAGACAAAACGGACTATATGCACATAAAAGGAGGGGAAAGAAAAGGAATTAACACTGATAAAGCAGAAAGCTGCAAGATCTATTTCCACCATACATATAAGTGTAGCCCCTCTCTGATGCAAAGAAGCATCTCCTAGTAATAAAGATATGGCAGATGAACTGCCAGATGCAAGTACCATTATTTAAAGACACACACCTTTAAGATGACAGTATGTAGATTTGGACCATAAACCTCTCATATCTTTCCACATGGAATAAATGACATGTGGAGGGGTATAGAGTATACCACATTACACCACCTAAATAAAAGAGGCATAAGTAAAGCCCTCATTCAGACCATGAGGGCTCAGAGTTCCTAATCTGTATATCCATCTTGCCTCTTGCTGTTTTAGCTTCTGGTCCAAATTACCACCTCTGGGACCCATTTTCCATTTTTGTATGACCCAGAAGTGGAGACAGGTGGGGTCACTCTTATGTTTCTCTTGCCAATGTCTGGAGACTGAGGTGTTACGCTTGTGGGAGATGTCACCCAAATGTTCCAAAATTCTCTCTTTGACAGGCCTCGTTGTTTCACCAATATAGAGGAGTAGGCAGGGACATTGTATTGCATAAACGACCCCCTCTGTATTACAGTTGAAAAAATCAAGTAAATCATAGACACGACCATCTTTGGGGGCTTTAAAGTTCTTACACTTTAGCACATTGGCACATGCCTTACACCTTCCACATTTATACATCCCTTTAAGGGGACCACCAAGCCAGGTTTTTTTCACTGTACTATTCTGACCAGTATTGGCTGGTAGAAAGGAATGCATCAAGCTGTCCCCTAAATTTCTCCCCCTCCTGTATGTTATTAGGGGCGATTGTGGAAGGTATTCTTTTAATTGTGGGTCTAATTTAAGAATAGACCAATGTCTTCCCAGGATTCGCTTTACGTTATGCGACTGGTTGTTATACGTGCTAATCAATCTTGCTTTCCCACCCTCCTGATGGTCCTCTCTATTCTTGGGAGTTAGGAGGTCTTTTCTCTCAACTGTCCGAGCTTTTTCGTATGCGCTAGCTATCACCTCTTTGGGGTAGCCACGATCACGAAAACGTCTCTCCAAAACTTGGCACTCCTCGGTGAAGTCAGTCAATTTTGTACAGTTTCTACGAGCTCTTAAAAACTGTCCTTTTGGAATACCCTTCTTCAGGGGTTCTGGGTGAAAACTATTCCAGGATAGTAATGAATTGGTGGCTGTAGGTTTACGGAAAATTTTTGTATCAAGACCACCACTATCATTCTTGGAGATTTGAACATCCAAAAAGTCTATTTTCTTGTCGTGTATCTCGTGGGTGAAAAACATACCGATGTCGTTCGAATTCAACTGTGTAACAAAGTCCACAAATAAGGACCTAGGGCCGTCCCACAGAATGAAAATATCATCTATGAAACGGCCCCAGAAAAGGACATGTGAAGTGAAGAATGTCAGATCCTCACCGAAGACCAATTGGTCCTCCCACCACCCCAGAAATAAATTTGCGTATGAGGGGGCACACGCCGTCCCCATCGCACAGCCCCTCCTCTGTAGATAATATTTATTCTGGAATAAAAAGTAATTGTGGGTTAATATAAACTCCAATAACTCCAGAATTAAAGAGGAGTGTTCATTCAGATGGACACTTCTGGATCTGAGGAAGAATTTTGTTGCATTAAGCCCCAGCCTGTGATCGATATTATTGTATAAAGATTCCACATCTAGGCTAGCCAATAACGTATCCTCCCCAATGTTGACATCATTTATTTTATTTAACAGATCCATGGTATCTCTGAGATAGGATGGGAGGCTTTCCACGAAGGGTCTTAAAAATGAATCCACGTATCTACTAACCTGTTCAGTAAGACAATTATTCCCTGATACAATGGGGCGACCTGGTGGTGTACGTAGATTCTTATGGACTTTGGGAAGTGCATAAAAAGTAGCAACAGTAGGAGATTTCGTCAAAATACAGTTATAATCATTTTTATCAAGTACTTCCCTACTTAAAGCATCCTTGAGTAAACCCTCAAGCTTTTTATAGAAAGTCAGTGTGGGATTCCCATCCAGACTTCTATATTGGTTTTCGTCCATTAATATATTCTGACACATTTTAATATAAGCTTCTCGTGTCATCAGAACTACATTGCCGCCTTTATCTGATTTTTTAATGACAAGCTCCTCATTTGTCATCAGGTTGTTTAAGGCTAGCTGTTCATTTTTGCTCAGATTATGGGCAGTATGAGGTCTTATTTTTACTAGCTCCTCCAGATCTCTTGTTACAGTATCGACAAAGGTTTGTATAGTTGGGTAGCCACCAATGCTAGGGCAAAATTTACTTTTATTAGTTATATGACTTTTTGGTGCCCCTAATTGTATTTCCCCTGTTCTATTCTCCTCCAGGAGATCATTTAGGATAGCAAGTGCATTGGTGTCCCTCTCTTCATCTCTCTTTGCCTGCATTGTTGGAGAATGCATATATTTATAGACTGCCAATTTTCTCGCAAATAAATTCACGTCTTTAACTGCCTCAAAGAGATCAAATTCAGGTGTGGGTACAAATGTAAGGCCCTTGGAGAGGACTGAAGTCTCATTGTCATTCAAAACATAATCCGTCAAATTGATAATTCGCATGTCATCAGTACGATTCAAGTTAAAGTTCACCACTCCTCCTCCTTTCTTCTCCAATGATGTGCCTTGTAACCCCATCTGTCCCTGTTTCTCAACTGTCTTGGTGTATTCGGAGATGGGGGATTTGCCCCTTTCGGTCGCCCCCTGCCCCGTGGTTTTTTCGGGTGCCCTAGTTTCTCCCCAGATTTTATACTTTTAGTGGATTCGGTTTCAGATTCAGTATCAGTAGTGGTGTCGTCGCTAGATGACACTGGGTCTCGTACACTGGGATCTTTATTAGGTATTTTTTTCCAGTTATATACCTTCCCGCTTTTAAAGTCACGCCAATCTCGAACAAACTTTCTATGTTTTCTGGTTTTTATGCTCTCCTTATGACTCAGAACTTTTTTCTGTAATTTTTCTTCAAGTTTTTTATAATCAGGATGTTCTTTATAATTGACAACTTTTTTATGTTCTGTTTCCAACTTTACATTTATTTTTTCTAAACACTTCACCTCATAATCTCTCAAAAACGTCATCAGTTCTAAGGTTTGTTTGGTTTTCAGAGCATTCCAACCCGTCATAAAGTCATTGTCATCAGTATGTTTATGAGGGGTGACTAGATTGCGGAGCCCCCTAAAAGTAATTTGTTCTTTTATGTATTTATTAAAGCTAGATATTTCCCACCAACTACGATTGTGTTCTTTATATAAATTGAAAATAGATTTAAATGCCTCATCCACTTCTGAGGTCGGGGAGGGGGTGACTACAGGTTGAGGAATGGATAAGTCATCACATGAGAATACTTCTTTAGCCTCTGCTAATAGATCAGTTACATCAGGTATACTGTCCAGGAAGCCTGACATGGCTTAGATCGATAAATATTTACTTTTCTTCTCAATGGAAGGGTATAATGGCGTCAGGTCGCCAGAAATAATTTTATGACGGGTTGGAATGTTCTGAAAACCAAACAAACCTTAGAACTGATGACGTTTTTGAGAGATTATGAGGTGAAGTGTTTAGAAAAAATAAATGTAAAGTTGGAAACAGAACATAAAAAAGTTGTCAATTATAAAGAACATCCTGATTATAAAAAACTTGAAGAAAAATTACAGAAAAAAGTTCTGAGTCATAAGGAGAGCATAAAAACCAGAAAACATAGAAAGTTTGTTCGAGATTGGCGTGACTTTAAAAGCGGGAAGGTATATAACTGGAAAAAAATACCTAATAAAGATCCCAGTGTACGAGACCCAGTGTCATCTAGCGACGACACCACTACTGATACTGAATCTGAAACCGAATCCACTAAAAGTATAAAATCTGGGGAGAAACCAGGGCACCCGAAAAAACCACGGGGCAGGGGGCGACCGAAAGGGGCAAATCCCCCATCTCCGAATACACCAAGACAGTTGAGAAACAGGGACAGATGGGGTTACAAGGCACATCATTGGAGAAGAAAGGAGGAGGAGTGGTGAACTTTAACTTGAATCGTACTGATGACATGCGAATTATCAATTTGACGGATTATGTTTTGAATGACAATGAGACTTCAGTCCTCTCCAAGGGCCTTACATTTGTACCCACACCTGAATTTGATCTCTTTGAGGCAGTTAAAGACGTGAATTTATTTGCGAGAAAATTGGCAGTCTATAAATATATGCATTCTCCAACAATGCAGGCAAAGAGAGATGAAGAGAGGGACACCAATGCACTTGCTATCCTAAATGATCTCCTGGAGGAGAATAGAACAGGGGAAATACAATTAGGGGCACCAAAAAGTCATATAATATTGTGTGGGTGATGCAGTAGCTGGTGCTCTGCCCTGTGTGTGGGTGATGCAGTAGCTGGTGCTCTGCCCTGTGTGTGGGTGATGCAGTAGCTGGTGCTCTGCCCTGTGTGTGGGTGATGCAGTAGCTGGTGCTCTGCCCTGTGTGTGGGTGATGCAGTAGCTGGTGCTCTGCCCTGTGTGTGGGTGATGCAGTAGCTGGTGCTCTGCCCTGTGTGTTGGTGATGCAGTACCTGGTGCTCTGCCCTGTGTGTTGCTGATGCAGTAGCTGGTGCTCTGCCCTGTGTGTGGGTGATGCAGTAGCTGGTGCTCTGCCCTGTGTGTGGGTGATGCAGTAGCTGGTGCTCTGCCCTGTGTGTGGGTGATGCAGTAGCTGGTGCTCTGCCCTGTGTGTTGGTGATGCAGTATCTGGTGCTCTGCCCTGTGTGTTGCTGATGCAGTAGCTGGTGCTCTGACCTGTGTGTGGGTGATGCAGTAGCTGGTGCTCTGCCCTGTGTGTGTGGGTGATGCAGTAGCTGGTGCTCTGCCCTGTGTGTTGGTGATACAGTACCTGGTGCTCTGCCCTGTGTGTTGGTGATACAGTACCTGGTGCTCTGCCCTGTGTGTTGGTGATGCAGTAGCTGGTGCTCGGCCCTGTGGGTTGGCGATACATTAGTTAGTGCTCGGCCCTGTGGGTTGGCGATACATTAGTTAGTGCTCGGCCCTGTGTGTTGGTGATACATTAGTTAGTGTTTAGCCCTTTGTGTTAATGATACAGTAGCTGGTGCTTGGCCCTGTGTTGGTGATACAGTAGCTGGTGTTCGGCCCTGTGGGTTGGTGATACAGTAGTTGGTGCTTGGTCTGTGTGTTGGCGATGCAGTAGCTGGTACTCAGTCTGTGTGTTGGCTATACATTCGTTAGTTGTCGGCCCTGTGTGTTGGTGATACAGTAGCTGGTGCTTGGTCTGTGTGTTGGTGATACAGTAGCTGGTGCTTGGTCTGTGTGTTGGTGATACAGTAGCTGGTGCTTGGTCTGTGTGTTGGTGATACAGTAGCTGGTGCTTGTTCTGTGTGTTGGTGATGCAGTAGCTGGTGCTCAGCCCTGTGTGTTGGTGATGCAGTAGCTGGTGCTCAATCTGTGTGTTGGCAATACGTTTGTTATTGGCCCTGTGTGTTGGTGATACAGTAGCTGGTGCTTGGTCTGTGTGTTGGCGATACAGTAGCTGGTGCTCGGTCTGTGTGTTGGCAATACGTTTGTTAGTTGTTGGCCCTGTCTGTTGGTGAATAAAGTAGCTGGTGCTTGGCCCTGTGTGGTGGAAGGTAGCCCCCTGCATATAGGAAATTGCAGTCACCCTTATGCCCTGACCACACAATAATTGCTCTTGTTTCTGAGCTTGTCTTGTCGGTTCCTGTCCCTCCTGTGCTGCTCTCTCTTGGTGGCCCCTGATCACAACTGCAGTACGTCACCTTTCCCTACAGAGTCTTTATCCTCTTCCCTGTGGGAACCGGGCTGCCCCTGCCTCACATCTCACAGCG
This sequence comes from Hyperolius riggenbachi, assembly GCF_040937935.1. Classification (NCBI taxonomy): domain Eukaryota; kingdom Metazoa; phylum Chordata; class Amphibia; order Anura; family Hyperoliidae; genus Hyperolius; species Hyperolius riggenbachi. The sequence continues at coordinate 170,106,160 of NC_090657.1, forward strand.
GCCCTTTCACTGGGTGTCTGGGCCAAAGAGAGTGAAAATAAGAGACTTTCAGCTTTGAAAGGCCGGCAGCGGAGCCGCGAGGAGAGCGGAGAATACGATCAGACAGCCGTGCCTGATTAACCCTTTCTCCCAGGAGGGCCGGGGGCTCACCGGTGACTTCATCAAAGCACCATCTATTCACACAGGGGAGGAGCAGGCCAAGCCAGGCTATTGTAACCCCCAGGAAAGGAAGCTGCCGGCGTATTAATTGCTGCTGGACGCCGGCCAAACGTTTAGCCACTTCCAGCTTATTGTCAGTGATTAATAAATGACATCATTTGCCAAGAGCACAACAAATACATTCAGGCTTATTCTACAAGGTGAACAACAAAGAGCAGTAACCCCCACAGCAGCCAATCAGAATGCAAGCTACTGTTTGTAGATACTGGACTGAGGATTGTTACCCCTGCCAGCCATTCAACCCGTAACAGCAGCTTGCTTCACTGAGGCTCTAGTCCTGAGGTGCTCACACTTTTTTGGCTTGTGAGCTACTTCAAAAAATTAGCAATTCTAAATTGTCTACTGGTGTACAAGTTTAGGAGCACAATAGTATTTACAGAATAGAAAATGTAGAGTGGTCGGGATCTACCATGAAGTCCTTTGCGATCTACCGGGGGATTGCGAACACACAATGGGCATCCTGGCTCTAGTCAATAATGCAATATGCTCTCACTGCTGATTCGAGCTGTATATTACATCATAGACATGTGACTATCATTGTTTACATTACAGAAATGAGTTACCATCAGTAACAGCTTATACTGTACTTACTGGAGATAGTAGAGATCGGCACACTCTGCAGTTAGATTACTATCAGTACACATATATTGTAGTTATGCACCCTGTCTCCAGACAGTGACGTGCCAGGCAAAGGATGACCAATCCAATAAGTATATAGTAAAGAGGCCGGCACCGTCTTTTTTGATGCAAATCTTCTTATTTATTCAGTATTGCCATAAAAAAACGACGTTTCGGAGCGCAGCTCCTTTATCAAGTTAATGACATCCTGACAAAAACATATGACATATGAGCATTTATATACCCACCCCTATGAAGCAGCCAGTCACTTTGCTGCATTCAAAAAGAACCAATCACCGCTCTTGCTATAGAGCGGACTTGATGGGGAACTTACCACCAGGCGACAGGCGGAGGAGTAAAAACCTGCCCCCCTTATCACAGTCAGATGCAAAAGGTTGACATAAGACCTCTCCTGTGAACAAAAAAAGGGGACACATTTTTAGCTAGGTCATATCCAAAAGACCTTATCGACACAGCTAAAAAGGACATTGGTGGTGTAGAAGGTGCTCGGCCGGTGAGAAGGACCAATGAGACACGTATACCGTTTGTCTCGCAGTATAGTACTTTTAGCAAGACAATTGATAATATTATCAAGAAACATTGGTCGATTTTGAGTAAGTCCTTCCCATCGGTGGTCGAGTTCCAAAATGCACCCCTCATGTCCTACAAAAAAACGCCGACTTTGAAAGATCGTTTAGGTCATGCTGAAATGAGAACTCTAGTAAGACCACCTGAGTCCTCTAGAAGGGGCATTTACCCATGTCTTAATTGTGTCCACTGTAATTCCATACCTAGGGGAAGATACTTTTTTCACCCACACACGGGACATAGGTTTGAGATTAAAGGCTGCCATACATGTGACACACAGTTTGTGGTATATTTATTAAAATGTCCATGTGGACTTGTTTATGTGGGACAGACTACTACCAAATTTAAGGTGCGTCTGTCCTCGCATAAACCTGCTATTCGTAAAAAATTGGAGGATCAAGCTGTATCCTATCACTTTAAAATGTGTGGACACAATGTTAGCCAGCTTCGCTGTCAAATTATTGAATCAGTCCCTCCTCTTAACTACTTCCCGACCGCCGTATAGACAAATGGCGGCCGGGAAGCAGACGCCGCAAGGACCGCCGTATTGACAAAATGCGGCGGTCCTTGTTTGGGCATGGGCGGAGCGATCGCGTCATCCGTGACGCGATCCTCCGCCTCCGCCTGTCGCCGCTCACTCGCCGCAACATCCCGCCGGCCATACGGAAGCGCCGGCGGGATGTTAACCCGACGATCTCCGCATACAAAGTGTATAATACACTTTGTAATGTTTACAAAGTGTATTATACAGGCTGCCTCCTGCCCTGGTGGTCCCAGTGTCCGAGGGACCACCAGGGCAGGCTGCAGCCACCCTAGTCTGCACCAAGCACACTGATTTTCTCCCCCCCCCCGCCCCAGATCGCCCACAGCACCCATCAGACCCCCCCCCTGCCCACCCCCCAGACCCCTGTTTGCACCCAATCACCCCCCTAATCACCCATCAATCACTCCCTGTCACTATCTGTCAATGCTATTTTTTTTTAATACCCCCCCCCCCTGCCCCCTGCTCCCTCCTGATCACCCCCCAACCCCCCAGATTCTCCCCAGACCCCCCCCAGACCACCCCCCCCAATGTACTGTATGCATCTATCCCCCCTGATCACCTGTCAATCACCTGTCAATCACCCATCAATCACCCCCTGTCACTGCCACCCATCAATCAGCCCCTAACCTGCCCCTTGCGGGCAATCTGATCACCCCCCCACACCAATAGATCGCCCGCAGATCCGACATCAGATCACCTCCCAAATCCATTGTTTACATCTATTCTCTCCTCTAAACACACACTAATTACCCATCAATCACCCCCTATCACCACCTGTCACTTTTACCTATCAGATCAGACCCTAATCTGCCCCTTGCGGGCACCCAATCACCCGCCCACACGCTCAGATTGCCCTCAGACCCCCCCTTATCAATTCACCAGTGCATTCATTACATCTGTTCTTCCCTGTAATAACCCACTGATCACCTGTCAATCACCTGCCAATCACCAATCACCCCCTGTCACTGCCACCCATCAATCAGCCCCTAACCTGCCCCTTGCGGGCAATCTGATCACCCACCCACACCATTAGATCGCCCGCAAACCCGCCGTCAGATAACCTCCCAAATGTATTGTTTACATCTGTTATCTTCTCTAAACACCCACTAATTACCCATCAATCACCCCCTATCACTGTTACCTATCAGATCAGACCCTAATCTGCCCCTTGCGGGCACCCAATCACCCGCCTACACGCTCAGATTACCCTCAGACCCCCCCTTATCAATTCGCCAGGGCATTATTTACATCTATCCTTCCCTGTAATAACCCACTGATCACCTGTCAATCACCTGCCAATCACCTATCACCCATCAATCACCCCCTGTCACCCCCTGTCACTGCCACCCAACAATCAGCCCCTAACCTGCCCCTTGCGGGCAATCTGATTACCCACCCACACCAATAGATCGCCCGCAGATGCGACATCAGATCACCACCCAAGCGCAGCGTTTACTCTCCTCTAAACACCCACTAATTACCCATCAATCACCCATAAATCACCCCCTATCACCACCTGTCACTGTTACCCATCAGATCAGACCCTAATCTGCCCCTTGCGGGCACCCAATCACCCGCCTACTCGCTCAGATTACCCTCAGACCCCCCCTTATCAATTCGCCAGTGCAATATTTACATCTGTTCTCCCCTGTAATAACCCACTGATTACCTGTCAATCACCCATCAATCACCCCCTGTCACTGCCACCCATCAATCACCCGCTGTCACTGCCACCCATCAATCAGCCCCTAACCTGCCCCTTGCGGGCAATCTGATCACCCACCCACACCAATAGATCGCTCGCAGATCCGACGTCCGATCACCTCCCAAGTGCAGTGTTTACATCTGTTCTCTACCCTAAACACCCACTAATTACCCATCAATCACCCCCTGTCACTGCTACCTATCAGATTAGACCCCTATCTGCCCCTAGGGCACTCAATCACCCGCCCACACCCTCAGAATGCCCTCAGACCCCAGCCCTGATCACCTCGCCAGTGCATTGCTTGCATCTATTCCCCCCTCTAATCACACCTTGAGACACCCATCAATCACCTCCTGTCACCCCCTAGCACACCTACCCATCAGATCAGGCCCTAATTTGCCCCGTGTGGGCTCCTGATCACTCGGCCAAACCCTCAGATCCCCCTCAGACCCCCTTCCGATCACCTCCCCAGTGCATTGATTGCATCTATTTTCCCCTCTAACCACCCCCTGAGACACCCATCAATCACCTCCTGTCACCCCCCTAGCACTCCTATCCATCAGATCAGGCCCAATACAACCTGTCATCTAAAAGGCCACCCTGCTTATGACCGGTTCCACAAAATTCGCCCCCTCATAGACCACCTGTCATCAAAATTTGCAGATGCTTATACCCCTGAACAGTCATTTTGAGACATTTGGTTTCCAGACTACTCACGGTTTTGGGCCCGTAAAATGCCAGGGCGGTATAGGAACCCCACAAGTGACCCCATTTTAGAAAAAAAGACACCCCAAGGTATTCTGTTAGGTGTATGACGAGTTCATAGAAGATTTTATTTTTTGTCAAAAGTTAGCGGAAATTGATTTTTATTGGTTTTTTTCCACAAAGTGTCACTTTCCGCTAACTTTTGACAAAAAATAAAATCTTCTATGAACTCGCCATACTCCTAACAGAATACCTTGGGGTGTCTTCTTTCTAAAATGGGGTCACTTGCGGGGTTCCTATACTGCCCTGGCATTTTAGGGGCCCTAAACCGCGAGGAGTAGTCTAGAAAACAAATGCCTCAAAATGACCTGTGAATAGGACGTTGGGCCCCTTAGCGCACCTAGGCTGCAAAAAAGTGTCACACATGTGGTACCGCCGTACTCAGGAAAAGTAGTATAATGTGTTTTGGGGTGTATTTTTACACATACCCATGCTGGGTGGGAGAAATTTCTATGTAAATGGACAATTGTGTGTAAAAAAAATCAAACAATTGTCATTTACAGAGATATTTCTCCCACTTAGCATGGGTATGTGTAAAAATACACCCCAAAACGCATTATACTACTTCTCCTGAGTACGGCGGTACCACATGTGTGGCACTTTTTTACACCCTAAGTACGCTAAGGGGCCCAAAGTCCAATGAGTACCTTTAGGATTTCACAGGTCATTTTGCGACATTTGGTTTCAAGACTACTCCTCACGGTTTAGGGCCCCTAAAATGCCAGGGCAGTATAGGAACCCCACAAATGACCCCATTCTAGAAAGAAGACACCCCAAGGTATTCCGTACGGAGTATGGTGAGTTCATAGAAGATTTTATTTTTTGTCACAAGTTAGCGGAAAAAGACACTTTGTGAAAAAAAACTATTAAAATCAATTTCCGCTAACTTGTGACAAAAAAATAAAAACTTCTATGAACTCACCATACTCCTAACGGAATACCTTGGGGTGTCTTCTTTCTAAAATGGGGTCATTAGTGGGGTTCCTATACTGCCCTGGCATTTTAGGGGCCCTAAACCGCGAGGAGTAGTCTTGAAACAAAAATGACCTGTGAAATCCTAAAGGTACTCATTGGACTTTGGGCCCCTTAGTGCAGTTAGGGTGCAAAAAAGTGCCACACATGTGGTATCGCCGTACTCGGGAGAAGTAGTATAATGTGTTTTGGGGTGTATTTTTACACATACCCATGCTGGGTGGGAGAAATACCTCTGTAAATGACAATCTTTTGATTTTTTTACACACAATTGTCCATTTACAGAGGTATTTCTCCCACCCAGCATGGGTATGTGTAAAAATACACCCCAAAACACATTGTACTACTTCTCCCGAGTATGGCGATACCACATGTGTGGCACTTTTTTGCACCCTAACTGCGCTAAAGGGCCCAAAGTCCAATGAGTACCTTTAGGATTTTACAGGTCATTTTGAGAAATTTCGTTTCAAGACTACTCCTCACGGTTTAGGGCCCCTAAAATGCCAGGGCAGTATAGGAACCCCACAAATGACCCCATTTTAGAAAGAAGACACCCCAAGGTATTCCGTTAGTAGTATGGCGAGTTCATAGAAGATTTTATTTTTTGTCACAAGTTAGCGGAAATTGATTTTAATTGTGTTTTTTCACAAAGTGTCATTTTCCGCTAACTTTTGACAAAAAATAAAATCTTCTATGAACTCACCATACTCCTAACGGAATACCTTGGGGTGTCTTCTTTCTAAAATAGGGTCATTTGTGGGGTTCCTATACTGCCCTGGCATTTTAGGGGCCCTAAACCGTGAGGAGTAGTCTTGAAACGAAATTTCTCAAAATGACCTGTGAAATCCTAAAGGTACTCATTGGACTTTGGACCCTTTAGCGCAGTTAGGGTGCAAAAAAGTGCCACACATGTGGTATCGCCGTACTCAGGAGAAGTAGTATAATGTGTTTTGTGGTGTATTTTTACACATACCCATGCTGAGTGGGAGAAAGATCTCTGTAAATGGACAATTGTGTGTAAAAAAAAATTAACAAATTGTCATTTACAGAGATATTTCTCCCACCCAGCATGGGTATGTGTAAAAATACACCCCAAAACACATTATACTACTTCTCCTGAGTACGGCAATACCACATGTGTGGCACTTTTTTGCAGCCTAACTGCGCTAAGGGGTCCAAAGTCCAATGAGCACCTTTAGGCTTTACAGGGGTGCTTACAATTTAGCACCCCCCAAAATGTCAGGACAGTAAACACACCCCACAAATGACCCATTTTGGAAAGTAGACCCTTCAAGGTATTCAGAGAGGGGCATGGTGAGTCCGTGGCAGATTTCATTTTTTTTTGTCGCAAGTTAGAAGAAATGGAAACTTTTTTTTTTTTTTTCTCACAAAGTGTCATTTTCCGCTTACTTGTGACAAAAAATAATATCTTCTATGAACTCACTATGCCTCTCAGTGAATACTTTGGGATGTCTTCTTTCCAAAATGGGGTCATTTGGGGGGTATTTATGCTATCCTGGAATTCTAGCCCCTCATGAAACATGACAGGGGGTCAGAAAAGTCAGAGATGCTTGAAAATGGGAAAATTCACTTTTTGCACCATAGTTTGTAAACGCTATAACTTTTACCCAAACCAATAAATATACACTGAATGGGTTTTTTTTAATCAAAAACATGTTTGTCCACATTTTTCGCGCTGCATGTATACAGAAATTTTACTTTATTTGAAAAATGTCAGCACAGAAAGTTAAAAAAATCATTTTTTTGCCAAAATTCATGTCTTTTTTGATGAATATAATAAAAAGTAAAAATCGCAGGAGCAATCAAATAGCATCAAAAGAAAGCTTTATTAGTGACAAGAAAAGGAGCCAAAATTCATTTACGTGGTAGGTTGTATGAGCGAGCAATAAACCGTGAAAGCTGCAGTGGTCTGAATGGAAAAAAAGTGGCCGGTCCTTAAGGGGTAGAAAGCCCTAGGTCCTCAAGTGGTTAAAAGAGGTGGTGACAGATATAAACAACTGCTTCTTAGAGAAGCATATTGGATAAAAACCCTTGACTGTATGGAACCTCGTGGACTCAATAGAGAATATGACCTTTTACCATTTATTTAAATTTACTTCCCCTTTTTTTGTTCACAGGAGAGGTCTTATGCCAACCTTTTGCATCTGACTGTGATGAGGGGGGTGGGTTTTTACTCCTCCGCCTGTCGTCTATAGCTTTTCCAACTGCTAAGTCCAGGTATGTGCCCGGCCTCTATGACAGGCGACGATGGCTGATGGAGTATGGCGGGATCCGGTATGTACTAAGTACACTGTCGGTCCTTGTGTCTCCCTCGAGCTGTGCCGCTCCGCTATCCCTGCCCAGAGCGCAGTAGCTGTGGTTGACCAGACTGGCAGTGCGACGTAGTGTTTACACTTGCCGTCTGCTTACTGGTTGCCATGGCGATGGGTGACGTGGTGGGGTGGGCGGAGGAGGCAAGTGGCTTGCCTGGATGCTGAGCCCATGCGTACTGGATGTGTGTCTCACAGTACGTGAAGACTCATAGGAGTCCTGTTCCCCATCAGGTCCGTCTGACCTGTGGGAGGATACAGTGACGTAGATGGGCGGAGGAAGGGCGCATCCCTTCATGGCTGTGCCTATACTTTCTCGCTCTCACTTGTCCGGTCACATGGGGTGTAGGCCTCTCCATGATTGGCTCCATATCCTGGTGGTAAGTTCCCCATCAAGTCTGCTCTATAGCAAGAGCGGTGATTGGTTCTTTTTGAATGCAGCAAAGTGACTGGCTGCTTCATAGGGGTGGGTATATAAATGCTCAGATGTCATATGTTGTTATCAGGATGTCATTAACTTGATAAAGGAGCTGCGCTCCGAAACGTCGTTTTTTTCATGGCAATACTGAATAAATAAGATTTGCATCAAAAAAGATGGTGCCGGCCTCTTCACTATTACTATCAGTACAGTCACAGAGAAGCAGCTTATACTGTATATACTGGGGGTAGCAGAGATCAGCACATTCTGCAGCTAGTTTACAATTATTACAGATACAGAGTAACAGCTTATACTGTACAGCCTGAAGGTAGCAGGGATCGGCACACACTGCAGCTAGTTTACTATCCGTACAGGCACAGAGTAATAGCTTATACTGGAGATGGTAAACTAGTTGCAGCATGTGCCGATCTCTATCAGTACAGGCACAGAGTAACCGCTTATACTTTACATACTGAAGGCAGCAGAGATCAGCATACACTGCAGCCAGTTTACTATCAGTCCAGGCACAGAGTAACAGCTTATACTGTACATACTGAAGGAAGCAGAGATCGGCACACCCCGTTGCTAGTTTACTATTAGTATGGGCACAGAGTAACAGCTAATACTGTGCATACTGGAAACAGCAGAGATCAGCACACACTGCAGCTAGTTATCAGTACAGGCACAGAGTAACAGCTTATACTGTAGCTATCAATTGAAAAAATGCTGCGCCAACTAAATAAAATCACTGTATTAATAAGTCCCTACATAAATGTCACCAAACCTTGGCGAACACAAAGTCCTTGAGTCCAAAGCAATCACTGGAGTGTGCTGTGTTGAATCCTCTAGATGACTCCTTAAATCAGTTAAATCCACTGCACGCTACCATATCTGCAGAAAAACAATCTGACATAGCGTAACTTGCTTTCCTTGCATGAATTGAACACTACAACCCACATCAATCGTGTTGAAAGTGAAATAAGTGTTCATGCGCGACTCCCACCACCTCTAATAACAGAGCAGCTCACCAGATGACGACCACTAATTTACAGGTGGAATTCAGGTTCAATATGCGGTACTCGGGGCTCATCAGTAATCCAAATCCGAAATCTCATAAAAATAGGCCTTTATTCCTCAGTAAAAAAACATATAAAACTTCATTGCGCAACATAACAACTCCATGTAAAACGCACTGCGCCTCTCGTGCCCTCTATACACTTACAAGCTCCAGAAGGTATATAGACATATCACAACGGCAGGGCTGTCCGGTCTCCACTGTTTTAATGCAAGGTCCGTTCGCGGCGTCCCGCTCGATTCCCCTCAACCAGCGGCTCTCCCACACTTCCGTATTGAGCGTCAGGCGTACTGGCTCCACCCGATGCGTTTCGTCATGCGACTCATCAGGGCCTAGCGTTGCCAGTACGCAAGCCGCACTTAAACCACCCGGCGCGTGACGCAAGTATCAGCGCTTCTGCGCATCTACCAACGAGTCTCTGCGCTCCATCACCAACCACGCACCGCACAATAGCTCCCCCCATATTGCCAAACTCCGCCCACAGTACTGCCAATGTAATGCGCCTTTACAATACGTGGTTGTGCATACCCCACCTACCTATACTAATACAGGACCCACTCCTGGGCTAGCTTACATGTTTCTTATCCCACCACCCCCAAGAAACCATACAGTCAATAAGCATTATACAGAAATAACGCCAATGCATATATCACTCCTACCTATGTTAGTTTAGGAGTGGGTCCTGTATTATCACAATTCATATCCCACCCCCCAAAGAATCTGTCAATGGGTGTTAGCCATATATCATACTGCCATCTAGTGGCCATTAACCTAATAGCATGCATATACATACATGTACCAATACACAATGCATTTCCATAATATTCACCAAGTACCTCAACCAATTTCCCTCAGCAATTAGACTCTGCATAGCCCCCCCCCCCCCCCCCCCTTCCCTAGCGTTCAAATCAATAGCCCAAACCCAACATTAAGCAATATTAAATTTCTTACAGTAACCCCCTTCCCCATACGGGTGTGATGGACAACAACTAACATTTTGGACACTATTTCATCACCACCATGTGCCCCCTATCCACAAAACCCCAACCCTAATCATTACTAATGAAGTAGTTTAGATCAAACTCAATGTTAAGTCCTGCAGGGGCAAGAGTATTAAGATTATAAATCCACCTCCCCTCCGCCCTTGACAAATCTCTAACTTTGCTGGAGCCCCTCCATTTAGGCATCCATTTCTCAATTGCCATAAACCTCAACTTTGGAGGGATCACTACCATGGTACTTCTTAAAATGGCTAGAGACACTATGTGTGTCAAAACCATTTCTAATGTTATAAACCTGTTCATTAATTCTCCTGAATAAGGCCCTAGTGGTGCGGCCTACATACTCCAGGCCACACGGGCACCAGAGGATATAGACCGCCCCCACAGTGCTGCACGGAATACATTGTTTCAAAGTGTGTCTATACCCAGAGTTCAGTGCGATGAAATGATCCCCCTTCACCGGTATAGCTTCCCGGCACCCTTTGCATCTCCTACAGGGGAAAAAACCTTTACTGCCCAACAAGTCAGTCCCCACACTAGGTGGTGGGTCTATATGACTAGTTACCAGTCTTGATCTCAAGTTAAGCGCCCTCCTGTAAATAAAAGCTGGTTTCTCTGGTACATACTTACCCAGTGTTTCATCCATCTTCACAATATTCCAATGTCTACTGACAATCCTTTCTATCTGCTTATGTTGATTGCTATATCCTAACTGCAATGCAAACTCATTGCTCGATGGGTTCCGTGCAACTTTTGAAGAAAGTTTTGGATACCAACCTTCCCTCCCCCTTCCACAGAGTTAAATCCAGAAACTGCACTTGATCTTGACTCACCGTAAAGGTCAAGTCGATCTCTTCCCATAACTGATTGATATGTGTATATATATGTATGTGTGTGTGTATATATCACTAGGGGCATACTTAGCCCCCATTGTACATCACTGCTTCTGGAGATAATAATCTCCATCATACCAGAAGTAATTGTGCTCAAGGGAAAATTTTAACAAGTCCATAATAAAAATTATTTGTCTAGGGTCCAACTCTGAGCCCCTCACCAAGTGCTTCCTCCACTATCTGCATCCCCTGACTATGTGGAATTACTTTATAAAGGGATGCCACATCTGCGGTGACCACCCAATCTTCTTTATTAACTTCCAGTGTTTCCAGTTTTTGTAATAAATGTTTGGTATCTTTTAACAAGGCTGGTAATTTTTTGACCTGTGTGAGGGAGTCAACACCACTCACAATGGGGCGACCAGGGGGTCTATTAACATCTTTGTGAACCTTAGGGTTATGATAAATGACCGGGGTTCTCGGGACATTAGGAAGGAGGTATTTGAACTCCCTTGTCTCAGTAATGCCGCTTCTTTCCCCATCAAGCAATATGTCCTTTAATATGCCCTTATACCTCACCAATGGGTTTCCAGGGAGTTTAACATATGTGTGTTCAACCCCCAAAATACTCTCCATTTCATTTTTGTACTGAGTTTTGTTCATCACTACCAACCCTCCACCTTTGTCAGCTGGCTTTAGTATCAACTCATTTTCCTCCACCAACTTTTCTAAATCTGATAACACCGCTCTTTTAAAAGTGTCAATCCTTTCCCTCCATCCTGGGGGTTAAACACTGATTTATTTCTCATCTGTGTGCCTGAATACCTTCGGTGCCCCCCTATCATTTACTCCGCCCCCCGGTCTATTTAAAAAATATTTTTTCATATTGAGCTTTCTGACATACTGTGATGATACGCTCAGCTGGCTGCACTGGCAGACAGCTGTTTGACCATTCCTCTAGTCTGTGGGCTGCAGGTCTCTGGAAGAGAGACCTGTTTTTCCATTGCAAGTTTCTGGTCTGTTCTGCTGCTGAGGAATTTGCATACATTCGTTATGCAAATCCCCTACCTGCCTCCTTTGATGACTGGCACTATAAGAGCTCTCTGCTCCCAGAATGCTTTGCTGGTCATTCCTTCAGGGTTTGTAGTAAACACTCCTAGAGTGTCAGCCAAGCTACTTCTTGTTAAAGTTTTCTTAGAGTAATTCTTTGGACTGCACTAGGCAGTTTCCCTAGTGCAGTTAGGATTGCATATCTGTTTGTTTGTCTGTTGCGATTGTCCTGTCCCAACGGTGGTCGACATTAAATCGTTCTGCTTGTCCGGCACTGCGGTAGTTACTGGTAGCCCCTTCTGATCTGTCTTGCCTGGATCGCAATAGCCTCTAGCGTTAGTGGCTATGGATCCTTCTGATCTAGTTTCTGGAGTGTAAGCTGGAGCTGCGGTTGCTTCCGGCTACCTCATCTGATCTGTCTTGTTTAGATCGCACTAGCCGCTAGCGTTAGCGGCTGTGGATCTTTCTGATCTGTGTTCCTGCTTGGATCACACTTGCTCTGGCGGAAGAGCTTTGGATCCTTTCTGCCTAGTTCCTGTTTCTCGTTTTTCTGTCTTGTCTGATACGGACGCTTGCTGTAGGCTCGGTGAGGTAACCATTAAGCAAGCGTTCACGTTGTTTGTGTCGTTTGTCTGTCGGTGGTTAGTTAGACGTGCTTTTCTCTGTTGTGCTTAACACGCGGAGACAACGTTATAAACGCATTCGCTGTTGCGAATGAGTGCGGTGTTCGCGTTTCGTTTATTATTTATTATTTATTTTCTTTATTAATCTCATTGTATTATTTGCTGTGCCTTTGCTCCTCTTGTGTTCTGTTCTAGTCTGTCTTGTGTCACTTCTGGCGATCGCCTTTCTTGCAATCGCGTTCCTACTTTTGTTTCTGCTGATGTGTGTTCACCGTTGCAGGGTCGCGACTAGATTGGTGAACACACATTCGTCCTGTCCCTGTGCTCTTTCTCTTTATGGGCTGTTTAGCCCCGCATTGTCTTGATCTGTACAATCCCCATCCAGCATCTGTGGCCGTGCAGCGATTGTACTCGTCTGCACTCCACAGCGCCATCTGCCGGTGGGAATTGCCATCTGCTGGTGCATTGCACCTAGCCTGGGTTCACCCAATTATAAGCTTGTGGAAGGTTTTCGCTGTGTCAGTGCGCATCTCGTGCGCTGACCACGAAAACTATTCCGCAAACGTTACACATACTTATTAATGTCCACATAAGTGTCAAATTTATTTAATCTCGTGGGTGGGGCATAATTCAATCCCTTATCAAGCAACCTTAATTGATCTTTGGACAGGTCAATCCCACTAATGTTAAATATTCCCTTCCCTATAATCCTTTTCTTCTCTTGTTCTCGGTGTCCACCTCGGTTTCCTCTTCTATTCCTCTTTTTACCCCCCTCCCACCGCCCCCCCCCCCCCCCCCCCCGGGCTCCATCCCCCCTGTCTCTGCAAATCTAAAAAAATGATCATCGGATAACTTGAAAGGTTCATACCTATTATTATATAGTGGTATCTGTCCACTGCCTCTTGGGGGCCCAACGTTATACCGTGGCGGTGGGCCATTGAACAGAGGCGGCAGAGGTCGGGAATAGCCATCATAACCACCCCCCCCCTAGGTGGATGTCTATTAGGTTTAAATGGCCTTGGGTCCCTGTGGGCCCTGGGTGCATTCTGCCACTCCTGTTGTGGCATTGGTTGTCTTGGCCTTGTTCCACTCCATCCATATTGTCCCTGACCATGGGTCTGGTCATTGCCCCCCCCCCCCCCCCCCCCCCCCCCAGCCACTGTGGCTAGGTGGTTTAGGTGATGTCTCTTTTTTTGATCTGCCATTTGTATGCTTTATTGTTCTTATATTCTGCCAAATCATTATGAAATCTCTTTTGCCTAACCTCTACAATATCCCTTTCGTTCTTCACCATTAACTGTGTCAAATAATTTCATCGCACTGAACTCTGGGTATAGACACACTTTGAAACAATGTATTCCGTGCAGCACTGTGGGGGCGGTCTATATCCTCTGGTGCCCGTGTGGCCTGGAGTATGTAGGCCGCACCACTAGGGCCTTATTCAGGAGAATTAATGAACAGGTTTATAACATTAGAAATGGTTTTGACACACATAGTGTCTCTAGCCATTTTAAGAAGTACCATGGTAGTGATCCCTCCAAAGTTGAGGTTTATGGCAATTGAGAAATGGATGCCTAAATGGAGGGGCTCCAGCAAAGTTAGAGATTTGTCAAGGGCGGAGGGGAGGTGGATTTATAATCTTAATACTCTTGCCCCTGCAGGACTTAACATTGAGTTTGATCTAAACTACTTCATTAGTAATGATTAGGGTTGGGGTTTTGTGGATAGGGGGCACATGGTGGTGATGAAATAGTGTCCAAAATGTTAGTTGTTGTCCATCACACCCGTATGGGGAAGGGGGTTACTGTAAGAAATGTAATATTGCTTAATGTTGGGCTATTGATTTGAATGCTAGGGAAGGTGGGGGGGGGGGGCTATGCAGAGTCTAATTGCTGAGGGAAATTGGTTGAGGTACTTGGTGAATATTATGGAAATGCATTGTGTATTGGTACATGTATGTATATGCATGCTATTAGGTTAATGGCCACTAGATGGCAGTATGATATATGGCTAACACCCATTGACAGATTCTTTGGGGGGTGGGATATGAATTGTGATAATACAGGACCCACTCCTAAACTAACATAGGTAGGAGTGATATATGCATTGGCGTTATTTCTGTATAATGCTTATTGACTGTATGGTTTCTTGGGGGTGGTGGGATAAGAAACATGTAAGCTAGCCCAGGAGTGGGTCCTGTATTAGTATAGGTAGGTGGGGTATGCACAACCACGTATTGTAAAGGCGCATTACATTGGCAGTACTGTGGGCGGAGTTTGGCAATATGGGGGGAGCTATTGCGCGGTGCGTGGTTGGTGATGGAGCGCAGCGTCTCGTTGGTAGATGCGCTGTAGCGCTGATACTTACGTCACGCGCCAGGTGGTTTAAGTGCGGCTGGCGTACTGGCAACGCTAGCCCCTGATGAGTCGCATGACGAAACGCGTAGGGCGGAGCCAGTACGCCTGACGCACAATACGGAAGTCCGGGAGAGCCGCTGGTTGTGGGGAATCGAGCGGGACGCCGCGAACGGACCTTGCATTAAAACAGTGGAGACCGGACAGCCCTGCCGTTGTGATATGTCTATATACCTTCTGGAGCTTGTAAGTGTATAGAGGGTGCGAGAGGCGCAGTGTGTTTTACATGGAGTTGTTATGTTGCGCAATGAAGTTTTATATGTTTTTTTACTGAGGAATAAAGGCCTATTTTTATGAGATTTCGGATTCGGATTACTGATGAGCCCCGAGTACCGCATATTGAACCTGAATTCCACCTGTAAATTAGTGTACGTGATCTGGTGAGCTGCTCTGGTATTAGAGGTGGTGGGAGTTGCGCATGAACACTTATTTCACTTTCAACACGATTGATGTGGGTTGTAGTGTTCAATTCATGCAAGGAAAGCAGGTTACGCTATGTCAGATTGTTTTTCTGCAGATATGGTAGCGCGCAGTGGATTTATACTGTAGCTAGTTTACTATCAGTACAGGCACAGAGTATCAGCTTATACTGTACATACTGGAGGCAGCAGAGTTCAGCACACACAGCAGCTAGTCTATCAGTACAGGCACAGAGTAGCAGCTTATACTGTACATACTGGAGGCAGAGATCAGCACACAATGCAGCTACCTTACTATCAGTACAGACACAAAGTAACAGCTTATACTGGAGGCAGCAGAGACCAGCACACACTGCAGCTGGTTTACTCTCTTATCAGTATAGGCATGTCTAGTAAGGCAGTTCTTGTACATGGACCAGCAGCGGTGGGGTTGAGGATGATACGGGAAGCCTGTGTATTATCCCACTACTCAAGTAAGAGACTTTCTCCCTCTCCCTTTCTCATACACATACAGTATATCTATATATGTAAGAAGCTTTGAATAGGTATGATACCATTTATTGGCTAACTTGGAAGAGAAGCAGTAAGGCTATGTTTCCACTTGTGCGTTTTGTGTCAGTTTTTTTGCTCAGAAAACTTGCATAGATTTTAAAACTAATGTTAGTCAATGCATCTGTTTCCACGCTATGCGAATTTTTGTACGCGTGAAAAAATCTGAGGTACTGCATCATATTTTAGGACATCGCGTAAGAGTCGCGTACAATGCTTTGTATAGGCAATGTGAATTTTCGCGTTATTTGCGTGAAAATTCACATTAGATCCATGGTTGCAGGAAGTTGTCAGCAGTCATGACTAAGCTGTTACGAAACAGATTATGTATATTTAACTAATGCGAATTTTCGCATACGAAAATTCGCATAAGAACAAGTACAAATTTAAATACACATTTTCACCAATCAGAAAAATCTTATACGATTTTTTTGCAGGCAAAAATGTAACGCTACAGTAGAAACGTAGCCTTAGACTGAATGCATACAGGGATCAGTCTGATGAAGGCTGCACAGCTGAAAGCTTACTGCTTTTCGTTTGTGGATGAGCTGCAAGTGTTTCTTTCCGATAGAAGGGGTACAAATAAATAATATATTGCAGGACTTTGCTGCCCTCTTGTGTTCATTATCGGCAACACCCACTGAATATAGAAAGCTGTGATGCTTCTTGGCAGTTATAGTTGCATGTAGTGGCTGATGGTCGAATAGCTCTGTTCGATTTGCTGGCCATTCGATTAAGCAGGTAGAAATTGTGTGGGTTGGCGAGGAACTGAATTCGTATAACACTGAAGCCAATAGAGCCGATATACATGATAGAATGTGTAACTGCAGGGATGCTCAAATTCGGCTTCGGGAGATATCCGGATTTTTGCTATCCGGATATCTCCCAGTAATGCTGTGCGGGCTGGGCGGGGGGGGTCAAGCTTACCTCTCTGACGTCTTCTTCGCTCGTCCCTCGGCGCCTCCCACGATGCGCTCCATGCGCGTCTCGTGATTACAAACACTTCCTCCTTCAACCCGGAAGGAGGAAGTGTTTGTAATCAGGTGACCGCCGCTTGGAGCGCATCGTGGGAGGCGCCGAGGGACGAGCGAAGAAGACGTCAGAGAGGTAAGCTTGACCCCCCTGCCCAGCCCGCACAGCATTACTGGGAGATATCCGGATAGCAAAAATCCGGATATCTCCCGAAGCCGAATTTGAGCATCCCTACGTAACTGTGCGCTGTACTTATTCATCTGTATAAGTCTTCTTCTTGAGCTAGGCACTGTGCCAAACCCAATTTGGGGCACAGTCTGTCATGCTTGATGAAATAAATAATTCTGAATCTCTTAATTTGCTAGGTATTATAGTGTACCTGAGACTGAGAAAAATGGAAGCCTTTATACATACCTGGGGCTTCCTTCAGGCTGTGGGCTCCCTCACTGTCCTCCCTGGCCGCATGGATCTTCTGCTGGCCTTTTCAGTAAATCCTCCAGTAACACTCAGTTGCGTCGTACTGCGCTTGTGGACTGACGGCAGGTAACATGATGCCGCTGTGGCCTTGGTGCTTTGCGCTGGAAAGTGTGATTGGGTTGTTTTGGGGTTTTTTTCCCTTTACAAAAACAATATTGCAGTAATCGTGCAATAGCTTCTGGTACAGAGGAACACTTCTCTAACATTAAAAGAAGGAAACTGTGTAAACTTGAGCCTTGTAAGTTCTAATGACATCAAATCGTATTTTTGCCCCATCGAATAAGAAATTTAGTAGTAGTCTGTGGCTGTATAATATTAAAAGCTATAGGCTTGCTACACACCAGCAGTTCTGGATGCTTGCCTGGCTTACAGGGGTGAAAAGAGATTATTTGCATATTCACTAGTGCTGCACTGTGGGTAACCACAAATGTTCACTTATAGCTGAATTATTGCAAGTTTCCTTCTGTTTTAAGAGGCAAATTTCAAAGAGCTTCCTAAAAATATAAACTTTAACGGCATGTGAAAAAGGAAATTTCTGTTCCACCTTCTTGGGGTGGAAGGAAGATAAGCTGGATGGATTTGCCTCATCTGTGGGATTGGGGAAACATGTCGAGGGGGTGGGGGTGGGGGGGGAATGTTCACGGGACCTATACCTTTCCTTTAGAAGGAGTTGACAGGATTAGCTGACCTGGGTAACTGACTCCTAAATTTTTTGTATATGTGAGGCCAGTCTAAGGTGTATTTGGTTGCAGAATGTGTTTTTGAGTGCTGAGTCGCTATGCATTTCTCCATCAACGACCCCTCACACCTGGCCAGCACTTCTTCAGTCGTCTACCATCAGGCTGTAGGTTCTGGGCCATCTCCACCAGAACTTCAAGACATAAGAACTTCTTTTTCCCCTCTGCAGTCAAGCTCTCAAGCTTCCTCCATATCCTCCCACCTCCAGCACTCACCCCCCTCATGCTCTTTCCCTCCCTAAGGTTGCCAAATGGATAGATTGTCTAGTGAAATGCTGCTTTTGTAATTTTACTTTGCTTTGTAGTACTATTACTGTGCTTTGTTCTACTATTCCACTGTCTACTGTGCCTTGTTGTACCATTCCTACTTATACTCTGAGCCATGCAAGTGCCAAACCCAATTCCAGTCACAACTCAGTCAAGCTTGATGAATAAAATGTTTTGGATTCTGATCATATTTGGAGACGAGCCAATGAGGGTATATCATCTGAAAAGAAGAGCAAGTAGGTACCCACCTCTGGTTAGGTAAGTGGACTCGCAGTAACATTGGTGCTGTTCTTTGCAAGGACACCACCCTCTGCTAGACACTTAGACGCTGCAGTAAGCAGAGACAGCACACAAATGGTAGAGCAGGCGTGCCGTATTGAGGTACAGTAGTCGTGCCGTATTGAGGTAGAGCAGTCGTGCACTATTGCGGTCGAGCAGTCGTGCCCTATTGGGGTTGAGCAGTCGTGCCCTATTGGGGTCGCGCAGTCGTGCCCTATTGGGGTCGAGCAGTCGTGCCCTATTGGGGTCGAGCAGTCGTGCCCTATTGGGGTCGAGCAGTCGTGCCCTATTGGGGTCGAGCAGTCGTGCCCTATTGGGGTCGAGCAGTCGTGCCCTATTGGGGTCGAGCAGTCGTGGCGTAGTGAGGTAGAGCAGGCGTGCCGTATTGGGGTAGAGCAGACGGCTGTATTGGGGTAGAGCAGTCGTGCGCTATTGAGGTGGGGCAGTCGTGCGCTATTGAGGTGGGGCAGTCATGCTGTATTGAGGTAGAGCAGTCATGCCATAGTGAGGTAGAGCAGGCATGCCCTTTTGAGGTATAGAACAATCCAACCCTATTGAAATAGGGCAGTCTTAGAGCGGTCGTGCCATACTGGGTTAGAGCCGTATTGAGGTAGAGCAGTCGTGCCGTATTGAGGTACAGCAGTCGTGCCGTATTGAAATAGAGCAGTCGCGCCATACTGGGTTAGTCGTATTGAAGTAAAGCTGTTGTGCTGTATTGGGGTAGAGCAGTCGTGCTGTATTGGGGTAGAGCAGTCATGTCGTATTGAGGTGGAGCAGTCGTGCCGTATTGAGGTGGAGCAGTCGTGCCGTATTGGGGTTAGAGCAGGCGTGCCGTATTGGGGTTAGAGCAGGCGTGCCGTATTGGGGTTAGAGCAGGCGTGCCGTATTGGGGTTAGAGCAGGCGTGCCGTATTGGGATTAGAGCAGACGTGCCCTATTGGGGTAGAGCGGGCGTGCCCTATTGGGGTAGAGCGGTCGTGCTGTATTGGGTTAGAGCCATATTGAAGTAAAGCTGTTGTGCTGTATTGGGGTAGAGCAGTCGTGCCGTAGTGGGGTAGAGCAGACTGCTGTATCGGGGTAGAGCAGTCATGCCATATTGAGGTAGAGCAGTCGTGCCCTATTGCAATAGAGCAGTTGTGCCGAATTGGGTTAGAGCAGTCGTGCCATACTGGATTAGAGCCGTATTGAATTAAAGCTGTTGTGCTGTATTGAGGTAGAGCAGTCGTGCCGTAGTGAGGTAGAGCATTCGTGCCGTAGTGAGGTAGAGCAGTCGTGCCGTAGTGGGGTAGAGCAGTCGTGCCGTAGTGGGGTAGAGCAGTCGTGCCGTAGTGAGGTAGAGCAGTCGTGCCGTAGTGAGGTAGAGCAGTCGTGCCGTATTGGGGTACAGCGGGCGTGTGTTGTATTGAGGTAGAGCAGTCGTGCCGTATTGGGGTACTTCCTCTCCTCTGCCTAACCTCTCACCTCTCCTCTGCCTAATATTAACCTACTTCCTCTTTTCTGCCTAAGGCTCAACACCATACAATCTTGGTTGTTCAATCTTACCACTTTTATGTAGTATTAGAGCTTATCCAATCAATCATTCAAGGTATTTTCAATCTGTTGGCCCTTATACTACATAGATTTGGTAAATCTGTACAACCAAGATTGTATGGTGTGTGTTGAGCTTAATATAAACCTACTTCCTCTCCTCTGCCTAACGCTAACCTACGTTTGATTCAACTTTCAATGTCACTTTTATTCTTTCCTCTTGGGGAACTGTCAGGCTTGCTAATCATCGCAATGTTGCTTTTCCTCTTTCGGAACTCTGGGGTGGGGGGATTAAGTGTGCTTTTTCAGAAAACCAGCCTTCCATTACTGACCCCATCATACCGTCCACTTTCCTGAAACAGAAGTCATCATTTTTCAGTGCAAACCTGTTTAGCCAGATTACATGCCACTCAAGCCATAAAGCATTTATAAATGCTGCAGTGATCACCTTAGATGCTAGAAAGATGTAACAATTTACAGTAAGCAAAGCAGTCACTTAGAGGTTGCCCTTTTAAAGTATAAACGTGTGGTAGTTAACTCTTTTGGGACCACACAGCTCTGGGCTCTTAACCACCTTAGCGGTATGGACGAGCTCAGCTCGTCCATTACCGCCAGAGGGTGCCGCTCAGGCCCTGCTGGGCCGATTTTCATCAAATAAAAAGCAGCACACGCAGCTGGCACTTTGCCAGCCGCGTGTGCTGCCTGATCGCCGCCGCGAGCAGCGGCGAAAGAGGGTCCCCCCAGCCGCCTGAGCCCTGCGCAGCCGGAACAAATGGTTCCGGCCAGCGCTAAGGGCTGGATCGGAGGCGGCAGACGTCAGGACGTCCATGACGTCACTCCGCTCGTCGCCATGGCGACGAGGAAAGCCAAACAAGGAAGGCTGCTCATTGCAGCCTTCCTTGTTACTTATGCTTGCCGGAGGCGATCGGAAGAACTCCTCCGGAGCGCCCTCTAGTGGGCTTTCATGCAGCCAACTTTCAGTTGGCTGCATGAAATAGTTTTTTTTTAATTAAAAAAAAACCCTCCCGCAGCCGCCCTGGCGATCTCAATAGAACGCCAGGGTGGTTAAAGGACAATTAAATGAGGGGTATGTGGAGGCTGCCATATTTATTTCCTTGTATGCAATACTAGTTGCCTGGCTATCCTGCTGATCCCCTGCCTCCTACTTTTTGTCATAGACCCTGATCAAGCATGCAGCTGATAAGGTGTTTCTGAGGTTGTCAGAGCTGACAAGATTAGCTGCATGCTTGTTTCTGGTGTTATTCAGACACTACTGCTGCAAAATAGATCAGCAGGACAGCAAAAGCAACTGGCATCAAAGAGGGATCTATTGGCTGCCTACACTATAAACAGATTTTGAATCTATTTCACTATGAAACCGATTCACAATCTGTGGAGCTGCCGCCACACCAACCCCCCCCCCTCCCCGCATACATTATCTGGCTGGCGCGAGTCCCCGGTCTCCGCTGTCGTCTTCTCCGCTCGTGGCTCCATCTTCACTCTACTTCCTGTCCATGGAAGTTTGACCACTTGCCGACCGCCCACAGCCGATGGACGCCTTAAGGGCCGCAATACGCCAAACGGCGGCGGGTCCTTAAGGCTTCTCCGGGGAGCGATCGCGTCAGATGACGCGCGCTGCCACCGCCAAAGGCCCCGCCCACCTGGCGCAATACCCCGCAGGCCAATTAGCAGCGCCGGCGGGGTTTGAAAGCGACGATCGGGCCAATAGAAAGTGTATAATACACTTTGTTTCCATGACAAAGTGTATTATACAGGCTGCCTCCTCCTCCTCCGCACTCTTCGTTGTGCGACCATACAGTTTTTTCAACCCACAGACCCCCCGATCGCCCACCCCAGCCCTCAGGACCACTCCAGCACACCCCTGTATACACACAAGCACCCACCAATAAACCCATCAATCACCCCCTGCCACTATCTGCCGACGCTATTATTTAGATTAGGTCCCTAACTGCCCCCTAGGGTCCTCTGATCAACCCCCCCCCCTACCCTCAGATCCCCCCAGACCCCCCCCCTCCTGAATACTGTATACATCTGCCTTACCCACTGATCATCTGTCTGTCTCCTGTCTATCACCCCTTGTCACCACCACCCATCAGAGCAGACCCTAAACTGTCCCTTGGGGGTACCTGATCACCCACCCAGACCCTCAGATTGCCCTCAGACCCCCCCTCCTGATAACCTCCCCAGTGCATTGTTTACATCTATTCTCCCCTGTAATCCGTCACTGATCTCCCATCGTCACCCCCTGTGTCTGCCACCCATCAGATCAGGACCCAGTCTGCCCTGTGCGGGCACCTAATCAACCCCCCTCACCCTCAGATCGCCCTCAGACCAACCCCCCCCCCCCCCCCCCCCCCCCCCCAAAATCACCTTCCCAGTGCATTGTATTTGATTGTGCTGTAATTGTATTAGATTGTGCTGACATTGTATTAGATTGTGCTGGCATTGTTGTGCTGTAATTGTATTTGATTGTCTCGTGATCGGCTTTGATTGTCCCGTGATTGCCCTGTGATTGGCTTTGATTGTCCCGTGATTGGCTTTGATTGTCCCGTGATTGGCTGTGATCAGGGCCGGCTTTAGGGGGGGGCGAGAGGGGGCAGAGCCCCCTCAAACAGACTCGTTGCCCCCTCAAATCAGAGCGGCTCTCGCTCTGCCGCTGCGGCTGCTTCCTGGTCCTGCGTGGAGCGCAGAGCGGTCATGTGATCAGTCACATGACCGCTTCTTCCTCCGACGGCTCTCCGAGACGAGTCTCGGCTGTGACGCAGGCAGTGTGGCGACATTAAGAGCCGCCCCGCATAGAGGAGGAGTCGACTCTCTCAGAGAAAGAGGAATTCTCCTCCTCTGAGAGAGTCGACTCCTCCTCTATGCAGGGCGGCCTCTTAAGGTCCCGCTCCCGCCACTGTGCCTGCGTCAGAGCTAGCTGAGACTCCTCTCGGAGAGCAGCACTCGGCAAACTTTTTCAGCCAGCATATTTGTCCGCCCGCCTTCTGCTACCCGCCGCCATCTGACTGCCACCCGCCTCTCCAGACACTGGCTGTGGCAGTGTGGCTGCGCAGTGTGCTGTGCCAATTGCATTGGCATTTGGCAAAATCGATCAGAGTGCTGCAGGTCTGGTGTGCTGTGCCAGTTCAGTTGCCAGTGACCAGTCCAATAGTCAGCCTGGCTGGCAAATCCGATAATTGCCTCATTTAAGGTCAATCAGTGTCACTGCCAGAGTGCACTGCAGCCTTTCTGGCAAATCAATAGTTCAGAGTGCCTCATTTATTTTGTGTGCGTTCTTTGCCATCTGCTGCCACCTCAGGCCCTCTGCACAGCACTGTAATTGTGCTAAAAATAAAAAACACGCAGCATATTAGCATTTGAAGAAAATTATTTCTGACTGTGTTACACCTGAGAACATTTTTTTCAATAATCTGCAGTGCGTGGCAGAACTGTATTTGTGGTTAAAAAAACATGCAATATCAGTATATTAGCATTTGACGAAAAATATTTCTGTGTTTACACCTGAGAACATTTTTTTGATAACCTGCAGTGCGCAGAACTGTATTTGTGGTAAAAAACACCACGCAATATCAGTATATTAGCATTTGACGAAAAATATTTCTGTGTTACACCTGAGAACATTTTTTTGATAATCTGCAGTGCGCAGAACTGTATTTGTGGTAAAAAAAACACCACGCAATATCAGTATATTAGCATTTGACGAAAAATATTTCTGTGTTACACCTGAGAACATTTTTTTGATAATCTGCAGTGCGCAGAACTGTATTTGTGGTAAAAAACACCACGCAATACCAGTATATTAGCATTTGACGAAAAATATTTCTGTGTTACACCTGAGAACATTTTTTTGATAACCTGCAGTGCGCAGAACTGTATTTGTGGTAAAAAACACCACGCAATACCAGTATATTAGCATTTGACGAAAAATATTTCTGTGTTTACACCTGAGAACATTTTTTTGATAACCTGCAGTGCGCAGAACTGTATTTGTGGTAAAAAACACCACGCAATATCAGTATATTAGCATTTGACGAAAAATATTTCTGTGTTTACACCTGAGAACATTTTTTTGATAATCTGCAGTGCGCAGAACTGTATTTGTGGTAAAAAACACCACGCAATACCAGTATATTAGCATTTGACGAAAAATATTTCTGTGTTTACACCTGAGAACATTTTTTTGATAATCTGCAGTGCGCAGAACTGTATTTGTGGTAAAAAAAACACCACGCAATATCAGTATATTAGCATTTGACGAAAAATATTTCTGTGTTTACACCTGAGAACATTTTTTTGATAACCTGCAGTGCGCAGAACTGTATTTGTGGTAAAAAACACCACGCAATATCAGTATATTAGCATTTGACGAAAAATATTTCTGTGTTTACACCTGAGAACATTTTTTTGATAATCTGCAGTGCGCAGAACTGTATTTGTGGTAAAAAACACCACGCAATACCAGTATATTAGCATTTGACGAAAAATATTTCTGTGTTTACACCTGAGAACATTTTTTTGATAATCTGCAGTGCGCAGAACTGTATTTGTGGTAAAAAAAACACCACGCAATATCAGTATATTAGCATTTGACGAAAAATATTTCTGTGTTACACCTGAGAACATTTTTTTGATAACCTGCAGTGCGCAGAACTGTATTTGTGGTAAAAAAACACCACGCAATATCAGTATATTAGCATTTGACGAAAAATATTTCTGTGTTTACACCTGAGAACATTTTTTTGATAACCTGCAGTGCGCAGAACTGTATTTGTGGTAAAAAACACCACGCAATATCAGTATATTAGCATTTGACGAAAAATATTTCTGTGTTTACACCTGAGAACATTTTTTTGATAATCTGCAGTGCGCAGAACTGTATTTGTGGTAAAAAACACCACGCAATACCAGTATATTAGCATTTGACGAAAAATATTTCTGTGTTTACACCTGAGAACATTTTTTTGATAATCTGCAGTGCGCAGAACTGTATTTGTGGTAAAAAAAACACCACGCAATATCAGTATATTAGCATTTGACGAAAAATATTTCTGTGTTACACCTGAGAACATTTTTTTGATAATCTGCAGTGCGCAGAACTGTATTTGTGGTAAAAAACACCACGCAATACCAGTATATTAGCATTTGACGAAAAATATTTCTGTGTTACACCTGAGAACATTTTTTTGATAATCTGCAGTGCGCAGAACTGTATTTGTGGTAAAAAACACCACGCAATATCAGTATATTAGCATTTGACGAAAAATATTTCTGTGTTTACACCTGAGAACATTTTTTTGATAACCTGCAGTGCGCAGAACTGTATTTGTGGTAAAAAACACCACGCAATATCAGTATATTAGCATTTGACGAAAAATATTTCTGTGTTACACCTGAGAACATTTTTTCAATAAGCCAGCTTAATTTCCATTTCAGCTTTCAGCAACTCACAAAGAGAAAGTTACTTCGGCAATGCATCCATTTTTCAGAGCTTATAAAAAGAGTAGTACTGCTGCTACCTGTACTACTAATAACAATAGTAGCAATGATACCGCTGCTAGTAGAACAGGGACAGTCACAGCAATTACTACTACTACTTCAGTATCAGCAAGCACTGCTTCTTCTGATCCTCCCTCCACATGTGCTGTACCAAAGCAGCCTGCTCAGTTTCAGATAATGGCCACACCCATTGACTTAAATATCAATGCACCATCTCAGCCAGTACTGGTTAGCTACCCAAAGCGTGCATTTGGTACAACATTAAGATCATTCAATCCTGTCTGGTACCGCACACGCCCATGGCTGGAATACTCTGTTGAGCGAGATGCCTGCTTTTGTTTCCCCTGTAGGAAATATGGCAGCGTTGTTAATGAGAGGGATGTTGTTTTTACTTTAACTGGTTTTAACAACTGGAAAACAGCCCTTGATCGAGACAAGGGGCTACAGAGGCACGTGTCCAGCCGTAATCATGTGCATGCGTCAAGTGTATGGACTCAGCACAAAAGTAGAGAGGCCACAGGGGGAACTGTTGACTCCATGTTGGTTGGCAAAACACAAATTGAAAAAAATCATTACTATGTTAAGAGTGTGGCCAGTGCTGTTAAGTTTCTCTGTGTGAATGAATTGGGGCTCCGTGGGACTGTAGAAACCTTGCGGCTGGATGAAGCAGGTAATGATGACATTGCTTCAGGTCTCTTTTTGAAATTAATGGAGTATACCTTAGAGAAGGACGAGAAGCTAGCAAGCATTGCTAAAGGTATCCCAAAGAATGCAAAATATACATCTAAGGATATCCAAAATGAAATTATTCAAACACTGGCAGACATGGTGCTCAAAGAGGTCAGAAAAAAATATGAAAATGCTGATTCTGCAGGGTTCTGCCTCAAAAGTGATGGGACCAGGGACAGGTGCAATGTGGAAAATTTGTCTGTGATGATTCGATTTGTCAGCAATTCTATGCCAGAGGAGCATCTTATTGGGTTGCTTGACATGCATCAACTTGATGCAGAGTACATCACCGCTGAGATATTAACACACCTTTCTGATGCTGGCTACAGTGCTGACAAAATACTTAGCCAATGTTATGATGGGGCGTCTGTGATGAGTGGGGTAAAAGGGGGTGTACAAGCTCTGCTCCAAAATAAGTTATCTAGATATGTTCCTTATATCCACTGCTACAACCACCAACTGCACCTAGTAGTTGTGCATGCCATGCAGAGTGAACCATGTGCAAAAAGATTTTTTGACCTTTCTAGTTCACTGTACAAGTTTTTCCAGCACCACCATGTGTCTGAAAAATATGATGCACCTCATCTTAGAAGGCTGCTTGAAATACGATGGACAAGCCACTATGAGGTGACAAGGTGCATTGTTGAAAATCGAGACCATATTCTCAGTATCCTATCTGAGATGACAGAGGATGATGATGCTGCAGTTGACCTGTGTACTGAGGCATCGGGTCTGCTATGTCAAATTAGGAGGCATCACTTCTTTGAGACTGGAGAGTTTCTAGTGCAGGTGCTGGGTGTCTTGAAACCAGCAAATGCAATTCTACAGTCTCAGTCTGTGGATATGTGCAGTGCTTCTGAGGTTGTTTGTGCAGCACTGGAGTCCCTAAAAAACATTCGTAATCGTAAAGATGAGCATTGGGCAGAGTTACCTGAGGCGGCTGCTGGAGATGATTCACATCTTCCAAAGAGAAGGAGAACAATGAGCAAACACCTCAGTCAAAGTGTTGTGCTCTCAACTGTGGGCCATACAGATTCTGATAATCCTACCCTTAATCCCCATCAGTCTCTGAAAAGATCTCTGCTCAACATCCTTGACAGGGCCATTTCTGAAATGGAGACACGATTTTCACAGAGGAATGTTGACCTGATGAAAGCCATATCTTGTCTTGCACCCAAATCTAGTTCATTTTTAGATTCAACTCAGTTGCAGCCTCTAGCTATGCTGGCTGGCACAGTGGCAGACAACAATGCAAATCTGAAAAATGAAATCCTTGTGGCAAAACAGATGTTGCTCAAAAAAATTCCAAATGAAGCAGACCTGTCATCTGTGTGTAAATACCTGCAAGAGTACAAGGAAGCTTTCCCTGAATTACATAAATTGTATGTAACAGCCCTGGTAATTGGAGTATCTTCAGCAGCCTGTGAGAGTTCCTTCTCCACATTGTCAAGGGTTCTAACCCCCTATCGTCGCACCATGTCACACAAAAGAAAGCAGCATTTGGTGATCTTGGCCCATGAAAAGTCCATAACAAATAACTTGGACATGGATGAATTTGTGAAACTTTTTGCAAAGCGAAATAGGAGACTTTTGTTGTAGATTGGATTGGAGAGAAACCACCACTTGATCCACTTTAACCACTTTATCCACCGCTACAGTATCCACAGTACTGGCCAAAAGTTTTGAGACTGTCAAAAATATTAGTTTTCACAAAGTTTGCTGCTAAACTGCTTTTAGATCTTTGTTTCAGTTGTTCATGTGATGTACTGAAATATAATTAAAAGCACTTCATATGTTGCAAAGGCATTTAATGACAATTACATGAGATTTATGCAAAGACTCAGTATTTGCAGCGTTGGCCCTTCTTTTTCAGGACCTCTGCAATTCGACTGGGCATGCTCTCAATCAACTTCTGGGCCAAACCTGACTGATAGCAATCCATTCTTTCATAATCACTTCTTTGAGTTTCTCAGAATTAGTTGGTTTTTGTTTGTCCACCCACCTCTTGAGGAATGACCACAAGTTCTCAATGGGATTCAGATCTGGGGAGTTTCCAGGCCATGGACCCAACATTTCAAAGTTTTGGTCCCCGAGCCACTTAGTTATCACTTTTGCCTTATGACACGGTGCTCTATGCTGGAAAATGCATTGTTCTTCACCAAACTGTTGTTGGATTGTTGGAAGAAATTGCTGTTGGAGGGTTTTTTGGTACCATTCTTTATTCATGGCTGTGTTTTTTGGCAAAATTGTGAGTGAGCCCACTCCCTTGGATGAGAAGCAACCCCACACCTGAATGGTCTCAGGAGGCTTTACTGTTGTCATGACAGAGGACTGATGGTAACGCTCACCTTTTCTTCTCCTGACAGGCCTTTTTCCAGATGCCCCAAACAATCGGAAAGGGGCTTCATTGGAGAACATGACTTTGCCCCAGTCCTCAGCAGTCCATTCACCATACTTTCTGCAGAAGATCAATCTGTCCCTGATGTTTTTTTGGGAGAGAAGTTGCTTCTTTGCTGCCCTTCTTGACACTAGGCCATCTTCCAAAAGTCTTCGCCTCACTGTGTGTGCAGATACGCTCACACCTGCCTGCTGCCATTCCTGAGCAACCTCTGCACTGGTTGCACTCCGATCCCGCAGCTGAATCCTCTTTAGGAGACGATCCTGGTGCTTGCTGGACTTTCTTGGACGCCCTGAAGCCTTCTTAACAGGAATTGCACCTCTCTCCTTGAAGTTCTTGATCCTATAAATTGTTGATTTAGGTACAATCTTAGAAGCCAAAATATCCTTGCCTGTGAAGCCATTTTTATGTAACGCAATGATGGCTGCATGCATTTCTTTGCTGGTCACCATGGTTAACAATGGAAGATCAATGATTTCAAGCATCACCCTCCGTTTAACATGTCAAGTCTGGCATTCTAACCTCTAAACACTCTTTATAACATTCAGGAGTATATGCAAATTGCTATTATAAAAATGTAGGCACCAACTTTTCTAGTTTCCAATATTTTTGACAGTCTCAAAACTTTGGCCAGGACTGTATGTCGTCTGTAACTTCACCTAACCCACAAGGACGTACATATAGGTTGTAAGGAATTCAGTGTCTGTCAGGCAGCGGAATGCCGGGATCCGGGGTGCAGCCCCTGCTTCCGGGTCTCAGCGTGCTGCTGATGTCAGTGGAACGCAGGAGGTTTCTAAAAGCACATTGGATAGGCGGAAGACGCGCTCTCAGTACGCGCTCCGCAGATGTAAGCAGTGACACTGTGGTACTTGCTGACGGAGTGTGTCAGCTGGTAACAGCTCTGCAATTGGTTGTTTTCGATTCTACTTTCTGTTGATTGTTTAGTCCTGTTAGTTAATCTCGGTGATCGCCCCCAGTTATCGCCCATGATAGCATTAGCTTTGGCTTGTTGCTGGGTAACGCTCACCATTGTATTGATTCCTGTTGCCGACCCTTCCCTTGTACCTTGACTACGCTTAGCTTGCCGCCTGGACTGACTTTTGCCTGATTAACGGATCTGCCTTAACGCTGCCTGGACTGACTTTGGCTTAGAGTGTCCAGAGCTAACATGTGAAATCTCCTTAGCTCTGGACACTCTAAGCTTCACTAACCTGGAACACCTGTCTAGAGTCTCTACAAACAACTTGATCTATTCATCTGGAAAGCCTCAACCTCTAAGACCTCAGATGACTGTCATTACATATATACATATACAGTATGTAATCTGACAGCATTTCACCAAAAATACATGTAATCTGGCAGAGGTTCCTTGCAAGACAATTCTGGGCACAGTGGTAATATATGTATATGTAATGACAGTCATTGAAGGTTTGTCCAAACTTTTGGTCTGTGCTGTAAATTTTTGGGGGATACACTACAGCAGAGCTCAAACTTCCCCGGCAGACCTTTAACACCACTGTAAGGTCATGACATGTATATTTGGCCCCACCCATGACCACGCCCACGGTCTGTTGCATGACCACGCCCATTTTTCGGCGCGCCGCGCTACGCGCGGCGCAGGGTTTCTTCGTGCCCCCTGCAAATTTCTGTCTGCCCCCTCATATGTGCCTGTCTAGAGCCGGCCCTGGCTGTGATTGCCCTTTGATTGGCCTGTGATTGGCTTTGATTGTCCTGCGATTGCCCTGTGATTGGCTTTAATTGGCTTTGTTTTCTCGTGAGTGGCTTTGATTGTCCTGTGATTGTTTCTGATTGCCTCTGATTCCCCACTCGCCACCACCCCCCCTGTCACTATCCTAGTGATCTAAAAACAGTGATCAGTGAAAACTGTCACTTTTTTAGTATCGCTAGTGTTAGCAGTTAGGCCAGTTAGCTAGGCCCCTTTTGTTAGTGTCAGTTAGTGCTCAGCCCACTGCACCACAGTCACTAATTAGCGTCAACACTGGTACTATATAGTCTCTGTAAGTGATCATTACCGATCGCAGTCAGATCTATTAGGGTCACTAGGATCCACTAAAAAACGCAGTGTTAGCCCGATCAGGCCTGATCGTTCGCCTGCACTTGTGTTCAGCCCGCCCCACCGCAGTGACAGAATTTTTTTTCTGATCACTGCAAAAAACACTGTACACTAGCTGTGGCACTGTAAACATCAGTTTTGATTTTTTTTTTTTTTAATCAAAACTCAGTGACCACAGCTTTCTACCTCTCAAATACTCCCTTTCGCTAGGTAGGTGCTCTTTTTCCTGGGTAGTCTCAGAGGAATACCCCCTAAATTTAGCAGTCCACCATGGCAAGAAAGGGGTATTCCGATGATGAGGTGTTCAGGTACATTACCCAGTCGGATGAGGACGATTGGGACGAACCATTCGACGAATCATCTGGGTCAGAGTTTGAACCTGAATTGAGCAGTGGCTCACTGACCGATAGTGATGACGAGGTTGAGGTCCTGGCTACAGCCAGGCGTACCACACCCCATGTCGTTGGACCGCAGGTGGCGCAAGATCAGCCTCAAGGGCAGCAGAGTGGTGTTAGTGCTGGTCTGAGATTTCATGGTGGGGCAGGCACCAGCAGCACAACATCTCCTTGACCTAGCACCAGTACTTCCGTAGACCCTGGTGAAGTGGCAAGCACCAGCATGGAAGTTGAAACTGGTTCGGTGGCACGTGCAGTAAGATCCCAGTCGCAGCCACCAAGAAGACGGGCCCGTACTACCCCTAATTTACCAGAGGTGCTGGCAAATCCAAATTGGCAATCCCCTGATACCGCCGCACCCGTACTGCCCCCTTTCACCGCCCAGTCTGGAGTCCAGGTGGAGACAGATAATCGAGGATCGGTCCTAGACTTTTTTTAATCTGTTCATCACCCAGGATCTCTTAGACCTAGTAGTGGCAGAGACCAACCGTAAAGCCACACGATTTCTAACTGCCAATCCGGATGTCTTCCTTGCCCAGCCTTTACGGTGGAAACCAGTCCAGGTTTCCGAAATTAAAAACATTTTTGGGGCCTTCTCTTACACATGGGACTAATGAAACAGAATGTGTTGCGGTCTTATTGGTCTACGGACCCAGCATGTCACGTTCCTCTGTACTCTGCTGCCATGTCCAGGACACGATTTGAGAACATCCTGCGCTTCCTGCACTTCAATGATGATGAAACCTGTCATCGAAGTGACCACCCTGCTTTTGACCGCCTCCACAAAATTCGGCCCCTCATAGACCACTTGTCATCCAAATTTGCAGATGCTTATACCCCTGAACAGCAAATCTGCGTAGACGAGTCCCTCATACGTTTTACCGGGCGCCTTGGCATCAAACAGTACATCCCAAGCAAGCGCACCCGGTATGGGGTGAAACTGTATAAGCTCTGTGAAAGGGCCACAGGCTATACATGTTATTTTAGGGTCTATGAAGGAAAAGACTCCAAATTGGAGCCGGTCGGATGCCCTGACTACCTGGGGAGCAGTGGAAAGGTTGTGTGGGACTTGTCGTCACCCTTGTTCCAGAAGGGGTACCATCTTTATGTGGACAATTACTACTATTCCAAAAACATACGGATAAGTTAATTGGCTACCCCTAAAAATTGGCCCTAGACTACAGTACTTACACTACATAATATAGACATATGGAAATGGTAGGGATTAGATTGTGAGCTCCTTTGAGGGACAGTTAGTGACAAGATATATATATACACTGTACAGCGCTGCGTAATATGTCGGCGCTATATAAATATTTAATAATAATACTCAAGTGTGGCCCTCTATCAGCACTTAAAGTTAGAAGGAATCCGATGCTGTGGCACCGTGCGGCCTAGTCGCCGTGGCTTCCCCCAACGGCTCATTACCACCAGACTTCAACGGGGGCAGAGGGCCGCCTTAAGTGCTGACAACCTGCTCGCGGTGAAATGGAAGGACAAGAGGGACGTTTACTTTCTGTCCACCATTCACGCAGACACGACAGTCCAAATTCAACGGTGAACTGAGGTTATTGGAAAACCCCTTGTCGTCCACGAGTATAATACTAGGGAGGGGTGGACTTCAATGACCAGAGGTTAGCGCCCTATTTAATTTCCCGTAAAACAAGACGCTGGTATAAAAAAGTGTCTTTTTATCTAATTCAATTGGCAGTTTACAACAGCTTTGTTCTCTACAGTAAGGCTGGGAGAACTGGATCGTTTTTTCAATTTCAGAGACAGATCACTATGGAACTCCTGTATCCAGGAGGTGTCCGGGCCCAACCCCAAGATGCAACTAGCCGGCTGCATGGAAGGCATTACGCCTATCCGCTTCGGAGTACCCCAGGTCAACGCACCCGAAGAAAACGTTGTGTCTGCAGCAGGGCTGGAACAAGGCGTGACACCACTGTTTATTGTTCCGCCTGCCCTCACCAGCCTGGCCTATGCCTAGGGGAGTGTTTTGAGAGATACCACGAGCAGGTACACTAGTAGAGAGTAGGGAACTCCAGACACAGCGGTAGGCACACAAGGGTCTCTCAGTGCTGTTTCAAACTGCTGCGATGCGTTAGGGCAAAATGCCTAGCGAAAGTCACACTTTGCGCCCCCCCCCTACGCCGGAAGTGCTTGACTTAACGCTAGTGCATGCCTACGTCATATCTCCCAACTTTTTGGGATGAGAAAAAGGGACACTTAAGCCACGCCCCTGCCACACCCCTGGCCACGCCCTCACCACACCTCTAGTCACGCATACCATAAAGATTTCATAAGAAACATATGTTTTATAATTCAAACCACACTGGTCCTTTCTATCCTGGTTCATTTTCCTTCATAGTAACATTTTAAAATTAGTAATATATCAATTTAAAGGATGGGAATAAAGTTTAGAGTCAATCAAACACATTTTTAGTATAAAAATATATATATTTACATAGAAAGAGGGACAAAGTCCTGAAAGAGGGACAAATGAGGGTGAAAGAGGGACAGAGGGACAGGGCTCCCAAAAAGGGACTGTCCCTCCGAAAAAGGGACAGTTGGGAGCTATGCCTACGTTACTGCGTGGCTTCTGCGGCAATTTTGGTCGGCCTGGAAGTCATGTTCGTCTATGGCGACGCAGTTTTTTACTAGGCCGAATGCTACTCTTGTGGTATTGCCTGAAGGTCCGTTTTGGACGATACGGTGCGGCGGGCTCGACCCACCAGATATGTCAATATGCAGTGTGAAACAAAACATCTGGTTTTGAGAGACCCTAATACACAGGGCTGCCAGAAACCTCTCCTTTCACTTAGGACAAAATGCGTAATGTACTTCGCCACAATTCTGTGCGATTTGCACTTTGCACATTGTCCCATGGGGGAAGAGAGGTTTGTCCTCGGAAGGTAAGTTAAAAAAAAAACAAAAAACAGGTAAGCAAAAAAGTTAATGTTTGGTTTGCAATGTTAAGGTTTTGTTTAAAAAAGTTCAAAGTATATTAATGTTAATGAAGTAATTGCTTTGCTGCTTGCTTGTTTTTTGTGAGTTTTTTTGTATTCTTTTTTTTCTCTTTTTCCATCCATTAACCTTCCAGGTGGACCGAGCGAACAACTAACAAGCTGCAGCACTGATGGTGCATCCTGACAGAACATTGCAAGTCTGTCAGGTTACACAAAATTGGTGCATGCAGCGCTGCAGGACGAGATTTCTCCTCCGCAGTAAAAAAGATACGTGTGCAGAGGCATATGAGCTGAGGAGCGGTGTTGGAGTTCATATGCTTTGGTAAACACTTTGTATCAAAAAAGAACTCAAGCAATGATTTCTCCATTCACATCGATCGATGTGGATGAATAAATCAGGTTTGCCTGAGCATACGAGCTGGTGGGTTTGGATTTTTGGGGCGGCAGCTCCTATGTCCAGGCGGACACCTTCCCCCTCCTTTTTGTTCAGTTTTTTCGTTTTTCTTCTCTCTTTTTTCCTATCCAGACGGACCGACCAATCAGCTGCAGCACTGATGGTGCATCCTGACAGAAGCATTGTGCTTCTGTCAGGTTACACAAAATCGGTGCATGCAGCGCTGCAGGACAAGAGTTCTCCTCCGCAGTAAAAGATACATTTGCTGAGGTATATGGGCCGAGGAGCGGTGTTGGGGTTCATATGCTTTGGCAAGCACTTTGTATCAAAAAAGACCTCTGGCAATGATTTGTTCATCCACATCGATCGGTGTGAATGGATAAATCTGGTTTGCCAGGGCATTCGAGCTGAGTGGGTTTGGACGTTTTTGGTTGGCAGCTCCTATGTCCTGGCAGATGCCTTCCCCTCTTTTTTTCACATTTTTTGGCAGATATTTTTTCATCCACATTGATTGTTTGACGTTCATTTTTCCTTTCAGCCCAGAGTGCATTACCCGTATGCCCAATATAAGGAGTATAGCAGAAACTCCAAATACTGGCCATACATGTAATGATTGCAGAGACCCTAAAATGCCAGGACAGACACCACGAATGATGCCATTTTGGAAAGAGGACACCCCAAAGTATTCCGTGAGGTGCATGGTGAGTTCATAGAAGATTTTATATTTTGTCACAAGTTACCAGAAATTGTAGTTTTGTTTTTCACAAAATGTCATTTTCCGCTAACTTGTGACAAAAAATAAAATTTTCTATGAACTCACCATGGCCCTCATGGAATACCTTAGCGTGTATTCTTTCCAAAATGGGGTTATTTGTGGGGATTGTTAACTGTCCTGGCAAGTGTGTGTGTGTGTGTGTGGGGGGGGGGCTAACTTTTAAGCACCCTTGTAAAGCCTGAAGGTGCTCATTGGACTTTGGGCCCCTTAGCACAGTTAGGGTGCAAAAAAAGTGCCTCACATGTGGTATTGCTGTACTCAATAGAGAAGTAGTATAATGTGTTTTGTGGTGTATTTTTACATAAACCCATGCTGGGTGGGAGAAATATCTGTAAATGACAATTTTTTTTATTTTGTTTACACACAATTGTCCATTTACAGAGATCTTTCTCCCACCCAGCATGGTTATGTGTAAAAATACACCCCAAAACACATTATACTACTTCTCTTGAGTACGGCGATACCACATTTGTGGCACTTTTTTGAACCTTAAATGCGCTAAGGGGCCCAAAGTCCAATGAGTACCTTTAGGATTTCCCAGGTCATTTTGAGACATTTGGTTTCAAGATTACTCCTCGCGGTTTAGGGGCCCTAAAATGCCAGGGCAGTATAGGAACCCCACAAGTGACCCCATTTTAGAAAGAAGACACCCCAAGGTATTCCGTTTGTAGTATGGTGAGTTCATAGATTTTGTTTGTCACAAGTTAGTGGAAAATGACACTTTGTGAAAAAAACAATAAAAATCAGTTTCCGCTAACTTGTGACAAAAAACAAAATCTTTTATGAACTCGCCATACTACTAACGGAATACATTGGGGTGTCTTCTTTCTAAAATGGGGTCCCTTTAGCGCAGTTAAGGTGCAAAAAAAGTGCCACACATGTGGTATCGCCGTACTCAGGAGTAGTATAATTTCCGCTAAGTGTTATTTTCCACTAACTTGTGACAAAAAATAAAATCTTCTATGAACTCACCCTACTCCTAACAGAACACCTTGGGGTGTCGTCTTTCTAAAATGGCCCATTTGTGGGGTTCCTATACTGCCCTGGCATTTTAGGGGCCCTAAACTGTGAGGAGTGGTCTTGAAACAAAATGTCTCAAAATGACCCTTGAAATCCTAAAGGTACTCATTGGACTTTGGGCCCCTTAGCGCAGTTAGGGTGCAAAAAAGTGCCACACATGTTTTATCGCTGTACTCAGGAGAAGTAGTATAATGTGTTTTGAGGTGTATTTTTACACATACCCATGCTGGGTGGGAGAAATCTCTCTGTAAATGGACAATTGTGTGTAAAAAAAAAAAAATCAAAAGATTGTCATTTACAGAGATATTTCTCCCACCCAGCATGGGTATGTGTAAAAATACACCCCAAAACACATTATACTACTTCTCCTGAGTACGGCAATACCACGTGTGGCACTTTTTTGCAGCCTAACTGCGCTAAGGGACCCAAAGTCCAATGAGTACCTTTAGGCTTTACAGGGGTGCTTACAATTTAGCACCCCCCAAAATGCCAGGACAGTAAACACACCTCACAAATGACACCATTTTGGAAAGTAGACACGTCAAGGTATTCAGAGAGGGCCATGGTGAGTCCGTGGCAGATTTCATTTTTTTTTTTGTCACAAGTTAGCAGAAATGGACATTTTATTTTTTTTGTCAGTGTCTTCCGCTAACTTGTGACAAAAAATAAAATCTTCTATGAACTCACCATGCCTCTTAGTGAATACTTTGGGATGTCTTCTTTACAAAATGGGGTCATTTGGGGGTTATTTATACTATCCTGGAATTTTAGCACCTCATGAAACATGACAGGTGGTCAGAAAAGTCAGAGATGCTTCAAAATGGGAAAATTCACTTTTTGCACCATAGATTGTAAATGCTATAACTTTTAACTAAACCAATAAATATACTCTAAATAGTTTTGTTTTTTTTTTTTTATCAAAGACATGTAGCACAATAAATTAGGACAAAAATGTATACAGAAATTTTACTTTATTTGAAAAATGTCAGCACAGAAAGTAAAAAAAAATCATTTTTTTTGACAAAATTCATGTCTTTTTTGATGAATATAATAAAAAGTAAAACTCTCAGCAGCAATCAAATAGCACCAAAAGAAAGCTGTATTAGTGACAAGAAAAGGAGGGAAAATTCATTTAGGTGGTAGGTTGTATGACCGAGCAATAAACCGTGAAAGCTGCAGTGGTCTGAATGGAAAAAAAAGTGCCTGGTCCTCAGAGGCGTAGCTAGGGTTTTCAGCGCCCGGGGACAAAGACTATTAATGCGCCCCCTAAGGTGAAGGGTCGTGACCAAATGTGGGCGTGGTTATGGGTACTCCACATTTGGTCACGCCCCTTCAAATGTACATGGAGGTTAGCAGGCTCACGCTCACCCACCCTCCCTCAGTATGTACCTTCCAGCATGTTCCAAGACAAATTCAGCAATCATGAGCCCCCCACCCCCATCAAGACAAATTCCGCAATCATGAGCAAACATGAGGCCCCCAACAAGACAAATTCAGCAATCATGAGGCCCCTAACAAGACAAATTCAGCAATCATGAGGCCCCTAACAAGACAAATTCAGCGATCTTGAGGCCCCCAACAAATCATGAGGCCCCCAACAAGACAAATTCAGTAACCATGAGGCCCCAACAAGACAAATTCAGCAGTCATGAGGCACATAAATAGACAGCATTTCACATAAATAGGCAGAATGTCCCCTTAATATGGTAGACACCTCTCACCTGGCAGCAGTTCCCCAAAATACACTCAATCTGACAGCAATGCTTGCCCAAAAATAGGTAGCCCCAGGTCTATAGGTGTCCCCAGAATAGGTGGCCAGCAGTATAGATGTCCCCAGAACAGGTAGCCAGGGGTAGAGATGTCCACAGAACAGGTAGCCAGGGGTATATGTGCCCAGTATATGTAGGCAGGGGTATGTGTCCCCAGTATATGTAGCCAGAGGTATATGTGCCCAGTATATGTAGCCAGGGGTATAAATGCCCAGTATATGTAGCCAGGGGTATATGTACCCAGTATATGTAGTTAGGGGTATATGTGCCCAGTATATGTAGGCAGGGGTATATGTGCCCAGAGTAGGTAGCCAGGGGTATATGTGCCCAGAGTAGGTAGCCAGGGGTATATGCCCAGTATATGTAGGCAGGGGTATATGTGCCCAGAGTAGGTAGCCAGGGGTATATGTGCCCACGGTAGGTAGCCAGGGGTATATGTGCCCAGAGTAGGTAGCCAGGGGTATATGTGCCCAGAGTAGGTAGCCAGGGGTATATGCCCAGTATATGTAGGCAGGGGTATATGTGCCCAGAGTAGGTAGCCAGGGGTATATGTGCCCAGAGTAGGTAGCTAGGGATATATGTCCAGTATATGTAGCCAGGGGTATATGTGCCCAGAGTAGGTAGCCAGGGGTATATGTGCCCAGAGTAGGTAGCCAGGGGTATATGCCCAGTATATGTAGGCAGGGGTATATGTGCCCAGAGTAGGTAGCCAGGGGTATATGTGCCCAGAGTAGGTAGCCAGGGGTATATGCCCAGTATATGTAGGCAGGGGTATATGTGCCCAGAGTAGGTAGCCAGGGGTATATGTGCCCAGAGTAGGTAGCCAGGGGTATATGTGCCCAGAGTAGGTAGCCAGGGGTATATGTGCCCAGAGTAGGTAGCCAGGGGTATATGTGCCCAGAGTAGGTAGCCAGGGGTATATGCCCAGTATATGTAGGCAGGGGTATATGTGCCCAGAGTAGGTAGCCAGGGGTATATGTGCCCAGAGTAGGTAGCCAGGGGTATATGCCCAGTATATGTAGGCAGGGGTATATGTGCCCAGAGTAGGTAGCCAGGGGTATATGTGCCCAGAGTAGGTAGCCAGGGGTATATGTGCCCAGAGTAGGTAGCCAGGGGTATATGTGCCCAGAGTAGGTAGCCAGGGGTATATGCCCAGTATATGTAGGCAGGGGTATATGTGCCCAGAGTAGGTAGCCAGGGGTATATGTGCCCAGAGTAGGTAGCCAGGGGTATATGCCCAGTGTATGTAGGCAGGGGTATATGTGCCCAGAGTAGGTAGCCAGGGGTATATGTGCCCAGAGTAGGTAGCCAGGGGTATATGCCCAGTATATGTAGGCAGGGGTATATATGCCCAGAGTAGTTAGCCAGGGGTATATGTGCCCAGAGTAGGTAGCCAGGGGTATATGTGCCCAGAGTAGGTAGCCAGGGGTATATGTGCCCAGAGTAGGTAGCCAGGGGTATATGCCCAGTATATGTAGGCAGGGGTATATGTGCCCAGAGTAGGTAGCCAGGGGTATATGTGCCCAGAGTAGGTAGCCAGGGATATATGTCCAGTATATGTAGGCAGGGGTATATGTGCCCAGAGTAGGTAGCCAGGGGTATATGTGCCCAGAGTAGGTAGCCAGGGGTATATGTGCCCAGAGTAGGTAGCCAGGTCAGGTGTCCCCCTCCCCAGCAGGAGGGGAGCAGCGCAGAGAAGAGCTGCTCTCCCTTCCTCGCTGTCCCCTCCAATGTCTGGGTGGCTCAGGCTGGCAGCGGCGGGCGGAACTTACCTCCGTCTCGTCGCAGCGCCGGATGGATATGCCGCTACTCTGGTCTGGTCCAGACCAGAGCAGCGGCTGCGCACTCGAACATCCGGCCGGCGCTGGAGCGAGACGGAGGTGAGTTCCGCCCGCCGCTGCCAGGCCAGCCACCCGGACATTGGAGGGGACAGCGAGGGAGAGAGAGAGCACCTAAGGTGAGGGAAGGAGGGGGGATATGGCCCCCCTTCCCCACCGTCCGCACAGCTCTCCCTCTTCTCTGCGCTGCTCCCCTCCCCTCCGCCGCAAAAAAAAAAACAAACCCGCAGCTCAGCCAGGCTGAGGGCGCCCTCGGGGACCAGGCGCCCCGGGGCACTTGTCCTACCCCGACCCCCCCTAGCTCCGCGCCTGCTGGTCCTTAAGGGGTAGAAAGACTGTGGTCCTCAAGTGGTTAAACAGTAGAGGGCACTCTACTGGTTAAACTTCCTGTCGGGACAGGAAGAAGGGAAGCCTGCCGAAGCCCAGCAGAGAAGGGACAGTGGGTATACACGCCGGGCGGATCAGGTAATGTATTGCCGCTAGTTTTGGGCATTCGAACGCCGCTATCGGCGCACTCCCGATCCGCCGGTGATCGAGCGAAATCTTCCGCGCGGACAGATCGACGTCAACGATCGATTTTGGACAGAAATCGCTCGTTCGGTCAGTGTTTGCAATGATTTCACAGCAGATTTGATCACCGTGATCGAATCTGCTGTATATTGATGGGAAATAGTATAAGTGTATGAGCCCTTTAAAAAACCCTATCATTTTGGATGTGGGGATTCACCATTCTCGTTCTAGACCCTCATCTTAGCTACAGCACCTGTTTGGAGGGCCCTAATATAAATGTTTCAACTGTATATTTGCTTATAAAAGGCTTGGTTGTCTTTTACAACACCATTTACTTATGTCACTTATTTATTTGGCTAGGAACAAAGCTGAAGAATTAGTGGAGCTTTTGAAACCAGAGTCCTTTCATTCCCACTCCGAGGGACTTTAGTCTGAAGAGAATGGTTTGTTTCCATGAAGATTACTTATATGGATCCTCAGAGATGCAGATCACACCTCATTTCTGATAATACATGATACACTAAACATTCCTGTTGTGCAGACAAGTCCAGGGTAATTGGTATCATCCTGATTCAATACTTGTGAATTAAGAGATAAAGGGAAGACCAAAGTGAGTAAAGTATGTAGGGTGTCAAGCACTCATAAATTAGTTACGTTATGCAGATGTGAAGGGTCTCCTTAATCACAAGCTCCACCACTTTGATACCCGACGGACTCACTGGATCTGGCAGCTAGACAGGGCTCGAATGCACATCAGGGGTATGTATGGGCCACCCCTACGCTTAGCCGGCAATCTGTATGGCACTTTGTAATCCCCATCACCTCCTCATCAGTGAAGCCAATAGCCAGCTGTTGCGGCGCATCGAGCCGGGGTCTCACTGAATCCTAGCTCCACCCCTAATGGACCACAGTGTTGTTGAAAACAGTTAATATTTGTTTAGCATTTTCGTACTAAAGGCCTGTTCACATGGGCGCTAAAGGATGGGGCTTTGTGCTCCTCACTTAAAAAGAACCTGAGATGAGAAGCGTCTCAGGTTCTATACTTACCTGGGGCTTCCTTACGCCCTCTTGAGGCCACTCTTTCTTCGCAGTCTCCCCGGGTGGCTCCTGTCCCCCGCAATTCAGCCCAAAAGCCTGGCCAAGTCGCCCTTCATCCCGTATGCCCGGCATGCTCCCTCATCGTGCGCCCATCCCTGGAAGGCGTTCTGTGCCTGCGCAGTAGTACTGCGCAAGCACAGATAGCTCCCTCCCAGCCATGGGAGCGCGATGTACCAGGCATGCGTGACTCGGCGAGGCTTTCGGGCAGTATTGCGGGGGACCAGAGTCACCCGGGGAGACTGCGAGGGATAAGCGGCCTCAAGGGGGCTTAAAGTGTACCCGAGGTGACATGATGAGATAAACCTGTGTATGTAAAGTGCAAAGCATGAATAACCAGGCTGTTTTTCTTATTTAAATTTTGCTGCCTGAAAGAGTTAATGTTCAGGGATGCAAGTGATAGCTTGTGTCTTGTCAGAAATATAGTAAACAGCACTGAGAAGTTGTATTCTGCCAGGAAAACTTTTAAGGCTGTAGTTTTCTTGAGGGAAGGGGAGAGATGGAAAAAGGTTAATAGTTCATGTAGATTAACTCTGGGACACTTAATAGGCTGCCAATGAGCAGATACAAAAAAAAGTCAATACATAGTTAATAAATGTTTAAATACAAAATAAAACCATAGAATATCTAAAAAAAAAAAAAAAAAAGTCAGTTTAGGAGTAGTAAGCTAAATACAATTGTTTATCTCTTCAGTTTATTTTCACCTCGGGTTCACTTTGAGGAAGCCCCAGGTGAGTTTGGAACTTGAGACGCTTTATGAAACCTGAGACGCTTCTCATCTCAGGTTCTCTTTTTCTCTTTAAGTGCTATCCATTCCCATTGTCCATTGCTGTTCCAATCCTTTTTTTCCTTCTATAGCTTTAGGCGACCTTGGAAGTGACATGCTGCCTCCAGGATTGCGAAGCGCAGCACTGCTGTGTCCTCCTGCGGGAGTTTAAAAATCCACATGCCAGGAAGCAACGCTGGAAGACTGCAAATGCTTTTCTGCTTCCATGCAGAAAAGTATCTGAGTGAGATGCTGGGTGGCTGATTCAGATGCCCGTCTCCGGTTTGGATGCCTGCAGAGAGTTCTCACCTGCCTATGGAAACTGATTGAAGTATTTGACTTATCAATGGTG
This sequence comes from Hyperolius riggenbachi, assembly GCF_040937935.1. NCBI lineage: Eukaryota > Metazoa > Chordata > Amphibia > Anura > Hyperoliidae > Hyperolius > Hyperolius riggenbachi. The sequence continues at coordinate 170,149,145 of NC_090657.1, forward strand.
TTAAAACATCCCCCATGGCTGTGGGGACTGGGAGGGTATAGGGCCTCACTCCTCCCCTTCCCCCTCCCTGTACATGGTAAATATAACTGTGCAGCTGGCCTCCTCTTCCTCCGGGCATCTGTGTGCTTTATGCGGAGATCCTCCGACTCCTGATGCATGTCATGTCATTCTGAGCCTCCAGGGGCAGCATACAGCACAGAGGAAGAGTAGACCAGATTCAGGGTGGACTAGCTAAATATAACTGTGCTTTATAAGGAAGGGGAGTTTGGCCATGGGGTGGGGGGGGGTTCTGCCGTGATGCTTCTTTTGGTTGCCTGGGCCACTGAAGTTCTGCCCATGTGACCCAAGTAAACAAGAGATCAAAAGAACTAAAGAATCAATACTTACCCGGTGTCATAGACCGCACAGGCCGGTCTTTGATCGGATCAATCACTCAGACTCAGAACCTCGGTCTCGCTGTCGCTTTGCGCATAGATGCCCATATGTGGATTCGCAGTCTATGAACCGACTAGCCAAGAGCGGCGTCCTGACTCCAAAGGATTCACCACACACATAAAATTCAAATGCTTACCACCACCTGTGAGTCAGCACAGTACTGTAAATATATTAGTACACTGTAAGTAACCCTTAGCTGTATGCAGGGATCAGCGCCAGATCTGTCTATCTGTGCCCGATTTAAGCATACGGGTTATAAAAACAAGATACTCGAGAACACAAGGTAACGTTTTCAGAGGAGTAAGTATGATTGTGTATGTTCAGGAACAGGTCATAACCGTAAAACGATTTTTAAACGTTTTAATAACACAAATGCATTACACACATTTACATACACTAATTAACATATACACACAAAGCTTAAAATAAAAAGGAATAATTGTGAAAAGGTTTACTTAGCCAAAATGCATTCTGTGTGGGGATATTTCCCTCTGGGAAAAGAGATGCAAAGTCCTTTGGTTTCAGAATTATAGGCCTTTAGGTGTATTTTGTAATGCAAGCAGATGTTTCAGTTCCAAGATGGCTGCTGGGGGGTCCTCTGCCCAGCAGCAGGTCGAGCTTTAATCCAGATGATGTTAAAATGGAGGACTGAAGTCTGCCTGCTGGCAATGTACTTTTGATGAAGCTGGTTTGGGGGTGTGGCATTGCCTGCCCCCTCTGAATCACCCACTAATGACAGTCCACCTCCTCCTAGGAGGATTTTAACCTTAAATTGTAAAGCCCTATAACTCATAAACTATACATGTCATATGTAGGTGGATAGCAGATTCATACTTGTCAGAAAATACCGATTAATATGACATCTTGCATGAGTGCGTTATGCTGTCCTGTCCCCAAGAAGGGTCGTACACCAATAACCGGACGGGTTATGGTTATGAATTTTATATCAGCACATTGGGCAGATTTCAACGAACAAGACTATATTAATTTCATAGCTGTGCTATACACGGTTTTCATTTAACAGACCGAAATTAAAAACCATATGCATTTAAACCTGTTCCTTAGTGGTGCCGCTTCGGCTGGACTCCCGCTGGGAAAGCTGCCTTAGCTTTTCCTGTGATGAAAAGAACTTTTGGTGCTCAATTAGCATCTGAGGGTGACCAGCTACAACACCCTTTGATGTATTATACCAGGGCTGTGGCTAGGTTTTCACACCTCTGTGTCACTGGCCAGCAAGGTATTATTTTGAACAAGTTAATTAAATGTGGGTGATGGGTTTGCTTTCACTCAGAAGAGATGGAAAGATATCTGTGGTACGTTTAAAAAGAAAAAATGTCATTCCGCTCTGCTTTGCGGAACAATACAGAATTGCTAATCGTCCCAACTTCCGTCTCATTCATCACACCCGGGGCTTCCTCCAGTCCCATAAGCTCATCTGAGTCCCATGCATCCTCCTGTGGGTCTGCTGTTCAGCCGCGATCAGCCCCGGTAACTGGCTCAGTCGGGTCCAGTCCGGGTCTACTGCACATGCGCAGGAGGTCCGCGCATGTGCAGAAAACCCAGAATGGACCAGACTGAGCCAGTTACCAGGGTTGAACAGCAGACCCACAGGAGGATGCATGGGACTCAGATGAGCTTATGGGGCTGGAGGAAGCCTCGGGTAAGGATTGATTCTTTAGTTCTTTTGATCTCTGGTACACTTGAACAACCAGTTAAAGTGAAGCTTCCTCTTGTACTTCAGAACAGTGTTTACCATCCCTGTCCTCAAGTTCCACCAGCTCTGTATGTTTTGTGGAAATCCACAGATGTAATTAATCAGCTCTGCAGCTCTCTGACACGAATTACCTAACTTGTAAATGTGTGCTGTTTCCTGCAAAACATGGTCTGTGGGTGGGACTTGAGGACAGGGTTGGGAAGCCCCGCCCTATTATAATTTTCACCATGGCAGGGAACACACTAGATGCGATTGTGCGGCAGCAAAACGTACTCTATTCCACAGGCTGTTGAAGTCAGTAGCCTGGTGTGGGAAACGCTCGTCATGTTTTGCGCTTCTGATCTTCTGTTTTTTTAAATCGCACAAATTTGTTTTTTCATGCACTATGCGTGCGTTCACATACAGTATATTCAATCAGAAACGCAGAATAATAGCGGAACAATCATGGCAAAAATCCGCTATCACTGCGTCTTATTTGGTATTACAATTTGAAGGGTTTTTTGTTATGCTTAACCACTTCGCCGCCTGTGTACAGTATATCTACGCCCCTTTTAACTTCATTTCCCCGCCCGGGGCCTAGATGCACACGCTCCCGCTCGCTTGTGTGCGCGCTCGTGCCGCCCGCTCGTCTGGGGATCAATGAACGGGAACACAGTTCCCGTTGTCTGATCTAAGTCCCCGCAGCAATGATTGACTGCTTCCAAGAGAAGCTGCGCGATCATTGTGTAAAAAAAGAAAACGTTCCCATCCTCGCTACACTTCCTGTAAGCGTACTTGCTATGCTTACAGGACCATTCACAAAAAATTACTGTGGCCAAATTGTAAAACTACAGTCAAAAGCATTTTTTTTATATACAAATACATATTTTTAAATGAACTCATTACCTCTCACACTCCCCAATTGTTCCCAATTTTTTAATAAATAAAATACAAAATTTACAATAAAAAAATACATAAATAGTTACCTTAGGGACTGAACTCCTTTAATATTTATGTCAAGAGGGTATACCACTGTTACTTTATAAATTATGGGCTTGTAATTGGGGATGGATGCAAAACTGAAATAAATGCACCTTTATTGCCAAGTAAAATATTGGCGCCAAACGTGATAGAGCCATAATTTAAATGGTGTAACAACCAGGACAAATGGGCAAATAAATTGCATGGATTTTAATTACAGTAGCATGCACTATTTAAAAACTATAATGTCAGAAAACTGAAAAATTTTGGTTTTCCCAAATTTTTCCCATTAAAACACATTTAGAATAAAATAATTCTTGGCATAATGTCCCACCTAAAGAAAGCCTAATTGGTGGTGAAAAAAACAAGATATAGTTCATTTCATTGTGATAAGTAATGATAAAGTTGTAGGCGAATGAATGGAAGGAGAGCTGAAAGGTGAAAATTGCTCGGATGCTGAAGGGGTAAAACTCCTCAGTTGTGAAGTGGTTAAACATGCGGTGTACCGCCTCTGTTCACATTACTAGTAAAAATAAACAAAATGTATTGCTGAAACACATTTTAAAAACAGAAATAAAAACCATGAATAAAATGTTTTAGACTGTACCTTGTTGGTGGTGTTCAATAAACAACTAATAAAATCATCCTTGGGCCCTGCTTTACATTGTCCAGTGCAGATGATCTAGATGAGAGTTTAAAAGTTATGGGGTTATACATCTTTACTCCAAATTCAAATTTTTGCCTTGAGCTATAGTAGGTTGTCTGGGTGTGAGTTCCTGTCTTTGGGTTGATGTAGGTTTCCATGTGATTGACAGGTTGGTTTTAATTGGATATTGTCCATATGTTAGTTGTTGCTATTTATTATAGTGAATCTGAAGCATAATTAAAATAAAAAAAGATACTTACCTAAGGAGAGGGAATGCTCTAGGTCCTATAGAGCAGAGTTCCCCGACCATGTCCTCAAGGCCCACCAACAGTACATGTTTTGCAGGAAACCACACACAATCACAGGTGGAGTAATTTAGTGTTGCAGCAGAGCTGTCTATACTAGAGTACAAGTCTAGAAATGTAGGTCTGATTCATTTCATAAAAGTATATAGGTTGACTTGTACACGAGTCACGGGCAACACTGAGCACACTGAGTAATGTGTGTACTAATAGTGACATTCCCATTTGCAGCAATGTACCCAGTGGTAAGTGATACTTTGAGGAAAGGAAATGCCAAGAGAATACAGGTCTGGAAATCCTGACCACAATTACCAAGGAAAGGGGCAGGGGGAATACTGAGCTGCATAAAAGGGAGTGAATAATTGCAGCACTTGGGGGGCTGGAGGAGGTATTGGCTGCGCTTAAGCGACATGCGATTTCTGATTTTTTGGTACGATCTGATCTTTGATTCCAATTAAAAAAAACTTTTTAATCAATCAAAAATCGGATCGTATAAAAAAAAAAAAATCGGAATCTCAGGTAGTGTGCAAGAGGCCTTAGACCGCACGTCAAGAGATGGCACTTGCTCGTGCATAGTGTGGAGTGGCCTATCTTTGGGAGCCCAAGTGCTCCTGAAGACTTCTGAAGTCCACCCGCAGCCATAGAAAGCAGTCTCCCACGGGTTGGAAACTAACAGGAGAGCCTGCGGAGAAATGACGGGAGGAGAGGAGCGGGAAGGCTCTATAGGACCCAGAGCGTTCCCTCTCCTTAGGTAAGTATCTTTTCATTACGCTATAGACTCCCTTAAAAGGGAACCTAAAGTGAGGCTTCCATATTTACTTCCTTATCAGCAGGATAGCCAGGGAACTGGTATTGCTTAACTCAATGGCTGCAGTGGTATCTGAATCACACACCTGACACCAGTAACTTATCCAGTCAGACTTCAGTCAGTGCGGCAGTAGGATTGTGATATGGTAATGCACTGCATGCAGGTTAACAATTACAGTGTAGTACACTTTTCACTGACTGTATGCAATGCATTGTTGCCAAAACATGCGGTACTACCTTTCTGGTGCGTTCCTGTTACACAAGGAATACATCAGAATGTTCCAGTGTGAATGCCCCCTTAGGCTTGGATCACGGTAGGGAGAATCGCTAGCATTGCGGAAAACCTATGCCCACAGTGAAAGTCTATTGGCGGCATAAAAAAAGGTATATATCTTCATTTTACAAATGCATGCAAAACACACATAAGGTATTTCAGTGGAGACACAGAAGACTGTGTTTTTACATGTGTTTTTGTTGCGTTTCTTATTAACCACTTGAGGACCCACCCTTTACCCCCCCTTAAGGACCAGCGCTGTGTTGAGTGATCTGTGCTGGGTGGGCTCTGCAGCCCCCAGCACAGATCATGTAGCAGGCAGAGTGATCAGATCACCCCCCTTTTTTCCCCACTAGGGGGATGATGTGCTGGGGGGGTCCGATCTCTCCTGCCTGCATGTGGCTGGCGGGGGGGGGGGCACCTCAAAGCCCCCCTCCGCGGCGAAATTCCCCCCTCCCTCTCCTACCTGCTCCCCCCCCGGGAGATCAGGGCTGCACAGGACGCTATCCGTCCTGTGCAGCCAGTGACAGGACGTCCCCTGTCACATGGCGGCGATCCCCGGCCGCTGATTGGCCGGGGATCGCCGATCTGCCTTATGGCGCTGCTGCGCAGCAGCGCCGTACAATGTAAACAAAGCGGATTATTTCCGCTTGTGTTTACATTTAGCCTGTGAGCCGCCGTCGGCGGCCCGCAGGCTATTCACGGAGCCCCCCGCCGTGAATTGACAGGAAGCAGCCGCTCGCCCGAGCGGCTGCTTCCCGATTAATCAGCCTGCAGCTGGCGACCCAATACTGCGTCGCTGGTCCTGCAGCTGCCACTTTGCCGACGCGCGGTATGAGTGCGCGGTCGGCAAGTGGTTAAATATGATGCTGTATTTTACTTCATTGAAAAGGGAAACACATGAAAGACGCAATTGCATTGATAAACGCACGCAAAACCATAGAAACGCAAAATATAAAAAACACATGGTTTTCTGCACTGCAGAGTAGGGAAGATCAAAGAGATGCAAATACTTTTGAAATTATGCAAATTTTTATGCAAATGTATGCAGCTTGAAAAAGTACCAATCAATATATTCAAATGACATACATTTGCATTAATTTGAATCAACTTGGAAGTATTTGTATCTCATTGCTCATCCCTACTGCCTAGTGTGCTCCTAGCCTCAAAGTATTAGGCCACATACAGACATCAGACCATAGTCTTTGGAAAATGAAAGATCACAGACCAATCTTACCACCCTTCCTGTAGTATAAGAGCCATACTCTACACAGTCTTTTCTATGGAGCTGAACTCCACATCAGGAAAAAATCTTGGCAAGATGCTGCACACACAGATGCTGTACGGACACAAAAGATCAGTATTTGCAAAAGATCTGTTCCTGCCAAAAATCCATTCCTGCAAATTGCAATGATAGTCTATGAGATCTGCAGATCATCATACACACATGATTTAACTGACATTCATCTGCAGATCAAGCAATCCTCTGCAGATCTGAAAATCCATCCTGGTGGATCTGATCTGCAGATGAATGTCTGTTAAATCATGTGTGTATGATGATCTGCAGATCTCATAGACTATCATTGCAATTTGCAGGAATGGATTTTTGGTAGGAACAGATCTTTTGCAGATACTGATCTTTTGTGTCTGTACAGCATCTTTGTGTGCAGCATCTTGCAAAGATTTTTTCTTGATGTGGAGTTCAGCTCCATAGAAAAGACTGTGTAGAGTATGGCTCTTATACTACAGGAAGGGTGATAAGATTGGTCTGTGATCTTTCATTTTCCAAAGACTATGGTCTGATGTCTGTATGTGGCCTAAGAGACACAGGATCAAGGGGACAGTCAGGCAACTCTATATTTAACCCTCTGGGCGATAATCCCGAGCTGAGCTCGGGGTAAGCCGCTGCGGAGGATTTCTCAGGCCCTGGTGGGCCGATTTGCATCAATTTTTTTTGGTTGCACGCAGCTAGCACTTTGCTAGCTGCGTGTATATACTGATCGTCGCCGCTCCGCGCTGATTCGCCGCTACCCGCCGCGCCGCCCCCCCCAGACCCCGTGCGCAGCCTGGCCAATCAGAGCCAGGCAGCGCTGAGGGGTGGATCGGGACTCCCTCTGACGTCGATGGCATCATCCCGATCGTCACCATGGCGACGAGGGAAGCCAAACAGGAAATCCCGTTCTGAACAGGATTTCCTGTTTGCTCTGATCGCCGGAGGCGATCGGAGGGGGTGGGGGGATGCCGCTGCACAGCAGCTATCATGAAGCTAGCGCTAGGCTAGCTACATGATTAAAAAAAAAAAAAAAAAAAAAAGTGCTGCGCCGCCCCCTGGCGATATTATTGTATCGCCCAGGAGGTTAAGAACCAAGGTACAACTTATTGCACTGCCATCAGTTACAATAGATCACAGCAGAGATGGCAAATGTGTTGGCAAAAAAAAAAATTCTGGCTTGCATGCAAAAATGTTATGCAGCTTGAATTACACCAAATGTACCTCATCATGCTGAGATTGATTGGCAGAGTTGCAAGCTGCCCACATATCATGGGCAGTTCTTCCATGAAGCTATTTGAATCACAGGCTTCAGGGCAACAAAAATTAGAGGGTGGCCTCTCACCAAATGTCCCCCCTCCTCGCCTCTCCCTCCCTCCCTTGGTGCGCAGCGCTGCTTCACTCACCTGCTCTCACCGTTCCAGCGATGGGATTTCCACCCGCCTGTCCAGCATCCTGTATCCATGGCTACAGGTTGGATGACATGAGGTGTCGCTGTAATCAGAGAGGAAGTAGGACTTCACGTGTGGCTTGTAAACCCATCCCTAATCTGCTGGGGGCGGGTGGATGATGTGACGCCAGTGCAGCACATACCTGGCATCCTGGGGATCAGATGCTGCAGGCCAGCAGGGAGGAGATGCTATGGGATCAGGTGCGGCACATACCAGGCATCCTGGGGATAAGATGCTGCAGGCCAGCAGGGAGGAGATGCTATGGGATCAGGTGTGGCACATACCCATCATCCTGGGAATAAGATGCTGCAGGCCAGCAGGGAGGAGATGCTATGGGATCAAGTGCGGCACATACCTATCATCCTGGGGATCAGATGCTGCAGGCCAGCAGGGAGGAGATGCTATGGGATCAGGTGTGGCACATACCCATCATCCTGGGAATAAGATGCTGCAGGCCAGCAGGGAGGAGATGCTATGGGAGGAGGTGCAGCACATACCTGGCATCCTGGGGATCAGATGCTGCAGGCCAGCAGGGAGGAGATGCTATGGGAGGAGGTGCGGCACATACCCAGCATCCTGGGGATCAGATGCTGCAGGCCAGCAGGGAGGAGATGCTATGGGAGGAGGTGCGGCACATACCCAGCATCCTGGGGATCAGATGCTGCAGGCCAGCAGGGAGGAGATGCTATGGGAGGAGGTGCGGCACATACCCAGCATCCTGGGGATCAGATGCTGCAGGCCAGCAGGGAGGAGATGCTATGGGATCAGGTGTGGCACATACCCATCATCCTGGGGATCAGATGCTGCAGGCCAGCAGGGAGGAGGTGCTATGGCAGGAGGTGCGGCACATACCCAGCATCCTGGGGATCAGATGCTGCAGGCCAGCAGGGAGGAGATGCTATGGGATCAGGTGTGGCACATACCCATCATCCTGGGGATCAGATGCTGCAGGCCAGCAGGGAGGAGATGTTATAGGAGGAGGTGCAGCACATACCCGGCATCCTGGGGATCAGATGCTGCAGGCCAGCAGGGAGGAGGTGCTATGGCAGGAGGTGCGGCACATACCCAGCATCCTGGGGATCAGATGCTGCAGGCCAGCAGGGAGGAGATGCTATGGGATCAGGTGCGGCACATACCCATCATCCTGGGGATCAGATGCTGCAGGCCAGCAGGGAGGAGGTGCTATGGCAGGAGGTGCGGCACATACCAGGCATCTTGGGGATAAGATGCTGCAGGCCAGCAGGGAGGAGATGCTATGGGATCAGGTGTGGCACATACCCATCATCCTGGGGATCAGATGCTGCAGGCCAGCAGGGAGGAGATGTTATAGGAGGAGGTGCAGCACATACCCGGCATCCTGGGGATCAGATGCTGCAGGCCAGCAGGGAGGAGATGCTATGGGAGGAGGTGCAGCACATACCCGGCATCCTGGGGATCAGATGCTGCAGGCCAGCAGGGAGGAGATGCTGTCTTAGAGGAATCAGAGGGGGGTAAGGGTAGTGCCAGTGCCTGCAATGTACAGCCCGATGTGTCTCTCCTGTCCGGTCCGGCTTTGCACAGACATCTGGGGAGGAATTGGTGTTGGCTGGGCGTCCTCACAATGTATTGCTTCAGGTGCCAAAAAGTCTTGAACAGGCCCTGCTACAAATTAGAAATAAATTTGCTGGCAGGTCGACATGATTTTGTTTTGCAGTGCTACGTTCTCTTTTACAATGCAGTAGTTACAATGCACGACCACACTCCACTGTGAACCTAGCCTTAATCACACCCTTACGGCCTCAATGTGTCACCTGGATTTCTCTTCTGCTCCTGAACCATTCAACATTGGACACCTACATAGTGTTATCACTTGCTTTGGACTCAAATCCTGATATGATTTAGCAAAATACTTAAAATTGGGGATTTCTTTAGTGAGAGCATAAAGAATATCTAATATTTTGTCACCCTGACCCTCCAAGATTTACTTCAGGAATTTGCAGTTATGGGGTAAGACAAATGTATTTCCTGTTTGTTGACATCCACAAGCAGCACCCTGGGTTATTAGCAGGGGTTTGGGTGTTAGTGTGGTGGTATATGGGTGCTGAGGCTGTAGAACCTGGGTTTAACTCACAGTGGTAGCAGTTTTTTTTCTCTAGGTGTGGTGTAGATGTGATGATCCATGAAAAATTAAGCCCCTATCTGGTCTTCGAGGATTAGCAGCTAGGAAAAATCTCTGGCAAATCATAAAATCCACCCAAGTTCCAGCCTTCCTGGCTTTTACTGAGTTAGGACTTCCTTCTACCAGTGAAATATGATGGGCAAGTTCAAATCCTGGATGGCCACCAACTATACTGCTGAAAGACCTGAGTTGTAGGCTTGCTCATCATGGAATAATCACGAGTAACCATGGTGGTTACAGTTGATTCAAATTAGCTTTAATTGGCCCAGCTGAGTGGGTAGATGCGGCAGGGTTAATTACCCCTAATGCCGCTCTCCGCTCAGTGTTTCAATGAATCTTGCAAGCGTCTATGGACGCGTTGCAAGCCTCGCTATGGAGCACTTCTGCCTCCATAGCGAGGCTTGCAACGTGTCCATAGATGCTTGCAAGCCTCATTGAAATGCTGAGCAGAGAGCAGCGTTAGGGGTAATTAACCCTGCCGCATCTTCCCGCTCAGCTGGGCCAAAGAAAGCTAATTTGAATCACAAGTAACCACCGTGGTTGCTCGTGTTTATTCCGTGATGAGCAAGCCTGCTGCGTTGTAACTCCTCTGAGTGGAGGCTTTGTGGTCATGGACAAGCAACCTGTCAGAATAGTATGGAACTGTCTATTGCTTGGTGGTTTGTACATCAGACAATGTTTTTAATTGGCTGCTTTGCTCAAGGCAGCCCACTCCAAAAAGTTCTGAATAAAAAAAATATTTTTATATCTGATTTAAATTTATTTCAAATTACTTTGACCTGTTCTATTAATTGGAAATTTGAAACCACATGGCTTAGAACCAACAATTCCTATATTGCAGGCCAGAGGAGCAACTGAGATATCAGCTTCTCTCGCACTTGAATATGCTCTAGGTTTTGGTTAGTGTGGTGCTGCTATATGGGTACTCAGGCTATAGCTTTGTAGACCTGGGTTTGAAGCATAGTGATAGCAGTGTTTAGGTGTGTGTAGATTTGATGATCCGTGAGAAATGTATCTCCTAGCATTTAGCTCAAGTGATTATCAGCCAGGAAATACATTTGAAAGGTGTTGAAATCTCAGGTTCAATCTATGGTGGGTTTTTTTATGAAGTTGAGATAAAATTCTTTCTACTTGTGAAGTATGATGGACGAGCATGTGTGGTTGGGAGAATGTGGTAGCTCAGTAGTATAGGCCTCTGACAGCAATACTGAGAATCCTGAGTTCAATCCTGGCTCTAATCTTGTTATATCTTAATTAAGCTGTCAAGCTGTTCGACTTGTGAAATACAATGGACAAGTGCAGAAGGTTGGACAAAGAAGATAGCTCAGTGTTATGGGTCTCTGACAGCAGTGCTGAGAAACCTGAGTTCAATCCTGGTGGACACTTCTGGAGATTTTCTAATCTTGTTATCTCTTTAAGCTGTGAAGCTGTTCTACTTGTGAAATATGATGGACGAGCACATGTAGTCAGGAGAAGGAGATAGCTCAGAGGTAAGGGTCTCTGACAGCAGTGCTGAGCAACCTGAGTTCAATCCTGGACTCTGACAGCTCTGCTGAGATGCCTGAGATCAACCCCTCTGAGTGAAGACCTTGTGGCCCATGGACAAGCCACCACAGCTCCTGAGTCCCAGGTACAAGAGGAGTGCCTGTAACATATGTCAACGACACCAGATAGCTTGGGGCCTCTTCCCCTTACCCCATGTCTATATGGTCTATCCATCTGACAATATTTGGAGTGGGCTGTCTTTCTCAGGACAACCCACTTTCATACTTAGTAAAAATTTCCCCAACACACTTTTTTTTTTTTTTTTTTTTTTTTTTTTTTTTTTTTTTTTTTTTTTTTTTTTTCCCCACATCCTTCTCCCTACCATATAGGTAGGACTTCCACCTAATAATGTACCTGTACATTATTTCCACCAAGTTAAACTTGCCCAGTAAGGGGCTTGAACTCAGGTCTCCAGCATAGCAGGTCAGACCTCCAACTACCTGAGCCACCAGCTCTGGTCATGCATGGATCTCTTCGTCCATCATACTTCACATCTACTTCAAATCTAACAACATATCCAGGAACTCCAAGTAACAAATAGTCAAGAAATTAAGACATTTTCATCGAGAGGGACTTGAATTCATGTTACACTGCACCAGTCATGGGCTGAATATGTTAGCCATAGATAAAACCTCCAGACTGACAACCAGTTAGTGAATCGGCTCAGGGCATTAGTAAGCGGGAGAAGATCCAGCAGTAGCTGAAGACCTGAGTACTCTATTGATTTGTAAAATATGATGGACAAGCACATGTGGTTAGGAGAAGGAGATAGTCAGAGGTAAGAGCTCTGCTGACACGCCTGAAATAAACCCCCTCTGTGTGAATACCTTGTTGTGGCCCAAAGACAAGCCATTGCCGCTCCTGAGACCCAAGCACAAGTTGGGTGCCTGTAATGTGTGTTGGAAATACTTGTGGTATATTTGATGATATTTGGAGTGGGCTGCTATGCTCATGGAAGGCCAGTCTGAAATCTGTATTTAGTCGAATGTTACCCCTTATATTACTCTTAATTTCAGTACAAAACACTTTTGTTTGACACATTCCACCAGGTCATATAGAACCTCTTTGAGTCCTCTGAGAAGTAAAGTGCTCAGGTCCACAGGATGGATTGGCTGCCATCATATCCACCTGAGGCTAGCAATGTATAGAGTGCAAGGATAAAATTATGTTTGTTTATCACAATTGTATACAGTATATAAGTTTTGTTTTGTGTCTGCAGGAAACACTGACAATTGCCCACAGTATGTGCATTTTTCTGTGATTAAACCCAGCGTGGGCATCCACAACCTGACCTCCACCACCCATCAGCCACCCCACCACGGCCAAACAAACCAGTATCTTCAGGGGTGCAGGCATGCTGTGTCCCATCCTCACTGCCTATCTTGTAACTCAGAGTTGCCCAACCCTGTCCTCAAGGCCCACCAACAGTACATGTTTTTCAGTAAACTACAAACATGCACAGGTGGGGTAATTAGTGTCTCAGCAGAGCTTATTAAATATCTCTGTGAATTTCCACAAAACAGGCACTGTTAAGGTCCGTACACACGCCAGACTGGAGGCAACGACGGGTCCCTCGTCACTTCCCGCTGGGTGGGCGTTCCAACGACAGTCCGGCGTGTGTACGCACTGTCGGCGGACTGATACGGCTGTTTCTGAGCGATGGTTGGAACGCCCACCAAGTGGGAGGTGACGACGGACCCGTCGTTGCCTCCAGTCCGGCGTGTGTACGGACCTTTAGTAGGCCTTGAGGACAGGGTTGGGAAACACTATAAATGTAACAGGCAGTGTCACTCAGACCTCCGATCAGCCAGCGACCAGTGAGAAGCATCATGTTACTTCAGCAGCATGGTGTCCACAGGGGGTACCATGTGCCCGCTTCTCACTGGTTTCCGGGTGATCGAAGGTCTGAGTGTTTCTGCCTGTTACATGATAGGCAGTGCGGACAGGATACAGCCATGGATGTAATTACCATTAGCTAGCTACTCAAATTCGTGATTCTAATGAGGCTTAATTGTCTCAGGTGTCTGCATGAGAGACGGGGTTAATTACCCAGCTGCCCACCGCTTCTATGCGTATCACAGCCTCGCACACGTCCAATAGGATGCGTTCCATGACTCAGTATTACACGCTTCCTCCTTCGGCCGGAAGAAGGAAGGGCGCGGTAGAGTCGTGCATCCCATTGGATGCATGCAAGGCTGTGACACGCATAGAAGCTGTGGGCAGCTGGGTAATTAACCCCCTGCCTCCCATGCACACACCTGAGGCAATTGCGCCTCATTAGAATCACGAATTAGAGTAGCTAGCTACCCGTAATTACTCATGAGCATGTCCCTGGATACAGCAGGCAGGCAGCGCTGATCTGAGGTCTGACATCGTGGGGTGTGGGTCCCTGTCCCTACTTAAACTAGGATGGCCCTGCCACTAAACTTGGGGGCACCTGTCACCATCTAAACTAGGGGGATCCCCTGTCACTACTTAAACTGTGGGGCACCTGACACCACAAAAACTGTGAGGAGTCCCTGTCACTAAACTTGTGGGGGAGTCCCTGTCACTACCTAAACTGGGGGATCTGTCACTAAACTTGGGGGGACTCTGTCACTACCTAAACTGGGGGGTCCATGTCACTAAACTTGTGGAGCACCTGTCACCACCTAAACTGGGCGGTACATAACTAAACTCAGGGGGTCCCTGTCATTTATCACCAGCACCTGTGTCGGAGGCGCTCACAATCGAATCCCTACCAGTGTCCTAGTCTAATGTCTCATTATCAGGGGTGTAACAATAAGGGCTGCAACCCCTGCACCTGCGGGGGGGGGGGGGGGGGGTGGGAGTCGCAGCATGAGGGGAAAGCTATGGCCCCACTCGACAGGGAGGTGGGGATGGTCCTCCCCTCCCTCACCCCGGGCTCTCCCCTCCAGCTTCAATAACTATATGTGTGCACCAGCGGGCAGCGGCAGACCCACATACCTTCCGTGCGTTTCAGCACGGATGCTTCTCTCTCTAGCTTCTGACACGAGTTCCTGTATAAACAGGAAGTAACGTCAGACACTAGAGAGAGAGGCTTCCGCACTGGAATGCACGGGAGGTATGTGGATCTACCGCTGCCTGCCGCTGCACACATATAGTTATTGAAGCTGGAGGGGAGCGCAGAGGGGAGAGCCTGAGGTGAGGGCGGGGGGGGGGGGGGGAACTGTCCCCCCTTCCCGCCGAGTGTGGCCATAGCTTTCACCTCATGCTGCGACCCCTCCAGCCCCCCAAAATGGCACTGAGCGGGCCCCGAGGGGGGCGCTCAGAATTTCTGTGGGGGGGCGGGGGGACCAGTGGGTCTTAGTTACGCCCCCGCTCACTAATGCTAAGTTTATGTAAATTTGGTTCCACCCATGACCAGACCCACATGCTGGTCCATGGCCATGCCTATTTTTTGGCACAGCGCCGCGTGGCTTGTTCCCCTCTGGAAACTTTTCTGTAGACGCCCAAGGCACTTAGGCATATTTCGTTTACAGTATTCAGCGATTCTCAGTGAGGAGTCACGTGTTGTGCAGAAAAATGCAGGTTGTATTTAATTGTTTTGTTTCAAAGGTTTTTACTATTTTACCAAAGTACAAGCCTATGTAGGCCAAACACAGCTCTAAACATTAAAATGTGAAAACAAAAGAAAACATGATTATCATTAAAAAGGGTAATACTATAGCCTAATCCCAGGTGTGTGTCAGCATACATATGACAGCAAGTGGAAGTAGAGCAATCACAGATACAGTGGGATGCGAAAGTTTGGGCAACCTTGTTAATCATGATTTTCCTGTATAAATCGTTGGTTGTTGCGATAAAAAATGTCAGTTAAATATATCATATAGGAGACACACACAGTGATTTTTGAGAAGTGAAATTAAGTTTATTGGATTTATAGAAAGTGCGCAATAATTGTTTAAATAAAATTAGGCAGGTGCATAAATTTGGGCACTGTTGTCATTTTATTGATTCTAAAACCTTTAGAACTAATTATTGAAACTCAAATTAGGTTGGTAAGCTCAGTGACGCTTGACCTACATACACAGGTGAATCCAATTATGAGAAAGAGTATTTAAGGGGGTCAATTGTAAGTTTCCCTCCTCTTAAAATTTCCTCTGAAGAGTAGCAACATGGGGGTCTCAAAACAACTCTCAAATGACCTGAAGACAAAGATTGTTCACCATCATGGTTTAGGGGAAGGATACAGAAAGCTGTCTCAGAGATTTCACCTGTCTGTTTCCACAGTTAGGAACATATTGAGGAAATGGAAGACCACAGGCTCAGTTCAAGTTAAGGCTCGAAGTGGCAGACCAAGAAAAATCTTGGATAGACAGCCAAATTGGCGTGGAGCGGTTGGTAGTGATGATCGTAATCAACAAATTACAGTTTCGCTAAATTTTACGAACATTTTTGCAATTACGCTTATAGGTAATTACGATTTGCAAATTCAATTGATTTTGTGTAGTCATTCGTAATTTCTCATAAAATTTCACGAGGTTTCGCGTCATTTCATGCCGACTTTAACATATGTTGCAATTCTGGTAGCATGTATGGGGGCTTTACTATTCACTGCTAAAGGACTTACGATGCGAAGGTAGTAAAAAAAGCTATGCACCTCATTGAGATTTCAGACCTCAGGGCAGACGATCAGCAGCATCCTTTACAGTTTCTGGAGCTCTGTTATGTAAATCTAGGCTCCATTACAGTGCCCGACCCTCCCCAGGGTCGCCTTATCTGAGGGTGATTAGAATCACTGCGTTATAAATCAAACGCCTGCGCAGTTCACCCGAGGTTTACCGTACATCACAGCCCTCCGCCCGTCCTCTCTCCCAGTGCTCTGCTATACGTCATGTGGGTGTCCCCACATGACCGCCCACATAACTAATTACAGTGCATGTCAGCCGTGCCCCCTCAGTGGAGACAAGAAGCGCTGAGGGAGCGAGGACGTTCACTGCATATTTCATTTGATTCTATCAATAAGGATATTCAGATTCTTATTGATAGGATCAAATGAAGTATGCAGTGAATATTTTTGCTCCCTCAGCGCATCTCGTCTCCACTGAGGGGGTGCGGCTGACAGGCACTGCAATTAGTCATGTGTGGGGTCATGTGGGGACACGCACATGACGTATAGCAGAGCGCTGGGGAAGAGGACGGGCCGAGGGCAGTGATGTAAACCTCAGGCGAACTGCGCAGGTGTTTGATTTTTTTAAAGCGGCGATTCTAATCGCCCTCAGATAAGGCAACCCTAGGGAAGGTCGGGCACTGTAATGGAGCCTAGATTTACATAACAGAGCTCCAGAAACTGCCGCTGATCATCTGCCCTGAGGTCTGAAATCTCAAAGAGGTGCATAACTTTTTTTTTTACTACCTTTGCATCGCAAGTCCTTTAAGGAGAATAGTGGGTATAAGTCAAACAAAAAATTTTGCAAAAAGACCTTATAGTTTTTGAGAAACTCGATTTTAAAAATGCATGTAAAAATGACAATTTAAAAACCATTTTTCTTTGCATTTTTAAAATCGAGTTTCTCAAAAACTGCAAGGTCTTTTTGAAAAATGACATATACCCACTATTCTGCTTAACATATGTAGCAATGTTGGTAGCAATAGCATGTATGGCTTTGCTATTAACCTCTAAAGTTGGCTCCAAATTATGCAAAATTTCGTGAAAATGATGCGAAATTTTAAAATACTACTATTACATACAAAATTAATAATGATTTTCTCTGAAGTTTTGCATTACGATTACGATGCGTAATTGCGAATTTCGATGCAAAATTTCGACCCACCACTGGCGGTCGGCAGGTAGTTAAGCCATTGAGAGGCGATTTGGTGTGTTGATGCTACTGCAATAAAATGCACTAGCTCAAGTACTAGGCCTACGTCCTCACAGTAGTACTTTATGATATAATGTTTTTTCTGGAGTACTTAGGAAATTAAAGAACATACTTCTAACCAAAATTTGGATGACCACCATAAATGGATTAGGATACCAGAGGAAGAACAGCTCCTAAAACAAGGTGGGGAGTTTGTCTTGTGCAATCTGTGCCATCTACCAGTGACCATCAATGTTCTATGTAAGCGGCAATTAAGCCTCCATGTAAGAAATCTACCTCCAGACAAGGACCCTTATTCAACTCACGTTTCCTCCTAAGGCCTCTTTCAGACAGACGACTGAACTGCATGCTTGCCGAACAGCTCAGCATCCCGTCTGCCACCCACGTGTGTAATTTGGGTACAATTTAAATGCAGTTTTAACACCACACGTGGTAGCGATTAACACATGGTGGCGTTATCTGGCAGCAGGGGACCACAACATGTCGCACCTGAGTACTGCTGTGGCATCAGTACCCAGCACTAAAAAGCGCCCAGCCGGTACATGAGAGCAGCTGGCAGGCGGTGAATTAACCGACTCCGCCTTTCAGCTGTCCATCTGAGGCTGGTTTTACACCTGGCCTGTGCGTTTGTGGGGAGATTCCCTGGCCCCATTGCAGAGTGTGCCAACAGGGTTATATGCATAGTACTACCTCTCGCCCAGTGACATACCCAGGTCCGGATTTAGGCCAAGGCCACCTAAGCCATGGCCTAGGGCACCACAGGAGCAGGGGCACCAAAGCAGCAGGCTAAACTGGTGCAGCATTTGCAAGCTTTCAAATGCTGCAGTGCAGGGAGATTTGGTGAGCGCCTGACTGCAGTACTCTGCTGCTAGCTGCCTATGCAGAAGCCAATTCGTTCTCTGTGCACGTTTGCATTGTGGCCGGTGGCTATGGATTTGGGCAGCATTGGAGACGGAAAGGAAGAGGAAGCTTCTGCACTGGAGACGAGCGGAGAAATGAGTGACACTGATGGCTGCTGCAGTGTGAAGGTGAGCTTGTTACCTATACTGAAAGGGGGTGGGAAAAGGAGGGATTAAGGGAGTCATCTGGCTACCTATACTGGAGAGAAAGAGGGGAAGAGTCATCTGGCTACATATACTAGAGGGAGGGCGGAGGAGTCATCTGGCTACCTATACTGGGGGGGGGGGGGTCATCAGGCTACATATACTAGAGGGAAGGGGGGAGGGGTCATCTCGCTACCTATACTGAAGGGGGGCGGATGGTGACAGTGGCCTAGGGCGGTAAAGAGTACAAATCTGGCCTTGTCAGTGCGGTGTCCATGAGGTCCTAGTGCCCACACTCACTAGTCGCCAGCTGATCAGAGGTCTGACGCTGGCTGCTGGCTCTCTGCCTATTACATTATAGGCAGCAGGGAAGGCCGGGGGGCATTTGCCCCATTTGCCTGAAATCACACATGCGCCCCCTTTACTCCGACAACCATGTGGGGCGCATGTCTGGACAAAGGACTGTGCCCGGAGCAAGCGGAGGATAAGTCGCATCACGGACAGGTAACGAATAGTACACTGGGGTCACATTACAGTGGCCACGTGTGGTGTTAAAACTGGTGTTAAAACGAATTGGCTCCTGCATAGGCAGCTAGCAGCAGAGTACTGCAGTCAGGCGCTCACCAAATCTCCCTGCCCTGCAGCATTTGAAAGCTTGCAAATGCTGCACCAGTTTAGCCTGCTGCTTTGGTGCCCCTGCTCCTGTGGTGCCCTAGGCCATGGCTTAGGTGGCCTTGGCCTAAATCCGGACCTGGGTATGTCACTGGGCGAGAGGTAGTACTATGCATATAACCCTGTTGGCACACTCTGCAATGGGGCCAGGGAATCTCCCCACAAACGCACAGGCCAGGTGTAAAACCAGCCTCAGATGGACAGCTGAAAGGCGGAGTCGGTTAATTCACCGCCTGCCAGCTGCTCTCATGTACCGGCTGGGCGCTTTTTAGTGCTGGGTACTGATGCCACAGCAGTACTCAGGTGCGACATGTTGTGGTCCCCTGCTGCCAGATAACGCCACCATGTGTTAATCGCTACCACGTGTGGTGTTAAAACTGCATTTAAATTGTACCCAAATTACACACGTGGGTGGCAGACGGGATGCTGAGCTGTTCGGCAAGCATGCAGTTCAGTCGTCTGTCTGAAAGAGGCCTTAGGAGGAAACGTGAGTTGAATAAGGGTCCTTGTCTGGAGGTAGATTTCTTACATGGAGGTTTAATTGCCGCTTACATAGAACATTGATGGTCACTGGTAGATGGCACAGATTGCACAAGACAAACTTCCCACCTTGTTTTAGGAGCTGTTCTTCCTCTGGTATCCTAATCCATTTATGGTGGTCATCCAAATTTTGGTTAGAAGTATGTTCTTTAATTTCCTAAGTACTCCAGAAAAAACATTATATCATAAAGTACTACTGTGAGGACGTAGGCCTAGTACTTGAGCTAGTGCATTTTATTGCTGTAGCATCAACACACCAAATCGCCTCTCAATGGCTTAACTACCTGCCGACCGCCAGTGGTGGGTCGAAATTTAGCATCGAAATTCGCAATTACGCATCGTAATCGTAATGCAAAACTTCAGAGAAAATTATTATTAATTTTGTATGTAATAGGGGGCATCATTGGGGATTTTGTCATGTTCATTGTTGACCTGATAAAGCTTGCAGTTACCGCCCCACACCAGATGAAGTAAGTCAGCCCTACATCTTGCAGCATGACCGATCAATTAATGCAACCAATTTCGGACAGAAATTGGTCGCAGAGTCGATCAGGCATGCACTTGACGGCCCCAATTTTCATCCAATGTGTGTGTGTGCGTGTGCGTGTTACAAATCCAGGAAAAGTGGCCGGAGCATAAAACAGCCTATCAAATTTCAGCCATTCATTTTAAATGGGAAAATGTAAACTGCAACCATTCTTAGACTGTTAATCGCAGGGTTCTCAGACTTGCCACAGTTGGTCACTGGGTGAATGCGATTAAGATTCTCAAGAAAGTGGGTGGAGCTTACAACAGCCAATCAAAATTCACCTATTGATTTTCAAGGGGAATATTTAAACTGCTGCCATTCTTACACTGTTAACCTCCTTGCCGGTTTTACTGACCTGAGCTCGGGGTAGAAAAAAGAAGCTATTAGCGGTGATCCCGAGTGTGGGGTCTTTCCCTGGCCGCCGGGCAGTGTGGGGTCTTTCCCTGGCCGCCGGGATCCCCCATGTCCCCGCTATTCTTCCGGGGACCCGGCAGCCAAGCAGAGCAGCAGAGCGGTGGTGGCAGCGTGACGTCATCGGGGGCGGGGCTAATATGTAAAACGAACTTCTCTATATTAGAGAAAAATAGAGAAGTTTGTTTATATGTACATTAGCGCCATCTTGTGGTGAAAGTGCAAACTGCAGCGCTGGAGCCCAGGAAGGTAAATTTTTTATTCTGTTGCACATCTCCCTGCCAGAATGATTTTTTTCAGGTTTTAGGGTCTGAAAGAGTGAAAAAATTGCACCTTTTTTAGACCCTAAAATCTGGAAAGAATCAGAACGGCAAGGAGGTTAATGGCAGAGGCTTCAAACTTGCTACAGTCGGTCTTTGGGTGACTGGGGTCCAAATTCACAAAAGGGACGGGGCCACAAACAGCCAATCAGATTTCCTTGGTGGATAAACTGCTTCCATTCAACATTTTTGATGCCAGGAACCTGAAAGCTCACAAACTTGGTCATTGAGTGACTGTGTGTCCAGGTTACAAAAAGTGGGCGGAGCCAAAAACTAATTTTACTAGGAAAATATAACCTGTAGCCATTCTTACACCGTTAATGGCAGTGTTCTCAAACTTTGCACAGTTGGTCACTGGGTGAATGAGATTAAGAATTTGGAAGGTAGGTGGAGCCTACAACAGCCAATAAAAATTCACCTTTCGATTTTCAAAGGGAATATTTAAGCTGCTACCATTCTTATACTGTTAATAGCAGATGCCTCAAACCTGGTACAGTTGGTCACTGGGTGATTAGGGTTAAAATTCAGAAAGGGGCGGAGCCAAAAACAGCCAATCAGATTTGTTTATTTTTCAATAGGAATATACAAAGTATTGATACCAAGGACCCCAAACCTGATAAACTTGATAATTGAGTGACTGTATGCCAAGGTTAGAAAAAGTGTGCGGCGCCAACAACTTAATTTTTTACATGGCAGGGTTCCCAAACTTGACACAATTGGCCACTGGGTGACTGGGATTAATATTCAGAAATGTGGGTGGAGCCTAAAAACAGCCAATCAAAATTCACCTATTGATTTTCAAGGGGGAACATTTACAGTACATTGCTACCATTCTTACACTGTTAATGGCAGAGGTCTCAAACCTGATACAGTCAGTTATTGGGTGACTGGGGTCCAAATTCATTAAAGTGGGTGGAGCCACAAACAGTCAATCAGATTTTTTAGATTGATTTCGGCCATTCTGTTATTGGCAGGGTTCTCAAACTTGACACAGTTAGCCACTGGGTGACTGGGACTAATATTCAGGAAAGTGGGTGGAGCCTACAGCAGCCAATCAAAATTCACCTTTTGATTTTCAAGGGGAATATTTACATTGCTCCCATTCATACATTCTTAATGGCAGAGGCCTCAAATCTGGTACAGTCAGTCACTGGGAGACTGGGGTTTAAATTCTGAAAAGGGAGTGGGCCAAAACTTATTGATGCCAAGGACCCCAAAGCTCATAAACTTGGTCATTAAGTGACTGTATGTCAAGATTAGAAATAGTGGGCGGAGCCAAAAACAACTAACTTTACATGGGAAAATGTAAACTGCAGCTTTTCTTACACTGTTAATGGCAGGGTTCTCAAACTTCACACAGTTGGTCACTGGGTGACTAGGATTAATATTCGGAAAAGTTGGTGGAGCCTACAAGAGCCAATCAAAATTCACCTATTGATTTTCAAGGGGAATATTGAAACTGCAGCCATTCTCACACTGTTAATAGCAGAGGCCTCAAACCTGCTACAGTCGGTCGTTAAGTGTCTGGGGTTCAAATTCAGTAAATTCCAAAAACAGCCAGATTTCTTAGCTGGATAAACTGCTTCCATTAGCACAATTTTGATGCCACGAACCCAAAAGCTCACAAACTTGGTCATTGAGTAGTGACTGTGTGTTCAGGTTACAAAAAGTGGGTGGAGTTAAAAACAGATTTTTCTGGGAAATTGTAAACTGCAGCCCTTCTTCACTGTTAATGACAGGGTTCTCAAACTTAGCATAGCTGGTTACTGGGTGACTGGGATTAATATTCAGAAAAGTGGGTGGAGCCTAAAAATGCCAATCAAAAATCACATGTCACTTTTCAAGGAGAATATTAAAATTGCTGCCATTCTTGCACTAATGGCACAAGCCTCAAACCTGGTACAGTTGGTCATTGGGGCACTGGGGTTCTGTGAGAAAACGCGGAAAAGCCGCCGCGCGTGCTCAGAACAAGGCGGCTGATTCCGCATCCAACGCGGCGGTTTGCACGCGTAGGCCTACATCTGCCAGTATGGCTAAACGCGGAGAAACCGCCGCATGCCCTGATTAGAGTTGGGCCGAACCTCCGATTTTAGGTTCGCGAACCTGGTTCGCGAACTTCCGCGGAAGGTTCGGTTCGCGTTAAAGTTCGCGAACCGCAATAGACTTCAATGGGGATGCGAACTTTGAAAAAAAAAATAATTATGCTGGCCACAAAAGTGATGGAAAAGATGTTTCAAGGGGTCTAACACCTGGAGGGGGGCATGGCGGAGTGGGATACATGCCAAAAGTCCCGGGGAAAAATCTGGATTTGACGCAAAGCAGCGTTTTAAGGGCAGAAATCACATTGAATGCTAAATGACAGGCCTAAAGTGCTTTCAAACATCTTGCATGTGTATACATCAATCAGGTAGTGTAATTAAGGTACTGCTTCACACTGACACACCAAACTCACCGTGTAACTCACCGCAAACAGCTGTTTGTGTAGTGACGGCCGTGCTGGACTGGTGCGCACCATGGCGAGAGTGCAGGTTTTGGTGGCTTTACAGCCCATATGGTCGCCTGGCTGATGTAGCTGAATGACAGAACAGTGACTGTCCAGCTGATCAAATTTGGTCTGACCACAATGAGGCAACGACCTTATTATCGTGGGTGTGCCCCCCGAGACACTCATCTAGGCGCCAGTCATTGCTTCATTGTGATACGCAAGCCCCTTCACCACGGCAAGGTAATGATCACGAAGGGGAATGGGCGCATGTACATGCCTTTTCTTTTGTTGTTGCAGCTGCCCGCAGTGCAGCCAGAAAAATTAGGCAGTCATGTTCACGCACCAGAAAAATTATTACAGCGGCCGCTGCTAGCAGCGGCCTAAAAAAATTCAGCAATCCGCCTGGAGTCCCGGACCCTGTTGGTGGTGGCGGAGAAGGTAGTCAAGCGGCCTGCAGGCAGACATGATGTGTGGAGGGACTGGGAGCGACTTAGTCTTCTTGGGGCAGGCCAGGCAGCCAGTCACACGGCGTGCAGGCAGAGATGCTGTGTGTGCGGGGACTGACTTAGTCTTGGGGCGGGCAGCAGCCCTCCGGGATCCATGCCTCATTCATTTTGATAAAGGTGAGGTACTTAACACTTTTGTGACTTAGGCGACTTCTCTTCTCTGTGACAATGCCTCCAGCTGCGCTGAAGGTCCTTTCTGACAGGACGCTTGCGGCAGGGCAGGAGAGAAGTTGGATGGCAAATTGGGACAGCTCTGGCCACAGGTCAAGCCTGCGCACCCAGTAGTTCAAGGGTTCCTCATCGCTGTTCACAGCAGTGTCTACATCCACACTTAAGGCCAGGTAGTCGGCTACCTGCCGTTCCAGGCGTTGGTGGAGGGTGGATCCAGAAGGGCTACGGTGAGGCGTTGGACTAAAGAACGTCCGCATGTCCGACATCACCATGAGATCGCTGGAGCGTCCTGTCTTTGACTGCGTGGACACGGGAGGAGGATTAGTGGCAGTGGTACCTTGCTGGCGTTGTGCCGTCACATCACCCTTAAAGGCATTGTAAAGCATAGTTGACAGCTGGTTCTGCATGTGCTGCATCCTTTCCACCTTCCGGTGAGTTGGTAACAGGTCCGCCACTTTGTGCCTGTACCGAGGGTCTAGTAGTGTGGCCACCCAGTACAGCTCATTCCCCTTGAGGTTTTTTATACGGGGGTCCCTCAACAGGCAGGACAGCATAAAAGACGACATCTGCACAAAGTCGGATCCAGTACCCTCCATCTCCTCTTGCTCTTCCTCAGTGACGTCAGGTAAGTCAACCTCCTCCCCCCAGCCGCGAACAATACCACGGGAAGGTTGAGCAGCACAAGCCCCTTGCGATGCCTGCTGAGGTTGTTCTCCTGCCGCTGTCCCCTCCTCCTCCCCCAAAGAAACACCTTGCTCATCATCCTCTGAGTCTGACTCGTCTTCTGCACACGACTTCTCTTCTTCCTCCTCCTCCCCCCTCTGTGCTGCCGCAGGTGTTGAGGAAACAGCTGGGTCTGATGAAAATTGGTCCCATGCCTGTTCCTGCCGTAACGGTTCCTGGTCACGCTCATTCACAGCTTCATCCGCCACTCTACGCACAGCACGCTCCAAGAAGTAAGCGTAGGGAATTAAGTCGCTGATGGTGCCCTCACTGCGGCTCACCAGGTTGGTCACCTCCTCAAACGGCCGCATGAGCCTGCATGCATTTTCCATCAGTGTCCAGTTGTCGGGCCAGAACATCCCCAGTTGTAGAGGTAGTGGGTCACGGCTTTCTTCTGTTCTAGCAGGCGGGAGAACATGAGCAGGGTCTAATTCCAGCGAGTCGGGCTATCGCAAATGAGGCGTCTCACCGGCATGTTGTTTTTGCGCTGAATTTCCACAAAGCGTGCCATGGCTGTGTAAGACCGCCTCAAATGCCCACAGAACTTCCTGGCCTGCTTCAGGACATTCGCTAAGCCAGGGTACTTTGCCACAAATCTTTGAACCACTAGATTCATGACATGTGCCATGCAGGGTATGTGTGTCAGCTTCCCCATATGCAAAGCGGCAAGCAGATTACTGCCGTTGTCGCACACCACGTTGCCTATCTCCAGGTGGTGCGGGGTCAGCCACTCATCCACCTGTTTCTTAAGAGCAGCCAGGAGAGCTGCTCCAGTGTGACTCTCCGCTTTGAGACAAGACATGTCTAAGATGGCGTGACACCGTCTTACCTGGCATGCAGCATAGGCCCTGCGGAGCTGGGGCTGTGTAGCTGGAGAGGAGAACTGCCACTCAGCCAAGGAGGAGGAGGACAGCGAAGAGCATGTAGCAGGAGGAGAGGAGGTGGCAGGAGGCCTGCCTGCAAGCCGTGGAGGTGTCACAATTTGGTCCGCTGCGCCCTGCTTGCCATCGTTCACCACCAGGTTCACCCAATGGGCTGTGTAGGTAATGTAGCGGCCCTGCCCGTGCTTGGCAGACCAGGCATCCGTGGTGAGGTGTACCTTGACCCAACGCTCTTCGCAAGAGATGACACCACTTGCCTCTCAACTTCACGGTGCAGTTGGGGTATGGCCTTTCTCGAAAAATAAGTGCGGCCTGGCATCTTCCACTGCGGTGTTCCGATGGCCACAAATTTACGGAAGGCCTCAGAGTCCACCAGCCGGTATGGTAACAGCTGCCGAGCTAACAGTTCCGCCACGCCAGCTGTCAGACGCCGGGCAAGGGGGTGACTGGCCGAAATTGGCTTCTTCCGCTCAAACATTTCCTTCACGGACACCTGACTGCTGCTGTGGGCAGAGGAGCAGGAACCGCTCAAGGGCAGAGGCGGAGTGGAGGAGGGTGCCTGTAAAGGTGGAAGGGAGAAAGCGGCAGAAGCAGATAATGCACCTGATGGAGGAGGAAGAGGAGAAGGAGGGTGGCTTTGCTTTTGTGTGCTGCTGCTGCTTTTGCTCAGGTGGCCATCCCATTGCTGTTTGTGCCTTTTCTCCAGGTGCCTTCGTAAGGCACTTGTCCTTACGTGAGTGTTGGCCTTTCCACGGCTCAATTTTGGTTGGCAGAGCGAACAGATGGCTTTGGTCCGATCTGAGGCACACACATTAAAAAATTTCCACACCGCTGAGCCACCCTGGGATGTGGGCACTATGGGGACCTCAGCAGCTGATGCTGAAGGGCAAGTTGGCTGGCTGTACATAGGTGCCGATACATGGTGCCGGACTCTGCCACCAGCTGTTTCTGACGAAGAGCTGCCCCAGCTTCTTTCAGCAACTTCTCTCCTCCTACTACTCTCTGACTCCCCCTCTGAACTGTCCCCCTCTTCATCTCCTCTATTGGGAACATACAGAGGATCCCTATTACCGTCATCATCGTAGTCATCCTGCCCAGCTTCGCTTGCTTCAGACAAATCCAAACTTGCACCATCAGTAGGTCCTTCATCCTCCTGACACGTTACATC
Source organism: Hyperolius riggenbachi (assembly GCF_040937935.1). Classification (NCBI taxonomy): domain Eukaryota; kingdom Metazoa; phylum Chordata; class Amphibia; order Anura; family Hyperoliidae; genus Hyperolius; species Hyperolius riggenbachi. The sequence continues at coordinate 170,176,002 of NC_090657.1, forward strand.
CATAGTGTTGCCGCGTAACTCAGACATAGGAGCTGGTGAAAATTCATCTGGCTGTAACAACAATGGCTGTGCATCAGTGATTTCACCACTAAATAATTCTTGCGAAGTGTCAAATGCAGCGGAAGTGGTGCTAGTAGTAGCGCTGGTGGCTGAGCAAGATGAGGTGTTCTGTGTCGCTAAATACTCAACCACGTCCTGACAATCTTGGGAGGTGATGGGACGTGCCTTCTTCCGAGCACTGTACTGTGGGCCAGGTCCACACGAAATTACATTTACACAACCTCGCGCAGACCTGCCGGGTGGCCTTCCTCTGGCTCTGGCACTACCTCTTCCTCTACCTGTTTTGTCCATATCGGGTATGCACGGAGTGGTATATCACACTGCGTGCACTCACGTAGGTAGGTGGGTTCACTTAACTGCACAGGTATGCGCACTGATGCAGTGGGTTCACTGAACAGAACAGGTATACAGTGGCTGGTTCACAGAACAGGTATGCAGTGGCAGGTTCACTGAACACAACAGGTATGCAGTGGCGGGTTCACTGAACAGGTATACAGTGGCGGGTTCACTAAATAGAACAGGTATACAGTGGCGGGTTCACTAAACAGAACAGGTATACAGTGGCGGGTTCACAGAACAGGTATGCAGTGGCAGGTTCACTGAACAGGTATACAGTGGCGGGTTCACTGAACAGAACAGGTATACAGTGGCGGGTTCACAGAACAGGTATGCAGTGGCAGGTTCACTGAACACAACAGGTATGCAGTGGCGGGTTCACTGAACAGGTATACAGTGGCGGGTCCACTGAACAGAACAGGCATGCAGTGGCGGGTTCACTAAACAGAACAGGTATACAGTGGCGGGTTCACTAAACAGAACAGGTATGCAGTGGCGGGTTCACAGAACAGGTATGCAGTGGCAGGTTCACTGAACACAACAGGTATGCAGTGGCGGGTTCACTGAACAGGTATACAGTGGCGGGTCCACTGAACAGAACAGGTATGCAGTGGCGGGTTCACTGAACAGGTATACAGTGGCGGGTCCACTGAACAGAACAGGTATGCAGTGGCGGGTTCACTAAACAGAACAGGTATACAGTGGCGGGTTCACTAAACAGAACAGGTATACAGTGGCGGGTTCACAGAACAGGTATGCAGTGGCAGGTTCACTGAACACAACAGGTATGCAGTGGCGGGTTCACTGAACAGGTATACAGTGGCGGGTCCACTGAACAGAACAGGTATGCAGTGGCGGGTTCACTAAACAGAACAGGTATACAGTGGCGGGTTCACTAAACAGAACAGGTATACAGTGGCAGGTCCACTGAACAGAACAGGTATGCAGTGGCAGGTTCACTGAACAGGTTTGCAGTGGTGGGTTCACAGCACGGGTATGCAGTGGTGGGTTCACAGAACAGGTATGCAGTGGTGGGTTCACAGCACAGGTATGCAGTGGTGGGTTCAATGAACAGGTATACAGTGGTGGGTCCACTGAACAGAACAGGTATGCAGTGGCAGGTTCACTGAACAGGTATGCAGTGGTGGGTTCACAGCACAGGTATGCAGTGGTGGGTTCACAGAACAGGTATGCAGTGGTGGGTTCACAGCACAGGTATGCAGTGGTGGGTTCAATGAACAGGTATACAGTGGCGGGTCCACTGAACAGAACAGGTATGCAGTGGCAGGTTCACTGAACAGGTATGCAGTGGTGGGTTCACAGCACAGGTATGCAGTGGTGGGTTCACAGAACAGGTATGCAGTGGTGGGTTCACAGCACAGGTATGCAGTGGTGGATTCAATGAACAGGTATACAGTGGCGGGTCCACTGAACAGAACAGGTATGCAGTGGCAGGTTCACTGAACAGGTATGCAGTGGTGGGTTCACAGCACAGGTATGCAGTGGTGGGTTCACTGAACAGGTATGCAGTGGTGGGTTCACAGCACAGGTATGCAGTGGTGGGTTCACAGCACAGGTATGCAGTGGTGGGTTCACAGCACAGGTATGCAGTGGTGGGTTCACAGAACAGGTATGCAGCCAGACAGGAACAAGTTAAGCCTAACTAATCTTTCCCTGAGAGACAGTCTGCAGCAGCTCGCCCTACTCTCACTAACGCAGGCAGCACACGAGTGACCGTAATGGCCGCCGCTGCCTGCCTTATATAAGGGGGGGGTGGGGCTCCAGGGGCTAGTGTAGCCTAATTGGCTACACTGGGCCTGCTGACTGTGATGTAGAGGGTCAAAGTTGACCCTCCATGTGCATTATGGGGCAAACCGAACTTCCGCAAAGGTTCGCCTGCGGGACGCGAACGCGAACCACTGAAGTTCGCATGGAACCGTTCGCAGGCGAACCGTTCGGCCCAACTCTAGCCCTGATAGCGGTGCGGCTGGTTCCGCGTCCAGCGCGGCGGGTGGTACACAACACATTTCTGGTGTGGCTGGGACTGATAGTCCACACAGGTTCAGAAGGACGCTGAGAGGCATAACTTTTATGACAGTCAGAAGGGAGTCAGCTGACCAAGCCGGTCAGCTGACGATTCAACCAGTTCCCATTGGTCCAGCACTTAGGGGAGGCGCTGGAGAGCGCTGTGCTATATATACCGGGTGCTGGTCATTCACTGGTTGTCTGCCGTTGCGATCACTACGTGGAAGTACTCAGACCTTATTGTCAGAATCTTGTGTTACCATTCTGTTATACTTCAGACTAGTTCCAGGGTGTTTATGATCACGGACCTCACACCCAAGACTAGGGACTTGTGTTACCATTCTGTTATACTTCAGACTAGTTCCAGGGTGTTGATGATCACGGACCTCACACCCAAGACTAAGGATTGTTTATTATCTGTTATGACTTACTGCTTTCCTGACCACTCTTCTGTTCACTGATTCAGTACTTCGCTATATCTGATACTCTGTTGCCAAACCCCTGCGTGCTTTAGGATTACCGAATCAGCTTTCTGTCTTTGTACTTTGTATGTCCGTGTGTTGCCGACCTGGCTTGCCCGACCTTGAGAACTATCTCCCCAGTTAAGAGATAGTTCACAGATCAGTCAGTGACATCCTCCTACATCCTCCACACCGCTGAGCCACCCTGGGATGTGGGCACTATGGGGACCTCAGCAGCTGATGCTGAAGGGCAAGTTGGCTGGCTGTACATAGGTGCCGATACATGGTGCCGGACTCTGCCACCAGCTGTTTCTGACGAAGAGCTGCCCCAGCTTCTTTCAGCAACTTCTCTCCTCCTACTACTCTCTGACTCCCCCTCTGAACTGTCCCCCTCTTCATCTTCTCTATTGGGAACATACAGAGGATCCCTATTACCGTCATCATCGTAGTCATCCTGCCCAGCTTCGCTTGCTTCAGACAAATCCAAACTTGCACCATCAGTAGGTCCTTCATCCTCCTGACACGTTACATTGTCGGGCGTTTTGTCAATGTTTGTATAACTTGTTTAAAAATAAATATAAAATCAAAAATGTAAATGTAATGCTCCTGGGAAAATAGGAGGAGCTAAAATACAAACATACGCCTAACTGTGTGAGCTTGTTTTCCGAGGTTTTACAGTACTGGTTTAAACATGCAAATAAATGTGGACCAATTTATAAAAATATCAATTTAATATCGAATAAATATTACAATATCAAAACAATATAATATTGCACTTTTGATATAAAACAAAACTCATAAGGTCATTCTTATAATAAGTAAGGAGCTGGATAATAATTTCAGTAAAACATCAAAATGTTATTATACTTATTCACCAATACAAAAGGCTTAAACCAATTAGCAGTCAACTCAAATACAGTGCAGAGATATGACTCATCAAATATGGCCGTCGGCCCTGTTACTCAATTTACCACAGGGTCTCTGGAGACAAAATGGATGAATTGAACGAAAACAAAATGGCTGTTATCAAAATCAAAATGGCTGCTATCAAAAACAAAATGGTGGCTATCAAAAACAAAATGGTGGCTATCAAAAACAAAATGGTGGCTATCAAAAAATCAAAATTGCGCAGTCCAAAATCAAAAATGCGCTATCCAAAATAAACTGGCTGATGTCAGCTATACCACTCAATATAACAAATTTAGGATGACTCAGTGGATCTGACGACTGGGCGTTGCCCCACAATCGCTATGCAATCAACTATAAATGACAGGAATTTTCCCTCTGTCTACACTTTAACCTCCGCTGGCCTGTGTTACTACACAGAGCAGGCGGGTAAAATACATATAATTTTGGAATAAAATACCTATTGAGTCGTCCTAAACTTGGTTAGGTGTGGCTTGCACATGCTGCGGCAAAGTATCAAAATATCTAGAGGAGGTAGCTTGAAGTATCTAGCGCTTTTATCCAAAACAAGTTATGGCATTCACAGTCAGCGATTCTTGAACGATTGATTGTGTTTATCTAAAGAAAAGATTCCCACTGAATGGGTTTTATCAAATATATGGAATGAGTAATTCCTGTGCACTGGAAGAACGCACTCCCTTTGGCTATAAATGACTATAAACTTAAGAAAGACAATCGTCAATAAATCAAAAGTTCAGATATTCGTGCTGTGATAAGCCATATGACTAAAAAGAAAAATCAGAACTGGGTTCAAGTATAGTCACCAAGATGGCCTCTGGGCGTGTTCCTCTTAGGCGTGGCTGTGTTCAGATGGCATGAATCCTCTATGTCCTGGTCTGCTCAGATCTCCTGATGGTCTGATTCCTCATTGCATGACCCCTCTCATCTTATTCCCCTCACTACCTATGGTCCTGCCCAGGAGATTAAATCTTCTAGCCTATCACTGGGCAGTGGGAGTGACCAATGGGAGCTTTCTGTGACTAATCTTTAACCCAAGTGTAATACTGGCTTTCACCCTTTGTAGGTGCTGTTGGCTAACTAATCACAGACTTACTGGGATATTTGGCAAACTAAAAACAAAAATCATGTTTTATTATAGCCCAACAGTGAATAATCAATGTTATAAAAATTCATATGGATAGTTGACCTTGCTGGAATCACTGGTTATTATTTATTATACAGTGACCTTTTCTACCATATTTCGGATAGATTGGATTTGATCCAAAATCATAGTGACATATTGAAAACCACCATGTTTCCTTATATAAAACATTGTTTTTGTTAGCATGGTTTTATATCTCTAACATTATTGTTTAATATACAACACTGGTAACCATATAACATTTCTATACCATTCTGGATATATTCATTCAGGGAATCTTTATATTAACACGTATACATTTTCAATAACATTTTCATATTGTTACTGGTTTGCCCAGCTATAAGAAAAATAAAGGTATTTCCTAAGCCTTGTGTTTGTGTCTGGACTTTGGAAACACAAATATTGCATAGAAACCTTGCATGGGTTTTGGTTTCACATTCAATGTAGCCAGGTTTGAGCCATTGTATACAGATATTAGTCCATTTTTAAACACACTATTGTCACTCAGACTCCTCTTGTTTGCTATCTTGTCAAGTGTTTTGACCTAAAACAAAGAATGGTCTGATATCATTGTTCCCAGTAAGGTGAATGGGATTACCCATTGCAAATAGCACATCAGCTGACTGCCTGTTGTTCAACATCTGACCTTCCTTTAGAGACACATACAAGTCAGCCTTGCATGGCAATATTACATCGCCATATTAAAATATGCTCTGCCTTTTTCAATGATCAATGTATATATTAACCTACAATCACCATACATTAAAAAGTCTTTGTCTCCTGTACCTTAGGGGAAGGAAATTAATTAGGTTTATTTGTATCTGATCATATGCGGTTCAGTTTATCGGAAAAACGATATTCCGCCTTATGGAAATCTCGACACATCCCCCTTTTCTTTTGGAATGTTCCAGTGTGTGATCATTTCAAAAGAACAACAAGGATTATTAAACGTTTTACGTTTTAACGAAGCTTTATGTTTTGTATTTGTAATCCAAGTATGAAAGGGAAATGGACTTTAAACATTGTCTTCATCACATTGAAGTTTATGTTTCATGCTTCAAGAAAAATAAACTTGGCAAATGATACTCCAGCTGTAAACAAACAGGTTTCCTCTTGTTGCAAAGGTAGCAAACAGCAACTGTAACAGCGATGAACTGCTTTGGCCTTTGGTTCAAACAAAAGGATTTTCCGGATCTGCTTCAAGATTTGAATAACTCACTCCTGTGAGTATCTGAACAGGTATCAGACTTGCATCTCCCTTCAATGGACCCCGGATACATCAGCTCGTCATTCAACGACACATCGCGGGTTTAGGCTCATCTGGACCCTCTAGGATAGGAACATCTATCTGGTCATGATGAACTCCGCTGTATCCGGTAACCTCACGGATGCTGGATCTGGCATCACTCGTGGCTCGGCACTTTTCCCCCAAGATTAGGACTGCGTAAAGGATGGCAATTATCAGGTGGGACATCTTTGCGCCGGATTGGAATCTTTGTGTCCATATGGATTCTAGTAGAGATTAACACATCATTAGGTATACCTGTCAGGAGAAAAATAATTTATTAGCATACATTTCCAGATTGCTCAATTCTCCGCAACTGTGAGCTAGGGTGACATATACGCAGTTGATTAATATGCACCCATTTTTCAACAAAGTCATCCCCCTTAGGGATCTTAACCTTATACACTACAGGAGACAACTTATCGGTGATTGGATATGGGCCCTTCCATGAAGGTAGGAACTTCTTCTCCTTTACCTGGTCTCTGGCGAAATTGTACAGATACACCTTATCGTCAACCTGATACTCCTTTTGTGTAGTTTTGAGGTCATAGTACGTTTTCGTACTGACTGCGGCTTTTTCGATGTTTCTTTGAGCAAATGCAAAGGCATGCTGGAGGTGCTTTCGTAAGTTCTCCACGTATTGATGTGCAGTAGTTGCATTCATCAAGTTATGATCTGAGGTTTTGTAAAGCAAATGCTGGGGTAACACCATCTTTCTACCTGTGAGCATCTCAAATGGAGAAAGTTTGGTTGCTGCGCTTGGAGTAGCTCTAATAGCCATGAGAACTAGTGGCAGCTTGACATCCCAGTCTTTACCTGATTCGCTAACAAATTTTTTCAGGATATTTACAATGGATTGATTGTAACGCTCCACTCCACCACTAGAGGCTGGTCGGTAAGCTATGTGGAGCTTCCGTTTTACCCCTAGGATTTCCCACATTTTGGTCATTACTTCACTGGTGAAGTGACTTCCGCGATCGGATTCGATACGCTGGGGAAGACCAAATCGGGAAAATATGTGGTTAATGAGTAGGGATGCGCACACACTAGAACTGCATGTTTTACTCGGTAGACATTCTACCCATTTAGTGAACAGGCATGTTACGGTTAACATATACCGGTTTCCTTTTGAGGACGTTGTTACTGGACCAATAAAATCGATCTGGATGTCTGACCATGGCATAGCTATGCCTCTTTTCATCAGCGGTGCCCTGTGAGTGGGACCTTGTGGCTGGAATTGAGGGCATATCAAGCACCCTTGACAATATGTCCTGACATCCTGTAACATGTGTGGCCAGTAAGCGTAGTCTCTTAATAACTCATACGTTATTTTCTCTCCTCGATGACCAGCCGTCGGGGCATCATGAGCATGTTGCAACATCAAACCCCGATATGCTGCGGGTACTACCCACTGCGTAATACCATTTTTCGAGGTTCGTATCAGCAATCCATCCTGTAATGAAAATTGTGACACACCTTTCATCAGAATACGTAATTCTTCGTTGTCACTGCAGTCTTCCACGGTGATGGGATAATCATGTGGACTTCCAATATGTTTATAAAACAAACCAATAATGGGATCCCCCTTTTGGCTCGCAATGAGATCCTCATTAGGAGAATCTTGACTCCACATTGCTACACTGGGTTGAGACTCCTTTTGGGCCTGCCCCCTAGTGGTGACATTTACTTCGATAGTTCCCATGAGGTCATTGATATCGAAGATTTCACCATCAATGGCTGCTTTCTTAGCGAGGGAATCTGCTAGATCGTTCCCATCTTTATCAGCGCCAGGGTGTTTCGAATGACCCCTTACCTTTTTCCAATAAATGGTAAGGTCATGGGTATTAACCAGTTCATCAATTTTACAAAACAATTTACCATGTTTGACTGGCTTTTTGTTACTCCTTGTCATGCTAGTCCTTTTCCAACTGGGAAAATATTCCACAAAACTGTTCCGAACATACTCAGAATCTGTTATCAAAACAGATTCCTTAAGGTCATGTTCGATAGCCATTTGTATAGCTTTATACACGGCAGCGAGTTCTGCGACCTGGCTACTTTTGGGACCAATTTTGTATCCCGCAGATATCTCTGGAAATATGTTATTCCATACGATACCGATACCTGCAACCAGCATCTTTTCATCTCCTTCTGTGTGAAAAGAACAGCCGTCAACATATGCACATGGTAGTGATTTGCAGTACTCCTCTTCATAGGATTTATATGGAGATAGAGATTGCTCTTCCAGAAAATCGTTTTCTGGTGGCTCATCTTTATGTTCCACATGAGTGCAATCATGGAGTTCAGCTAATCCTTGAGCAACTGGGTTTTTAGTATCCTGTTTATATTTGATTTCCAGTGGCCATCCCATTAGGGACATTGTCCATGCCGTTATCCTGCTGTTTGACAGGTTACCTTCTTTTATTTGATCACTTTGCAAATATTGTAGTGATTGGTGTGCAGTTTCTACAATGATCTTTTCCCCTTGAATAAAACTTCTGAAATATTGCAAAGCCCACACAGTTGCTAATAATGCCTTCTCACAATTATTAAATTTGATTTCAACTGGTGATAGTGATTTACTGGCATAAGCAATTATTTTATTCAGTCTTTCTTGCTTTTGGAAAAGAACTGCACTTACACTCTTGTCGGTAAAACCTGTTTCAACATAGAAGGGTTTACCACCTTCTGGATAAGCAAGGCATGGGGCCTGTATGAGTTTTGTTTTAAGCTCAGATACAGCTTGTTCATGGCACTCATTCCATTCCCATTGTACTCCTTTCTTTAGCAGCTGCAATAGCGGCTTTGTAATCTCAGCATAGTTATCTATGAACTTGCGAGAATAATTCATCATCCCCAGGAATGATCTCAGTTCCTTGAGATTTGTGGGGGACTTCGTATTTTTGATTGCTTCCACTTTCTTTTTCTGTGGATTAATTCCTTCTGCAGTAATTTCATGCCCTAGGAAATTTACCTTAGATCGGCACCATTGAGCTTTCTGTAGGGAAAGTTTAACACCTGCTTCTCTTAGTTGATTCAATACATATCTCAACTCTGAAATATGTTCCTCAAAAATTGTACTTTTGATAAGGATATCATCGACATAAGTTAGAGTACCTCGTTCAGCTGCATCAGGCATTGCTTTGTGCATGAACACAGCAAATTCGTGGCCTGCGTTGATGTATCCGAAAGGCGTACGGGTCCACGCAAATTGTCTATTACCGAATGTGAAGGCTAGTTTGTATTGATCCCTTTCATCCACTTTAATTGTCCAATATCCTTGTGCGCAGTCAAGGGCTGTGAATATTTTAGACCCTTGGATTTGCGCCAAGCATTGGTCAATGTATGGTACAGGCCAACCCGACATGTAGACACGTTTGTTTAACTGTCTCAAGTCTGAGCATAGACGGAACTGACCATTCGGTTTGAGAACTCCGAGTACTGGATGATTGAAGGAACTGTGTACTGGGCGGATAATACCTTTCTTTTCCAGGTTCTTAACTATTTCCGATAATGACTCGTAGGCTGCTAATGGAAGTCGATATTGTTTGATAAACACAGGGGGTGCATCTGGATCAGTCAGGATTCTTGTAACATGTAGGTTAGTTTTCCCACAGTCATAAGAGTCCTTGGCAAATATCTCCTGGAAATCCCAGAATAGTTGCCTTAGCTGCTGTCGTTCTGATTCATTAGAACATCCATCAGCTATAGAGAGTTGTTCTTCTACCCGTTCCTGAAATTCTGGGAAAATCTCAGGTTGACCTACCTCATAAGCTTCTTCAAGCCTATTAGTTAAGTCATTTGGGGTGTAACATGCTTGATCCTTACCCTGCTGGAGTGATTGATACTCACTTTCATTGATTTCATGGTTAAAAATCAATGATGTTTCCTCGACATGACATGTACCTTCCTCAGAACTGAAAGGATAAATAGAGTGTATGCTGAACAATCCTTCAGGTGTTGAGAAATATTGTTGGTCCACTATTTGTTCTTCTGTCAAATATTCATCAGGTATTATTCCAATGACTTCATTTTGGAATCCAAAAGTGTAATATTCTGAGTCAATGGCTAAGCCAATCATTGTATCCTCCTGTAACGTGATACTATGAGGGCTCATGTTTTGCATGACCATATATAATGGTTCCTGATGAATATTTATTAGGGGAATTGGTTTTACCTTCAACCCCAATTGTTGCATCCGATTGGATAAACAAATCAAGGCATCTGCATTTCTCATCTTTTGACCCTTCTTTACTCGAATGGGTAAAAGAAATGATTTGCAACCTTCAGGGATTTTTACTTTTTCAGCGACAGTGATATCCACTGCATATGGTATTCGCTGTCCCCATCTCAAGGCTTGTTCTCTATCCTGGAATTCCTCTGGGTTTCCGGATAATTTGGACCACAGAACATCATTAACCAGATCAACCTGTATGGCAAATCGGTGAATAATGTCGTTTCCTAAGTACATTTGGTACTGTGGTTCCTTTAACACACTGAAGACATGTTTTGTAGATTTGTTTCCTAGAGACACAGATAAAATGCATTTTGCAATCACATTATGACTCTGGTTATCGTTATCCAGATCGTGTATCCATTCCTGTGTGGAAATAAATTTGATGACCTGAGGGTCTGTAACCTGCTTCAGCAGTCCTAGGCCTATGTAGCTGGCCTCAGATTTGAGGTCCAACTTGGCATATTTTACCCGAGCAATATCATCTACCTGCACGGGAACCAGCACAGTATCATTGATTTTCTCGATTTCAACCAATGCCTGTGTATGCTTGGTTATGCCTGCCACTTCCTGGTTTCCCCCTTTAAAGGAAATAGTTAACACATCCTCTTCAAGGACTATCTTTTCAATCTTATCCTTTCGGATATTTATGATGTGAAAAGCAGTGTTAGCATTTTCCTCGGGTTTACCGTTTTTCAGGATCGTGACTTCTGGTATCTGACTGTTCCGGAAATGGATTTCAACAGAGTTAGGCCTTTCCTCAATCATATGGCAGCTGCGTTGCGACTGTGCATTGCTGGAGCGCTCAAAATCAATTGGAGTATTGACTTGAGCCCATATTGCTTCATTAATGAAGTCAATTATGGAATTTAGTCGCTTGAGCAGATCAATTCCAATGATCAATCTATCATATGGAAGATCAACAATCAAAGTCGGATGTTTAATGACCTTTTTACCAATCTTGTATGTCAGCCAGGATGTGCCTTTTACTTGTAAACTATTACCACCAACGCTTATCAGCGCACCCTCAAAGGCTTTTAATCTTGGCTTCCTTTTTGATGAATCCAAGATCTGCTGGTAATAGTTAAAAGACAGAATAGTAACCTGGGAACCGGTATCCAGTAAACCTGGGATCGGTCCGATACATCCATCTTGTAGATGGGTATCGATAAAATACCGGCCATCTACCTGTTCAAGATTGCAAAGAAAATTGGAATGTTTTTCCATTTGTTGCTTCAGAGAATGATCTCTCTGTAGCGTCAGGGTATTAGGAACTTGTTCCTCCTGATTCTGCCTGCAAGGCATTTGTGTTCCCATGGATTCTACCACTGGGACAATCTGAACAGAGGGTACTTCACGCTCTGGCTCACATGACACAATATCACACATTTGTGGCGAAATATCAAGAACATTAGACTTCCCTTCCTCGACCTGGGGTAGGTCGGTACATTGCACATCATTTTCATTACTCGTATTTAGTATTTCCATATCCATTTCCGTATAGTGATTTGTCTCGGTTTCCTTTAATTGGCAGAGCTGGGCCCTGCCTCCCCAGCTAAAAAATCCTCATGCTGTCTTCCTGCAGATCCCTGAGCCAACTTACCCATCATGTCACTCAATTTGTTCACTTGATCAACAAGCTGATCAAACCTATTAGGTCGGCGAGGGTTCTGGTTCCTGGGATCATATCTGTTCCCTGCGGGTGATCCACTCCTAGGTGAGTTAGGTGGTGATCTACCCCTAGGTGAATTAGGTGGGTGCTGTCTCCTTTCCCACTGCTGCCTGGGTCGGTTATCCCATTGTCTATATCTTTGGGGACGTCTGTACCCCTGGGGTTCTCTATATCTCTGGTAACCTCTGTACCCCTGGCTACCCTGGTTTCCTTGGTAACCCTGGTATCCTTGATACCTGCGATTGAACCGAGGACGGTAGACCTGGTTCTCAGAACCTGAGCTATCCCTATCTGACCCTTTAGGATTTTGTGGTCTGTTTTGATTAGGGTTTTGTTGCTGTCTTTGGCCCTGCTGGATAGGTACTTTTGCAGGAGGTATTTTCTTCTGTTGGGATTCAAGGTTTAGGTCCGCTTTCACTTTGGTTTCTTCTACTCTGTGCTCTGGGTACTTTCTGTTGTTCCTTCCACTTACATTGGAACTCCCACTGATGTTGAACAGCAGTGTCGCTGAGGTAACCATTTTCTCTAGGGAGTTTCCGAAGTCTAACTCATTGGCCATGCTTAACTTTATTTGGGTAGGCAATGCATCGTAATATGCCTGTTTAAAATCAAGAGACTCCCAGTTAGGATTCCGATATGCTAAACTGTAAGAGTTTTTTAGCACGGAAAGGAATTCTCGGGGGCTCTGATCGGGTCGACAAGTAAGTCGATACACATCTCGTTTTGCTTCTGAGATAGTGCGATACGGCCCAAACTCCAGCTTCACTTCGTGTGAAACTGCTTGCCATCTAATGATACCTCGCTCCTTAAATGAGGTGAAATAGTGGCGGTATCTGTCATCAAAAACCCATGGGAGAAATCTGATTTTGTCTGCTTCAGACAGATTTAAAGAGTCCATAGTGGATTCATACAACTCCATGTGGGATGCTATTTGCGCTGAACCCTTTTTAGTGAACTTTGGCACAGCGGTGTTTAAGAATTTTATGATGCTGGCCGAGCTCTGTTTTTCCTGGGGGTACTGATTATTTCCCCTATTTGACTCCCCCCTATACGTACCTTTCCCCCTTCTTGGGATAGGGCTGGATTCTCGCTTTCTCTCATCAGCCTCCAATTCATCTGAATCGATATCAGCAAGGGAGTCGTGACCTTTATGGGAATCATCATGCCTAGGGGCCCTCATTTGCATATCTCTCTCTGGAGAGGAATCCAAATGTTGATCTTTAGGGACCCTTGTACTGTCATCGATTATGGTATTCATAGTCTTACATACCGTCTCCATACGATCCAACATGCCTTGCCATTTTAGGTCATATGGAGTGAGTATTGGCGGGCAAGGGCTGGATGATCTATCGAGTCTACCTGCCTGTTGGATTTTGAAGTACTGCTGTTGTAGTTCTTCAAAATCCTGTTTAAGTCTGCGATGCGCTTCACGATTCCGTTCGGCGTCTCTTTCCAGACTTTTGATCGCTACCTCCCTGTCTGAAATATTAATCATTAATTGGTCTCTATCAGCCCTTATAATTTGAAGATCTGATTCCACATCCCGTAACTGGGAGTTCAATGATTGGACGTCTCCCTCTGTTCCTTGCAATTGGGATCTCAACTGTACAATCTCTTTTTTTCTAGACTGTGCAAGGATATCTACCTCTAATAACCCATATAGAACAGAGGGTAGGGCGCCTAACAACCTCTTCTTCAGTTCGGAATCCGAGGTTATTGTGGTCATACATGAAAGATAATGATCCACCAGACCCTTAGATTGAAATATATGATCAGCTTCCTGTTTTATACTTTTCCTCATTCCGCTTATCCATTCATCTACTTCCTCATTATGTTTTAGTTGTATAAATATAAATTCCACAATTTTTCGGAACGTCTGTTCCAAATGCAGTTCTGAATCACTACCTGTAGCACTCATGATTCAATAGCCAATGCAATAAAACCAGCTCAATAAAACGTTTTTACACTGTTTAAACCAGTAATGGAAAGTAAACGGATCTCGCTGGGGCCTCCAATCTTATGTCGGGCGTTTTGTCAATGTTTGTATAACTTGTTTAAAAATAAATATAAAATCAAAAATGTAAATGTAATGCTCCTGGGAAAATAGGAGGAGCTAAAATACAAACATACGCCTAACTGTGTGAGCTTGTTTTCCGAGGTTTTACAGTACTGGTTTAAACATGCAAATAAATGTGGACCAATTTATAAAAATATCAATTTAATATCGAATAAATATTACAATATCAAAACAATATAATATTGCACTTTTGATATAAAACAAAACTCATAAGGTCATTCTTATAATAAGTAAGGAGCTGGATAATAATTTCAGTAAAACATCAAAATGTTATTATACTTATTCACCAATACAAAAGGCTTAAACCAATTAGCAGTCAACTCAAATACAGTGCAGAGATATGACTCATCAAATATGGCCGTCGGCCCTGTTACTCAATTTACCACAGGGTCTCTGGAGACAAAATGGATGAATTGAACGAAAACAAAATGGCTGTTATCAAAATCAAAATGGCTGTTATCAAAAACAAAATGGTGGCTATCAAAAACAAAATGGTGGCTATCAAAAACAAAATGGTGGCTATCAAAAAATCAAAATTGCGCAGTCCAAAATCAAAAATGCGCTATCCAAAATAAACTGGCTGATGTCAGCTATACCACTCAATATAACAAATTTAGGATGACTCAGTGGATCTGACGACTGGGCGTTGCCCCACAATCGCTATGCAATCAACTATAAATGACAGGAATTTTCCCTCTGTCTACACTTTAACCTCCGCTGGCCTGTGTTACTACACAGAGCAGGCGGGTAAAATACATATAATTTTGGAATAAAATACCTATTGAGTCGTCCTAAACTTGGTTAGGTGTGGCTTGCACATGCTGCGGCAAAGTATCAAAATATCTAGAGGAGGTAGCTTGAAGTATCTAGCGCTTTTATCCAAAACAAGTTATGGCATTCACAGTCAGCGATTCTTGAACGATTGATTGTGTTTATCTAAAGAAAAGATTCCCACTGAATGGGTTTTATCAAATATATGGAATGAGTAATTCCTGTGCACTGGAAGAACGCACTCCCTTTGGCTATAAATGACTATAAACTTAAGAAAGACAATCGTCAATAAATCAAAAGTTCAGATATTCGTGCTGTGATAAGCCATATGACTAAAAAGAAAAATCAGAACTGGGTTCAAGTATAGTCACCAAGATGGCCTCTGGGCGTGTTCCTCTTAGGCGTGGCTGTGTTCAGATGGCATGAATCCTCTATGTCCTGGTCTGCTCAGATCTCCTGATGGTCTGATTCCTCATTGCATGACCCCTCTCATCTTATTCCCCTCACTACCTATGGTCCTGCCCAGGAGATTAAATCTTCTAGCCTATCACTGGGCAGTGGGAGTGACCAATGGGAGCTTTCTGTGACTAATCTTTAACCCAAGTGTAATACTGGCTTTCACCCTTTGTAGGTGCTGTTGGCTAACTAATCACAGACTTACTGGGATATTTGGCAAACTAAAAACAAAAATCATGTTTTATTATAGCCCAACAGTGAATAATCAATGTTATAAAAATTCATATGGATAGTTGACCTTGCTGGAATCACTGGTTATTATTTATTATACAGTGACCTTTTCTACCATATTTCGGATAGATTGGATTTGATCCAAAATCATAGTGACATATTGAAAACCACCATGTTTCCTTATATAAAACATTGTTTTTGTTAGCATGGTTTTATATCTCTAACATTATTGTTTAATATACAACACTGGTAACCATATAACATTTCTATACCATTCTGGATATATTCATTCAGGGAATCTTTATATTAACACGTATACATTTTCAATAACATTTTCATATTGTTACTGGTTTGCCCAGCTATAAGAAAAATAAAGGTATTTCCTAAGCCTTGTGTTTGTGTCTGGACTTTGGAAACACAAATATTGCATAGAAACCTTGCATGGGTTTTGGTTTCACATTCAATGTAGCCAGGTTTGAGCCATTGTATACAGATATTAGTCCATTTTTAAACACACTATTGTCACTCAGACTCCTCTTGTTTGCTATCTTGTCAAGTGTTTTGACCTAAAACAAAGAATGGTCTGATATCATTGTTCCCAGTAAGGTGAATGGGATTACCCATTGCAAATAGCACATCAGCTGACTGCCTGTTGTTCAACATCTGACCTTCCTTTAGAGACACATACAAGTCAGCCTTGCATGGCAATATTACATCGCCATATTAAAATATGCTCTGCCTTTTTCAATGATCAATGTATATATTAACCTACAATCACCATACATTAAAAAGTCTTTGTCTCCTGTACCTTAGGGGAAGGAAATTAATTAGGTTTATTTGTATCTGATCATATGCGGTTCAGTTTATCGGAAAAACGATATTCCGCCTTATGGAAATCTCGACAACATCCATAGTGTTGCCGCGTAACTCAGACATAGGAGCTGGTGAAAATTCATCTGGCTGTAACAACAATGGCTGTGCATCAGTGATTTCACCACTAAATAATTCTTGCGAAGTGTCAAATGCAGCGGAAGTGGTGCTAGTAGTAGCGCTGGTGGCTGAGCAAGATGAGGTGTTCTGTGTCGCTAAATACTCAACCACGTCCTGACAATCTTGGGAGGTGATGGGACGTGCCTTCTTCCGAGCACTGTACTGTGGGCCAGGTCCACACGAAATTACATTTACACGACCTCGCGCAGACCTGCCGGGTGGCCTTCCTCTGGCTCTGGCACTACCTCTTCCTCTACCTGTTTTGTCCATATCGGGTATGCACGGAGTGGTATATCACACTGCGTGCACTCACGTAGGTAGGTGGGTTCACTTAACTGCACAGGTATGCGCACTGATGCGGTGGGTTCACTGAACAGAACAGGTATACAGTGGCTGGTTCACAGAACAGGTATGCAGTGGCAGGTTCACTGAACACAACAGGTATGCAGTGGCAGGTTCACTGAACACAACAAGTATGCAGTGGCGGGTTCACTGAACAGGTATACAGTGGCGGGTTCACTAAACAGAACAGGTATACAGTGGCGGGTTCACTAAACAGAACAGGTATACAGTGGCGGGTTCACAGAACAGGTATGCAGTGGCAGGTTCACTGAACAGGTATACAGTGGCGGGTTCACTGAACAGAACAGGTATACAGTGGCGGGTTCACAGAACAGGTATGCAGTGGCAGGTTCACTGAACACAACAGGTATGCAGTGGCGGGTTCACTGAACAGGTATACAGTGGCAGGTCCACTGAACAGAACAGGCATGCAGTGGCGGGTTCACTAAACAGAACAGGTATACAGTGGCGGGTTCACTAAACAGAACAGGTATGCAGTGGCGGGTTCACAGAACAGGTATGCAGTGGCAGGTTCACTAAACACAACAGGTATGCAGTGGCGGGTTCACTGAACAGGTATACAGTGGCGGGTCCACTGAACAGAACAGGTATGCAGTGGCGGGTTCACTGAACAGGTATACAGTGGCGGGTCCACTGAACAGAACAGGTATGCAGTGGCGGGTTCACTAAACAGAACAGGTATACAGTGGCGGGTTCACTAAACAGAACAGGTATACAGTGGCGGGTTCACAGAACAGGTATGCAGTGGCAGGTTCACTGAACACAACAGGTATGCAGTGGCGGGTTCACTGAACAGGTATACAGTGGCGGGTCCACTGAACAGAGCAGGTATGCAGTGGCGGGTTCACTAAACAGAACAGGTATACAGTGGCGGGTTCACAGAACAGGTATGCAGTGGCAGGTTCACTGAACACAACAGGTATGCAGTGGCGGGTTCACTGAACAGGTATACAGTGGCGGGTCCACTGAACAGAACAGGTATGCAGTGGCGGGTTCACTAAACAGAACAGGTATACAGTGGCGGGTTCACTAAACAGAACAGGTATACAGTGGCAGGTCCACTGAACAGAACAGGTATGCAGTGGCAGGTTCACTGAACAGGTTTGCAGTGGTGGGTTCACAGCACGGGTATGCAGTGGTGGGTTCACAGAACAGGTATGCAGTGGTGGGTTCAATGAACAGGTATACAGTGGTGGGTCCACTGAACAGAACAGGTATGCAGTGGCAGGTTCACTGAACAGGTATGCAGTGGTGGGTTCACAGCACAGGTATGCAGTGGTGGGTTCACAGAACAGGTATGCAGTGGTGGGTTCACAGCACAGGTATGCAGTGGTGGGTTCAATGAACAGGTATACAGTGGCGGGTCCATTGAACAGAACAGGTATGCAGTGGCAGGTTCACTGAACAGGTATGCAGTGGTGGGTTCACAGCACAGGTATGCAGTGGTGGGTTCACAGAACAGGTATGCAGTGGTGGGTTCACAGCACAGGTATGCAGTGGTGGGTTCAATGAACAGGTATACAGTGGCGGGTCCACTGAACAGAACAGGTATGCAGTGGCAGGTTCACTGAACAGGTATGCAGTGGTGGGTTCACAGCACAGGTATGCAGTGGTGGGTTCACTGAACAGGTATGCAGTGGTGGGTTCACAGCACAGGTATGCAGTGGTGGGTTCACAGCACAGGTATGCAGTGGTGGGTTCACAGCACAGGTATGCAGTGGTGGGTTCACAGCACAGGTATGCAGTGGTGGGTTCACAGAACAGGTATGCAGCCAGACAGGAACAAGTTAAGCCTAACTAATCTTTCCCTGAGAGACAGTCTGCAGCAGCTCGCCCTACTCTCACTAACGCAGGCAGCACACGAGTGACCGTAATGGCCGCCGCTGCCTGCCTTATATAAGGGGGGGTGGGGCTCCAGGGGCTAGTGTAGCCTAATTGGCTACACTGGGCCTGCTGACTGTGATGTAGAGGGTCAAAGTTGACCCTCCATGTGCATTATGGGGCGAACCGAACTTCCGCAAAGGTTCGCCTGCGGGACGCGAACGCGAACCACTGAAGTTCGCATGGAACCGTTCGCAGGCGAACCGTTCGGCCCAACTCTAGCCCTGATAGCGGTGCGGCTGGTTCCGCGTCCAGCGCGGCGGGTGGTACACAACACATTTCTGGTGTGGCTGGGACTGATAGTCCACACAGGTTCAGAAGGACGCTGAGAGGCATAACTTTTATGACAGTCAGAAGGGAGTCAGCTGACCAAGCCGGTCAGCTGACGATTCAACCAGTTCCCATTGGTCCAGCACTTAGGGGAGGCGCTGGAGAGCGCTGTGCTATATATACCGGGTGCTGGTCATTCACTGGTTGTCTGCCGTTGCGATCACTACGTGGAAGTACTCAGACCTTATTGTCAGAATCTTGTGTTACCATTCTGTTATACTTCAGACTAGTTCCAGGGTGTTTATGATCACGGACCTCACACCCAAGACTAGGGACTTGTGTTACCATTCTGTTATACTTCAGACTAGTTCCAGGGTGTTGATGATCACGGACCTCACACCCAAGACTAAGGATTGTTTATTATCTGTTATGACTTACTGCTTTCCTGACCACTCTTCTGTTCACTGATTCAGTACTTCGCTATATCTGATACTCTGTTGCCAAACCCCTGCGTGCTTTAGGATTACCGAATCAGCTTTCTGTCTTTGTACTTTGTATGTCCGTGTGTTGCCGACCTGGCTTGCCCGACCTTGAGAACTATCTCCCCAGTTAAGAGATAGTTCACAGATCAGTCAGTGACATCCTCCTATTGGTGTCGCTCATGCTCTGGTCCTTCCTTCTCCCAGCCTGACTCCTCCCAGAGGGAGATTCTCAGGCTGCTGAAAGGTACTCATTCTCTAGTGCAGTATTCCTTACTGCCTTTGTACCTGTCCTCCAGATATTGTCCTCAAAATATCACTGTTGCACCAATCACTCATATCACTCAGGTGTCCAGAGGTTAGTAATATATCTGATTATCGGTGATACTGCAGATCATCAATAATCAGGTATATATCTGCATTTTTGGTGATACTGCAAATCACCAATAATCAGACCCTCTCTGTGTTACACTGATCGTTACAGAACGGCAGACCAAATTGCAAATGGACGCACTCACCATCCGTCTGGGCACACTTACCACTTCGGTGGAAAACATCAATAAAGTGCTGGGAAGCCACCAGACGTTAATTGACGCTTTGTCTGGATCTATACAAACCCTCCAGACGGCTGTGAAGGAAGTGCGATCTCCTCCTAGCACAGACATACGTATGCCTGTACCTGAAAAATTTTCTGGTCACAGATCTGACTTCCGAAATTTTAGAAGTTGAGTGTTGTCATACTTTGAGTTAAGACCTAATTCTTCAGGAACTATGGCCCAAAGGGTTACCTTTATTAAAACCTTGTTATCAGGCGATTCTCAGACCTGGGCATATAGCCTTCCCATCAGTCACCAGGCCCTAACCTCTGTAGAGGAATTTTTTAAAGCTATGGCTATAATTTACGATGACCCGTACATTGCTTCGACTTCTGAGCGGAAGCTCAAACTTTTACGTCAAGGCAAGAGTCCGGTTGAAGATTATGCTGCTGAATTTAGGAGATGGTCAGTATCGGCCAGGTGGGACACATTTGCCCTTTTAGATTGTTTTTTATCAGGGTTGTCAGACGAGGTCTCTCGATTTTATGTTAAGTCAGCCTGAACCTAAGTCCATCGATGAGGCCATTTCATCGGCCATCAGGATAGATCGCCGGCTGCGCTATCAGAGACAGACCTGGGGTAAAAACCATGTGAGAATGGTGTCCCACGCTGCACCCCCAGTGACTCCACCTTCACCCGCTTCACCTGCACCGGAGCCAATACAGATTGGTCGGTCAAAGTTGTCTCAAGTGGAGCGGAAACGCAGAATATCAGAGCATCTCTGTCTTTATTGTGCAGTGGGGGGTCATAGAGTGCAGAATTGCCCTAAGAAGTCGGGAAACGCTACTGCCTAGGTGTAGTCGGGGGTAATACCCTAGGCATGCCATTTTTACCCCTAGATGATAAACGTTTGCTTCTTCCCTGTACTATTTCGTGGGAAAATAGGTCTGAAGTCACTGAAGCCTTCATTGACTCGGGCTCAGCAGCTAATATTATGGATTATGAATTTGCAAAAAAGTTGGGTATTCCGGTCACCCCGGTAAAACCACAGATTCAGGTTACTGCAGTAGATGATTCCCCTCTGCAGGGTAACAGTTCTCTGTCACAGACTCCAGAAGTGGGAGTCACTATCGGGGTGTTGCATAGAGAAAATTTGTTTTTTTTGTGTTACGAATGACAACCTCCACGATCATTCTTGGCATGCCTTGGTTACACAACTTCACTCACCTTAGATTAATTGGGCCACTGGTCAGCTAACGAGCTGGTCTTCCCATTGTTTTCATCATTGTTTAGCGAAGGTAACCTTGGGTGAGACTAAGATTCACGTGGAAGGATTGCCAGATCAGTATTCTGAGTTTGCAGACGTGTTTTGTCCTAAGTCGGCCGATAAACTTCCTCCACACCGCCCTTTCGATTGTCCGATTGATCTCCGGTCTGGTTGTATGCCCCCTAGAGGTCATCTCTACAATTTATCTGGGCCCGAAAAGTTGGCCATGCAGGAATATATCCGTGAAAACTTAGCTAAAGGGTTCATTCGCCCTTCCCGGTTGCCTGCTGGAGCAGGTTTCTTTTTTGTAGAGAAAAAAGACGGAGGCCTTCGGCCGTGCATTGATTATCGGGGCCTGAATAAAATCACAGTAAAAAAATCGCTATCCATTGCCTTTGATAGACGATTTATTTACTCAGGCCACCAATGCTAAGATTTTCTCAAAGTTGGATTTGCGGGGTGCAAACAACCTGGTACGGATCAGAGAGGGCGATGAATGGAAGACGGCCTTTAAAACACCCGATGGGCATTACAAGTACCTGGTGATGCCCTTCGGGTTGTGTAACGCCCCGGCCGTCTTTCAGGAGCTCATTAATGAGGTGTTCAGAGAGGTTTTAGGCAAATTTGTCCTGGTATTTGGATGATATACTAATCTTCTCAGCCAACCTCTCAGAGCATAGGGATCATGTCAGGTTTGTGTTGCGCAAGCTAAGACAAAACATGTTATATGCCAAGTTGGAGAAATGCATTTTTGAGGTAACATCTGTCACCTTTCTGGGGTACATAATTTCTACCTCGGGCCTTTCTATGGACCCTGCCAAGGTGTCTGCTGTTCTGGAGTGGCCTCAGCCGGTGGGACTGAAGGCTCTCCAGAGATTCTTAGGGTTCGCTAACTACTATAGAAGGTTCATAAAGGGGTACTCCACAGTCAACGCACCCCTCTCCAGCCTCACAAAGAAAGGGGCAGATACTAACCACTGGTCCTCCGAAGCTCTTGCTGCTTTCTCCAACCTGAAGGAATTGTTTTGTACTGCACCCATTTTGAGACACGTCGACATCTCCTATCCCTTTATTGTGGAGGTAGATGCCTCAGAGGTTGGGGTAGGGGCTGTGCTGTCTCAGCGTTCTGGGTTGCAGGGAAGGTTACACCCGTGTGCCTATTTCTCTCGTAGATTTTCACCCGCAGAGAAAAACTACGATATAGGCAACAGGGAGCTCCTAGCCATTAAATTGGCCTTTGAAGAATGGCGTCATTGGCTAGAAGGAGCAGAACATACGATTACAGTTTACACTGATCACAAAAATTTGGAATACATCGAGGGGGCTAAGAGATTGAGTCCCCGACAGGCTCGGTGGTCACTGTTTTTCTCGAGATTCAGATTTATAATTACGTATACCCCGGGTAGTAAAAACATTAAAGCAGACGCTTTATTCAGATGTTTTGAGCCAGAGACAGCACAGCCCTCAGACCCAGAGACTATTCTCTCACAGAAAGTGGTGTTGGCAGCCACAGAGACCTGGAGGAACTGGACTGAAACTTTAAGTCCCTTCCAGCAGGATTTCCCTGAAGAAAAGCCTAAAGGGGTCATGTTTGTACCTTTGCCATTTTGCCTCCCCGATATTGCAGATGTTCCACTCCCACAAAAATGCTGGACATCCTGGTGCCACCAGAACACAGGACCTTGTTGCTAGGTGTGCATGGTAGCCTTCATTGGCAACTGACTGCAAGGAGTATGTGAGAGAATGAGCAGTGTGTGCAAGAAGTAAACCCTCCCGTCAGGCACCTGTGGGAACATTGCAGCCTTTACCCACCCCGAGTGAACCATGGACCCATTTGTCCATGGATTTTGTGGGCGAACTCCCGAAGTCTGAGGGCATGTCGGTCATTTGGGTGGTAGTCGACAGATTCAGTAAAATAGCCCATTTCATGCCCCTGAAAGGACTCCCCTCGGGCCAGGAGTTGGCCGATCTCTTCATCCTGCATATCTTCCGGCTACATGGCATTCCGGAAAATCTAGTGTCAGATCGGGGAGTCCAATTTGTTTCTAAATTTTGGAGGGCATTCTGTCATCAGTTGGGCATGGAACTTTCGTTTTCGTCGGGCTACCACCCACAGACCAATGGTCAGACCGAGAGAATTAATCAATCTCTGAAACAGTTTCTAAGGTGTTATGTTGCGGATGCACAGACTGATTGGGTCAAGTTCTTGCCGTTTGCAGAATTTGCACACAATAATTTGAAAAGCTCTTCTTCTGGATTCTCTCCATTCCAGGTGGTAACAGGAAGGTTGCCTAGGTTCTCCCCATTGCCAGTAGCTTCTACTCTGTTTCCAGCTCTGGAGGCTTGGCAAAAGTCATTTAAAAACATTTGGGGAATTGTAAATAAGAATCTAAAGAAGGCTTTTCAGAGTCAGAAAGGACAAGCTGACAAGAAACGTTCCGGCCAGGAGACTTGGTCTGGGTGTCCACTCGTCATTTGGCTCTAAAACAGCCTTCACCCAAGCTAGGACCCAGATTTGTGGGTCCTTTCCCAGTAACCAGGAAAATCAACAATGTTACTTATGCATTGATATTCCTGCCAGTATGCGTGGTGTGAGATCATTCCATGCATCCCTGCTTAAGCCAGCAGTGCATGTAGATTCCACTCCTCCTCCCCCTGTGATGGTGGATGACCAACCTGAGTATGAAGTGGAAAAGATTTTAGACTCACGTATTGTACAGAACTCAGTACAGTATTTGGTTCACTGGAAGGGTTATGGCATTGAGGAAAGAACATGGGTACCTGATTGCCGCATGCATGCGGATGAATTAAAGAGGGAGTTCCACACCCTACATCCTGAGAAACCGGGTAGGAGCTGTCCGGAGTCCACTCCTCGGGGGGTGGGGGGTACTGTGAGAAAACGTGGAAAAGCCGCCGTGTGTGCTCAGAACAAGGCGGCTGATTCCGCATCCAACGAGGCGGTTTGCACGCGTAGGCCTACATCTGCCAGTATGGCTAAACGCGGAGAAACCGCCACATGCCCTGATAGCGGTGAGGCTGGTTCCGCGTCCAGCGCGGCGGGTGGTAGACAACACATTTCTGGTGTGGCTGGAACTGATAGTCCACACAGGTTCAGAAGGACGCGCGCGCGCTGAGAGGCATAACTTTTATGACAGCCAGAAGGGAGTCAGCTGACCAAGCCGGTCAGCTGACGATTCAACCAGTTCCCATTGGTCCAGCACTTAGGGGAGGCGCTGGAGAGCGCTGTGCTATATATACTGGGTGCTGGTCATTCACTGGTTGTCTGCCGTTGCGATCACTACGTGGAAGCACTCAGACCTTATTGTCAGAATCTTGTGTTACCATTCTGTTATACTTCAGACTAGTTCCAGGGTGTTGATGATCACGGACCTCACACCCAAGACTAGGGACTTGTGTTACCATTCTGTTATACTTCAGACTAGTTCCAGGGTGTTGATGATCATGGACCTCACACCCAAGACTAGGGACTTGTGTTATCATTCTGTTATATGTCAGACTAGTTCAAGGGTGTTGATGATCACGGAGCTCAAACCCAAGACTAAGGATTGTTTATTATCTGTTATGACTTACTGCTTTCCTGACCACTCTTCTGTTCACTGATTCGGTACTTCGCTATATCTGATACTCTGTTGCCAAACCCCTGCGTGCCTTAGGATTACCGAATCAGCCTCCTGTCTTTGTACTTTGTATGTCCGTGTGTTGCCGACCTGGCTTGCCCGACCTTGAGAACTATCTCCCCAGTTAAGAGATAGTTCACAGATCAGTCAGTGACATCCTCCTATTGGTGTCGCTCACGCTCTGGTCCTTCCTTCTCCCAGCCTGACTCCTACCTGAGGGAGATTCTCAGGCTGCTGAAAGGTACTCATTCTCTAGTGCAGTATTCCTTACTGCCTTTGTACCTGTCCTCCAGATATTGTCCTCAAAGTATCACTGTTGCACCAAACACTCATATCACTCAGGTGTCCAGAGGTTAGTAATATATCTGATTATCGGTGATACTGCAGATCATCAATAATCAGGTATATATCTGCATTTTTGGTGATACTGCAGATCACCAATAATCAGACCCTCTCTGTGTTACACCGATCGTTACAGGTTCAAATTCAGAAAAGGGGACAGAGCCACAAACAGTTAATCAGATTTGTTTCATTTCATGGGAAAATACAAATTATTGATGCCAAAGACCCCAGAGCTCACAAACTTGGTCATTGAGTAGCGACTTTGTGTCCAGGTTACAAAAAGTGGGCGGAGCCAAAAACAAATTTCACTCTGAAAGTGTAAACTGCAGCCCTTCTTACACTGTTTATGGCAGGGTTCCCAAACTTTGCCCAGATGGCCACTGAGTGACTGAGATTAATATACAGGGAAGTGGGTGGAGCCTATAATAGCCAATCAAAGTTCACCTGCTGATTTTCAAGTGGAATATTTAAATTGCTGCCATTTTTACACTGCTAATAGCAGATGCCTCAAACCTGCTACAGTTGGTCATTGGGTAACTGGGGTTCAAATGCTGGAGAGGGGTGGAGCCACAAACAGCCTATCTGATTTGTTTAATTTCTATGGGAATATACAAATTATTGATGACAAGGACCCCAAAGCTCACAAACTTGGTCATTAAGTGTTTGTGCGTTAGGGTTAGAAAATGGGCAGAGCCAACACCAGTCAAATACATACCCGGGCAACGCCAGGTCATCAGTGGGTGGAGACAAATACAAATTTCACTGGGAAAATGTAAACTGCAGCCATTTTTACACTGTTAATGGCAGGGTTTTTAAACTTTGAACAGTTGGTCACTGGGTGACTGGAATTAATATTCAGAAAAGTGGGTGGAGCCTACAAAAGTGAATCAAACTTCATCTGTTGCTTTTCAAAGGGAATATTTAATTGCTACCATTCTTGAACGGTTAATGGCACAGGCCTCAAACCTGCTACAGTTGGTTATTGGGTGACTGGGGTTCAAATTCAGAAAAGGGTGTGGAGCCACAAACAGCCAATCAGATTTTTTCATTTCAATGCAAATTATTGATGCCAAGGACCCCAAAGCTCACAAACTTGGTCATTGAGTGTTTGTGCGTTAGAAAAAGTGGGCGGAACCAACACCAGTCAAATACATACCCGCGTCATCAGTGGGTGGAGACAAATACAAATTTCACTGGAAAAATATAAACTGCAGCCATTCTTACACTGTTAATGTCAGGGTTCCTAAACTATTGCACGGTTGGTCACTCAGTGAATATGATTAATATTCAGAACAGTGGGTGGAGCCTGCAAAAGTGAATAAAGCTTCACCTATTGCTTTTCAAGGGAATATTTAATTGCTACCATTCTTGCATTGTTAATGGCACAAGCCTCAAACCTGGTACAGTTGGTCATTGGGTGACTGGGGTTCAAATTCAGGAAAGGGGGTGGGGCCACAAACAGCGCATCAGATTTTTTCATTTCAATGCAAATTATTGATGCCAAAGACTACAAAGCTAACAAACTTGGTCATTGAGCAATTGTGTTAGGGTTAGAAAAAGTGGGTGGAGCCGACACCAGCCAAATACATACCCGGGCAACGCCGGGCAATCAGCTAGTTCTAAATATAATAATCAAGCCTTCAGCGAACACCGCGTTAGTACACAGTGTTCCCTCTCTGGCATCCGTCCAAACAGGAAATGACAGCTACAATTAGGACCCAGCAGGGTCGGAAACGCATCAGTTCTTTTTCTGCCATGTACAACTACTGTACCTTTTATTGATGATCGGACAAAAATATGGATTTTTAATACGATGAAGGAGTGTGGGGAACTTTGCTTTATAGTGAAGCATGGTTTTGAAAACTGCAATGCTGTACTTTGATATATTTTCAATAGATTTCATGGTGAAATCTATTGAAAATCTTTGTGCAGTATATT
This sequence comes from Hyperolius riggenbachi, assembly GCF_040937935.1. Classification (NCBI taxonomy): domain Eukaryota; kingdom Metazoa; phylum Chordata; class Amphibia; order Anura; family Hyperoliidae; genus Hyperolius; species Hyperolius riggenbachi. Next base: position 170,203,382 of record NC_090657.1, read on the forward strand.
GAGGGATTTGATCCCCCTCTGACCAGATTCCGATCAGAGAGGAATAATCCGATTGCCTTATCTGTACAAAAGTAGCAGCTGGCCTGACTACTTCTTTGCACACTGTTCTGGCAGTTAGGCTGAGCAACTACCATTCAGTAAGTGCTTTTGAAATGAAAGAAAACCCAGAGAATCCCCTTTTGTTTTTATCCTGTTTAGCAATCAACCAAAGAATCGTTCCTTATCAATTGCCTTCATAAGCAGCGAATTTTCTATACAATACAATCGTAAAAATCGCATCGAAAGATTGCATTTGGTGAAAAAAATTTACAGTTAATGGGCACCTTTATAAGGAGATGGACTAGTCCAAAATCTGTCCAATTCTATCTATCTATTGTCAGTGGCAATGATGTAGGAATAAAGACATTTATAGTGCATTTTATTTTGAATCAAATGTACAGTACATGTTATTTGTATGGATTTAAAATGTTACAAATTTTCACAATAGGGATCCTTATAACATTTGTGTTCAACAGCTGCTGTTTCATTTTCCCAATCACCTGCAGAGGGCGCCAACGCAAAACAAAAGAACAACTACTCATCTTCTTTCTTTATGAGCTTCTTAAAGGAGAACTGTAGTGAGAGGGATATGGAGGCTGCCCTTTTGATTTCCTTTTAAGCAATACCAGTTGCCTGGCAGCCCTGCTGATCCTCTGCCTCTAATACTTTTAGCTCTAGACCCTGAACAAGCATGCAGCAGATCAGGTGTTTCTGACATCTTTGTCAGATCTGACAAGATTAGCTCCATGCTTGTTTCTGGTGTGATTCACACTACTGCAGGCAAATAGCCCAGCAGGGCTGCCAAGCAACTGGTATTGTTTAAAAGGAAATCAATATGCAACCTCCATATAACTCTCACTACAGTCCTCCTTTAAAAACTGAGAAATGTAAACTGACAGAGTGCCCTGAGGATAGGAACAGACGTCCATCCATCTCAACCAATGATTGGCAGAAGAAGCCTGGTTGCCATAGGTTACCGCGCCATGCAGATCAGCAAAGCCGCACATCACATTCACATGATAACCTTGGCTGCCCCAGCATGCTTGCTTTCATTACTGGCCTGTTTTTCATCTCTGCGATGTGAAAGAGGAGAATGTCTCTGCTGATGTCACGTTCCCCAAGGGATGAATTGTTCCTGCAGACCTCGCAGAAGAACATCACTTTTTAACGCCATCCCTTCCTGATGCGAACAGCGCCTAGAGGGCCAAATGCCGGCATGTTCAAAAGTGCACCTGCTTACATAACCGACAGCAGCCCAGCATTTCTCAGGCAAGGAGTTATCGCAGACCTCAGAACACAGCTAGGCTGCTATAGAAATTATTCAGCTACAGCCGTGATGGGCATGATTGGCTGCAGACGGTTCTCAGAGATTGAGCTATACAACAACGCAGCAAGGTGTAAACAATGTTATAAGTTTCCAATCCACACATAAAGAATAAAGGCTAGAAGGCTAGAATGCAGATTGAAAATATTACCATACTACTACTACTTCATAATTATCTCTCCTTATTATTGACCTCATGATTTATCTCACCTTGGGGTCGATTCAAATAACCACCATGAATTAGCTTAACTCACGATACTCGAATAGCGTGACCGTTATTGCAGTAAAGCATTTAACTAAGTTAAAACAGTCTTACCTCAGTATGGAGGTTTAGGAATCTACTTATTGGACACCAAAAAAGACAAAGCGTTTTGTGGGACTCGCCCGCTTCCTCGGGTCAATACAATGGTGTCTTAGAGGATAGCAGCACAGACTCAGTATGTCCAATATAGTAAGATACCAATCAGCCTCCCTACTTGTACTAATGTACTAGAATATAGTGCATAGAGAAAATATTGCTTATACCATTGACAAATACTCTTGAGACATACTATCAATAATCTCTAATACTGATTAAATGGTTTTTGATATATATTTAAAATACATTGTCATTTAGCAGCGTCAGTATACACATACAGTATATATGTATTTTTGTTTGTAGGCACTGACCTAAAGAAGCGTACCGAGACCCATGAAACGTGTTGTCCTTTCAATCATGCTGCTACATTCACCCTGTGGTTTGGGTTCTTCCATCTAGAGTGGTAAAGACACCTCATCATCCTCATCCCCTTATTATTTTTTGATTTCAATATATTTATTAAAAATGGTTCATTAACATGAACAATAACAAGTTGAGCAGTTATACATAATGTGGACATCAATAGGTGCAACCCACGCAGAGGAGCACTCACACAGAACAAACCATGGTTGGAAGACGATGTGGCAGCTCGTGGCCTCATGTACCAGAAAGTCAGAACCAGGATATTGATCATGTACACATCAAAACAAACTGAAATCTGGAAGGTTTCTCGGCGACCAGAGTCGAGAACCAGTGTTCACAGAAAGAGCTAATTGGGAGAGAAGAGGGAAACCATCCCAATTCTTCTCAATATGCCCCCACCTCTCGCCCGAGATGTAAGGCAAGCAAAGGGTGCAGTGAAGACAGGAAAGAGGGAAAAGAAAGAAGGGGAGAGAAGGGAATATGGAAGAGGAGTCCTAGGGAGCGTGAGAGAGCTCAACAGGTTGTGTATAGATCAGCATCTAACCCTGGGAATGCAAGATCGATTCATGGTTGCCATATGCAGAGCTTATTATTATTTTTTGTTTCATCACATTACCTATTATTGGGCACCTCCACACCCCAGTATTCCAAAACCTGACAGTTCTGATAGATTTTAACTACTTGCTTTTTCGCTGGAGTGGTCCTTTACTCTGGTGAGTGCTGTCCCTAACGGGTGTCCTGGTGGAGGTCTCATTCCCAGATTTAACCCTTTTCCTGCCAGCCGATTTGACCTAACAGCAAACATCTACTGCCAACTTTGCCAAGCAGTTTTTAGATATTTTGCACTCATTAGGTTTACTTAAAGAGACTCTGTAACATGAAAAACATCCCCTGGGGGGTACTCACCTCGGGTGGGGGAAGCCTCGGGATCCTAATGAGGCTTCCCACGCCGTCCTCTGTCCCACGGGGGTCTCGCCGCAGCCCTCCGAACAGCCGGCGACTGTGCCGACTGTCAGTTCAATATTTACCTTTGCTGGCTCCAGCGGGGGCGCTGTGGCGACTTTCAGCACGGAAATAGACGGAAATACCCGATCTCCGTCTGGTCCGCTCTACTGCGCAGGCGCCGGAAACTTGCGCCTGCGCAGTAGAGCAGACCCGACGGCGATCGGGTATTTCCGCCTACTTCGGCGCCGACAGCCATCAGAGCGCCTGCGCTGGAGCCAGGAAGGTAAATATTGCGTCACCGCTGTACGGAGGGCTACAGCGAGACCCCCGAGGGACGCAGGACGGCGTGGGAAGCCTCATTAGGATCCTGCGGCTTCCCCCACCCGAGGTGAGTACCCCCCAGGGGCCGTTTTGTCGTTACAATTCCTCTTTAAGATTTTTGAAAGAAAACCTACATGAAATAGGACATATTATATATCATTTTTCCTGTAATGAATTGGGCTTGAACACTGAAACAAAATGTTGTATTTTGTCTGGAGCTATAACAACATTTTTTAGTGAAATACTGTGTGTTAAAAAAAAAGTGAAATAAAAAATAAAATAAAAAATTCTGTTGTGTTTTTTTCAAAGAATAATTACACTGACAAAAATGTTACTGTTTGTAAAAGCCCAGATTCTGTTGAATCCAACAATACCGGATATGTATTAGTATCCCACTTTTTCTGTCCTGGAATAGGTGCACCAGTACAGGTAGCCAAATATAGGTGCAGCCAGTATAGGTAGCCAGGAATAGATGCCCCAGTCCTGGTAGCCAGGTGTTAAGCTTGGTGGTATATTCTCAAGAGTCAGCATGTGGTGTATATCCTGACGTGAAGGAGGTACACAAACTAGCACAAGGAACCAGGATATCCCCAGTTTAGTGGAGGAGAGGACTGACTCCCGTAGGAGATGTGGCGCACAGAGCGCACAGAGCAGGCGTAGATCCGAGCAACCACAAACAATACTTAAATACAATGGATACGATATTCCTAGCGAATTACAATTACAGCTATCAATGAAGCTACAAATGACTGACTAACATATGTATATATTGGCGATGAACCGATATATAACATAAGCAAGGAACGCTAGCTAGGAACTTGAATGATACAAGAAACAGGACTCAGAAGGATTCGCTACTTCTACACAGAAGTGAGCGCAATCCACACAAGGTAACAGGAACAGGACTAGGAGGGATTTGCTACATCTACGCAGAAGTGAGCGCAATCCACACAAGGCAACAGGAGCAGAACTGAGCTAACTAAGCACGGGTGATCACGATACGCGCAACCTACCGAAACGTGCTAGAAGCTGACTGACTGAACACAGGATATAAACAGTTCGGGTACGTATATATCAGTGATACTGATGTATGAACGTAACACGAATACAAGGAAAATAACAAACGCGCTAGTATGCGTATATCTTGGCGATGAACCGATCTATGATGCAAGACTAGCAAAGTAACAATTACTGATAACAAGAGGTGAACTGGAAGGACTCACTGACCCCTTCGCAGGAGTCAGTGCAGTCCACACGAGATCTAGGAATGGGGGGCCTCGGACAGAGTAACAGACTGAATCTGAGACTATGATAGCCCATGCAACATTGCAGGAAGCAGTCCTTTATACTGAGGTCATCCAATGGGAGCAGACATGCAGATTCCCACACAGGTGAATGGTAATCAATCACAAGCTGACAGCAGGAAAGGGCAGACAATGTTATGCAGCCTGCAAGAAAGGGATTGCAACTCCATTGCAACAGACAATGTTTGTTTTCATAAAAGCATATTAACCTGTCATTAACTTCAGAGCGACTGCAGATGGAATCAACGCTCAGTATAAGCGCACACAAAACTATGCGAGCAAATGCACGCAAATAAATCAAAAACTGCTTGTCTTCAGTAAAACTGCAGCCAGCAGAACATGCTGCAGAAGTGATCATAACACCAGGTATAGGTGCAACCAGTATAGGAAGCCAGGAATAGGTGCCCCAGTATAAGTAGCAGGTATAGGTGCCCTAATATAGGTAGTAGGTATAGGTGTCCCCAGTATAAGTAGCGGGTATAGTTGGCCCAACATAGGTAGTAGGTATAGGAGCCCCCAGTATAGGTAGCAGGTATAGCGGCTACTGCAGGGAGGGGGGCCGACATCATCCTCCCTCCCTCCACATGGGCCCCCCTCCTGTGGCCCCCTGCAGAGATGGAGCACAGAGGTCAGTGTGTAATTACCAGGGCTGTGGAGTCGGTACAAATATCCACCGACTCCGACTCCTCAGTTTAGGATTCCACCGACTCCGACTCCTCTAATTTGCATATTACAATCTTGAAAGTATGTAACATGAAATTCGTCTCTTAACTGCCAAGCTTAGGAATTTTAAAAGACAAGTGAAGTGAGAAGGATATGTAGACTGCCATATTTATTCCCTTTGGTCATAGACTAAAACTAGTCCTTGGTAAGAGTACTTGAAAAAGGTACAGACCGGAACAAAGAACATCTATGTGGCCCTAGGCAATGCAACTGTGGGTACATGTAAGAGTGATGTGCAGGTACTCTGCAGGGGAATGAGGAGATTCTTCCTCTATTACACATTCTTCATGTACAATCTGAACCAGGTTTATGGGTGATAGACAACACCTCTGTGTTCAATGTGCACAACATTCTCAATGGATTCCCTGCAGCTCTGTGGGGAGTGCATATGTAGAGTATAGTACTACTGTGTAACAAAGTAAACCTGAGACAGGTGAAATTAAAGTTTTATACATACCTGGGGCTTCCTCCAGCCCCCTTCAGGCTAATCAGTCCCTCTCTGTCCTCCTCCGCCACCTGGATCTTCTGCTATAGGTCCAGGTACTTGAGCCATTCTGGTGTAGTGAGCATGCACACACTCTGCCGCCGGGAGTGAACTACACCTGCGCTGCACTATTGCAGAATGCTCCTGGCTGTAGGAGCGGCACGCGGCCGGACTGAGCTGACTGGCCGAATTACCGGGACTCATAGCAGAAGATCCAGGTGGCGGAGGAGGACGGCGAGGGACTGATTGGCCTGAAGGGGGCTGGAGGAAGCTCCAGGTATGTATAAAACTTTTATTTTCATCCGTCTCAGGTACCCTTTAATTAGTAGTCACCAAACCAAATTTTAACAACATATTAAATGACTTGATTTTCTGAGCAAAGAGAGTGCATACATTTGCATAAATCAGCATCAACACAGAATGATTTCCATCTCATTGACCATCTCTATTAGTGACACGGCTACACATCAGGCTTTATTCTTACAGCATAGATGTTATTTAGTATATATAAGAGATTCCTGTGTACACATCATATATACTGTACAGTCACAATCAGATGTGTATATCTGACTTTAAAAATACGGGCACTGCTTTATTGAAGCAGCACAAGTAACTAATTTTGATTGGTTTATTTCATTTTTGTGGACTAAGCACAGCTATTACTGTATATATAAATTATTTATGATGACTATTATCTAAGAAATAGAACATTTTATCATATTTTCTATTTTAATTACAGTTTAAATTCACTAGGAGTCGGAGTCGGTGCATTTTTCCCGACTCCGACTCCAGGCACCCAAAATTGCTCCGACTCCACAGCCCTGGTAATCGCTGGCTCCACGCAGTGTCCCCTCCGGCCGCAGGCTCCTCTCTCCACTCCTGAACTCTGTATGATGTGTCATTACTACGCATCATACAGGAAGTAGAGAGGAGACGGCTGCCGGCAGGGACACTGCATGGAGCGAGCGATCAGGTGAGTATTTACACACTGACCGCTGCTCCAGCTGTGCAGGGAGGCAGAGGAGGGAGGCTGGCTACTTATACTAGCTAGCCTAGTGCTAGCTAAAGGTTTTGCAGCCATGCAATCCTTACATTAACCCTGGGGGACTCAAAAGCTGCAAAACCTCCTGAGCGGTGTAACGCTTAGGAGGTTAATGCCTACTATAATTGCGTATAAACTGTTTTAGCATAACACATCTACATACATACATACACCACCACCATTTTTATCTAAGATTTTATCTAAGAAAATAGATTAAAGTGTAACTGTTGGGCATAAAATAAAAAATCAAGTCTTTATTGTTATCTGGTAAACAAGTAATAAGGATGCTAAGTTAAAATCGCTATTACTTTTCTTGTTGATAAATGATCATTCCCCAGTTTACCTGACTCTTATTTGGTACACACAAAATTTGGTAAACAAAAAGGAAGTTGCAGGGCATGCTGGGTTGTCCTTTTTTGCTTCTCTACTTCCCCTCAGACTTAACTAATGCAGCCTGATTGGCTGAAGCCTCTTTCCCTCCTGTTTCCCTTTCCACACCTCTGTTCCTCCCTGATTGGGCAATATTTCTCATGCTGAGACAATGCACTTTCTATAGTGAAGGGGAGGCAATGCATACACAATCAGGCAGAGGAGTGTAAGGGAGGAAATGACATCCGGATTGGCTTCAAAATAGACACAGTTAAAATGGGAAATGCTAAGTAGGATTTTCTCTTTTTTTTTACTGTAGAAAAATCCCTAAAATCAAAATGTGGACAGTGCAATACATATGTTATGTAATTAGAGCAAGTATTTATCTACTAATACATGTGGTTGTTTTTTTCTGAGATAGTATGGCTGACATCTCCTCTTTAAAAAAACAGATCACCAGACTGTAAACTGAGGGGGTCTTTACAGCCACACCACAGGTCCTGCTACCACATTGGGTCGTCCATCAGTCGGATAATCACCTCAGGTCGGTTGTGTGTTTTTGTGGTCACTTAGGTTCACGATATGACCATTATTTGGGCCCACCCACAGTCTGCTGTGACCATGTACCCTTTACCACTGCCACGCTAAGCAGGTGGTTTCAATGCACGTCGCTCAGTGCAGAAACTAGGCGTCCCATAGCAGCAATGTTATACAGCGTGGGACTTGTAAGGGTAATTTGGGGATCTGGCGATCGCCACACCCTGAATTACAAGTAGCAATGGGAGAATAGTATTTTACCATGCCAGGGATTTCAGTGGCAGCATGAAGGCTCACCGCCTTCATTCAGCTGACCCTGCGCCCTGCTCACCGGGTGTGTACATATGTATGCACGCCTGCCACTCACTACACATACCAGTCGTGTCCTCTAATGGCTGTGCCATGCTAGGTGTGTGCCATATACTTTCCCTCTATAGCAGAGCCAGGACAAGGTCCTCCAGCACCCAAGGCTGAGACACCAAAGTTTGCCCACCCATCCATCCCACCCCAGTTGTCACACACTGGTGATTGCTATTAGATTAAGAGGCACCCCCAGGGTCCCCAACCCCCTCAACACCTTAATCTCTAGTTATCTGGCTTGCAGTCACTGCCATGTATCCCCTTTTCTTATTTCTCTCTGCTTCAAGCACAATAGAGGAATGATAGCTGAGTGAGTTGTGCATCCCTACTACACTGCGCCCTGAGGCTGGAGCCTCTCTCACCTCTGCCTCAGACCGGCCCTGCTGTGTTTGGAAAAGGTGTGCAACTTTAACGCTTGCCATGAGTGCTATTTTCCCTTAGTACACCACCAGCGGGGAGGATCTGGAGGTCAATTAGGTATATTCACTAAACTCCGTTCAACGTAGGTAGAAAGATTACCGGGTTTTATGCGAATTACTTTAGTCCTTACATAATTTGTGTAACTCGTATTATATAATGAACACCTACATTGCCTGTTACACAGGTGAACATATAACACGATTGCTTGCATAGTTTAAAAACAAATATATGCAGTGGAGGTATCATGGAGGTATCTTATCTTTACTACTTTAACCACTTCAGGACCACAGTCTTTCTACCCCTTAAGGACCAGGCACTTTTTTTCCATTCAGACCA